>NC_041730.1:71383413-71698957 GCF_004115215.2 Ornithorhynchus anatinus
TCTGCCCTCGACTCTCTCTCATGCCGCTGCTGCTCAGCATGGGTGACTTTTGATTTGTAGCAGATTGCCTTCCGCTTGCTAGCCACTGCCCAAGCTAGGAATGGAATGGGTATTCCTCTGCTTGACTCTCCCTGCCATAGCTGAGAAACTCTCCAGGTGCTGCCTTGAGAGGGGCTTGAGAGTACAATACCACAAAGTTGGTAGACATGTTTCCTGGACAAAAGGCACTTCTAATCTAGAGGAGGAGACAGGTGCAAATGTCAAGTGCTTAAAGTGTACAGATCCAAGTGCATAAGTGACGCAGAAACAAGAGGAAGTAGGGGAAGTCCTCTTGGAAATGTGATTTTTGGAAGGCTTTGAAGGAGAGTCGTGGTCGGTCATATATGGACGAGGAGGTTCCAGGCAAGAGGAAGGACATGGGCAAGGGTTGAGCAGCGAGATATATGAGATTGAGTTACAATGAGTAGGTTGGTGTTAGAGGAGCGAAGTGTGAGGACTGCGTTGTGTAGTAGGAAATTAACAAGGTAGGAGAAGATGAGCTGCTTGAGTGTTTCAAAGCCAATGGAGAGGAGATTCTGTTTGCAGAGGTCAATGGGCAACCACTGGAAGTTCTTGAGGGTTAGGGATATGTGACTGAATTTTTTTTTAGAAAATTGATTGGGACAGCAGAGTGAAGTAAGGACTGTAGTGGAGTGAGACAAGAGACCGGAGGTCAGTGAGGAGGCCAATGAAGTAGTCAAGGCAAGATATTAGGACGTGATTCAGCATGGTAGTAGTTTGGATGGAGAGAAAATGGCAGATTTCAGCGACATCATGAAGGTAAAACTAACAGGATAATTGAAGAGAGAGATGAATGAAGGATAATGGCAAGGTTATGGGCTTGTGAAACCGGAGAATAGTGGTCAAAATTCGAATCTGTCTCAAATAGACAGTCACCACAGTCACAAGATTATAAGCAACTTGCTGGAGAAACCTAATGGACTGTTTGTGTTCAACTTGCTGAATTTTAGTCCTAGTATGTACAGGGCTAATTGGTAAGTCCCTATTTTAATTAGGTCTTATAGTGTAATAAGTCTATTAACTCTTTGCAGACATATTCATTCATTCAATCATTTATTGAGTGCTTACTTTGTGCAGAGCACCATGCTAAGTGCTTGGGAGAGCGCGATATAGCAAGAAATACTTACATTCTCTGCCCACAGTGAGCTTACAGGCTCACCTGCCACCTGCTACTGATCTCAAGGACCCTTTTCCACATTTCCTCCACCTTTACACTTTTGAACTTTGGTAACAGATGTCACTATTTTTGCTATTCAAGGCTACATACATCATTTCTCTGGCCCATCTTTCTTGAACATATCAGTATTCTCATCATGATATAGCTATCCCATCAAGATTCTGAAGTATGAAGGTAGTCATTATTTTGATTGTGTATGAAAATTTCCCAACCCTCCTGGGCATCTCTCATGCTTTAGCATTTGGTGTATAAACAGCTGAGATATTTGGCTTTTTTTCCCCTTGGGTTCCCTTCTTTCCTCCCTTTACCTTTTCTCCACCGTTCTTACAATTCACATTTCCCTATGGCATTTTGTCTGCAAAACATCAGGTTATGTCCCCAGAGCAGTGCACCTCGACTCTTTGGCAAAGAATTCCAAAAGAACTAGATTATGTTTGTTCATTGTCGTTCCTTCACTCTGTCTTCCTACCATTTTCTTTATTTTGTTCACTGTTGAAAAGACATGGAGTTGAGGAGATTCAGCTGCAGTTATGCTTGGGTTTTGATTTTGACCCCCTCCACTTTCAAAAAAAAAAATCAATACACCTTTGGAGAATCTGTGAGTACAGATTCATAAACTATTTAGTACAGTCCATTCCTTTAAGGTTTATATTATGATGGAATTCTGCATACTTTTACACTCAGTACAAAGGATTTTCTTTTTCCATCTCCTGAGGTGCAGTATGCTTACAAAAAAAAAATCTGCTTCAAGACACAACACTTCAGCATGTCTTATCTGTCCAAAGTGGAAGAAAGAAGCCTTAATTTACATCCTAGAAAGCACCGGGGTGTGACATAGGTCATAGGCTGACATGCTAACCCTCAACTGGAATGAGAAATATGAGTCAGGACAGCTAGATTTGAAAGAGAGACCGACATTGGAGGACTTGTTCTGGTCCTTTTGCTCCATTCCTGATGAAGTAGTGAACAAATCAATCACTAAGCGAAAGCTTCTAACCTGTGCCAAACCTCAGTCCTCAGCACTTACGGCTTTACTCAAAAATATGGTTTTTACCTTTGCCACTTTTTGTGTGTACCATCACAATGTCATAAATTTAAAACGTGACCAAAATGCACTTGGTCAGATACATTCAAGAAAAATTTTGGTCTCACGGGATATCAGTAGGTCCAATTTTCACTCCATCTCTGGCTCAAGTTGATCACAGCAAAACTAGGCCTGATGATAGTATGGTTCTGGTGGTTCTCTAAAGCCCTTCTCTCTGATTAAAGGCCTAACTGCCCTACTATTGTCATTCTAGTGAGGTACACACAGACCCTGAGTGCCCCACACCCGTATTCTTATCTAGACCCATGGTTTGGGGAGAAGGAACTCACTCAGTGCCCTGTAACCATGCTTCTGGCATTACAACAGACCATTCCTGAGGAATACAAGGCTCATGTACTTTCTGGTCCTGTACTTTCCACCTGGTGATGCCCCCCTCCCTGCTCCACCCTCATCCACACACACTCCTCCCAGCAGTAGCCAATAATGTAGGGAATCAGCATGGGAGGAAAGAGTTCTTTTTGAGTGAACAGGCACTAGAATCATCTGAGTACTTGAGTCATATTGTCTCCCACTGTGGGAGGTGAAGCAGAGACAGTAAGTGAAGAGAGGCTCCTTCCCAGACCTGAAATTACTGGGTGTCAGAGAGGGAGGTAGGGAATAAGGCAGCAAGAGTGGACTTGGGGGAGGCAATAGCAGAGCACATTCATAATGTCTAGCAACTATATTGTACTCACCCAAGTGCTTGGTGCAGGGCTCTCTACCCAGTAAGCAATCAAAAATATCAATTGATAAATAGTGACCTTTGAAGGAACAATGAGTAGCAGTTAGAGAGCTGATATGAATTGGTGGAGAGCCTTGAAGCTAATTATGAGAACATTTTACAAAGGGAAATAGATAGCTATAGCAGGCTCGAAGAGAGGAGAGATGGGTGCCAATGGGTAGGTTAAGATCATGACCAGGGAATATCATGCAGGATAGACTGAAAGCAGGAGAGGTTGGTGGCCGGGAGACTCATGTGAAGGCTTGCTAATCTACCCCATGATGTGATGAAAACTTGGACCAGGGTCATAGCTGTTTAGGTGGAGGGAAAGAACTGACAATAGTTAGAAGAGCTGAATAAGCGTGAAAGACAAAGAGTTATGGATGACTCCAAGGTTGTTAGACTTCTAGTTGTCCCACCTACTCAGCTACTGTATCTGTGAGAAGGGAACTCGCACGGTGTCCAAATAGCTGTGGTAAGGGTAGCTACGCAAGGAAAGAGTATAGAGCAAATATTTTATATCAATAGTGGAACAATTTCAAAAAGCGGGCATTTTAGCAGATTGTGGGATACAGTGCAAAAGCAGGCCAGCCTGATGAGCAGTAATAAGGAGAATGGTGACTCTGAGCAGAGGCTAAGAAGAATCTGCCATGGGATAGAATAGAAACCCCAAAAGACACTACAGTGGTAGATTCACCGATGCAGGAAAGAGCAATCTGTATGTACACACAAACACACATATACTGTACAGAATGTGTAGTGGATAGAGCATGGGCCTGGTAGGCAGAAAATCATGGGTTCTAATTCCAGCTTGACCACTTGTCTGCTGTGAGACCTTGGGCAAGTCACTTCACTTCTCTGGGCCTCAGTTACCTCATTTGTAAAATGCAGATTGAGAGTGTGAGTCCTACGTGGGACAAGGAACTGTGTCCAACCTGATTTGCTTGCTTCCACCCCAGTGGAAGTGTTGGAGTAGACTGCTGGGTACTCGGCACATAGTAAGCACTTAACAAATACCATAAGTCTTGATACAGGATAACCAAGTTGGACACAGCCCATGTTCAGCATGGGAATAACAGTCTTAATACCCATTTTACAGATGAGGAAACTAGGCACAGAGATGTTAAATGACTTACCCAAGGTCACGCAGCAGACAAGTTGTAGACCTGGTTTAGAAGCTAGCTCCTCTGACTCCCATACCTTTGCTGTTTCCACTAGGCCACACTGCTGATCCTTGGGGACATCAACCTCCATGATCCCCTGGCCAACCACTTCCTTTCACTTTTAACATCTGCTGACCTCCACTCCACTTCAGCCAGACATCAGAATGGACACCAGAATGGACACCCACTGGATCTCATCACTTCTAGACAATGCTCCATTCCATCCTCTCCAACACCCAGCCACCACTATCTGATTCTAGCCTTCTAAGATATCACCTCGCCTACCTCCTCTTTCCTCCAAATTCGGTTATCACCATGACCTCTGATCTCCAGGTCCACCACCTAGTTCAGGTGATTACATCCCCCCAGACTCCCTAGGAACTCTCCCATCCCTTGATCAAACAAATAATCGATGGTATTTATTGAGCACTCACTGTGTGCAGAGCACCGTACTAAGCACTTGGGACAGTGTCCATACAACAGAGTTGGTAGACCCCTGCCCACAAGGAGTTTATAGTCCACCAAGGAGGTTACAGTCTACAGCCTACAGTCTTGATCCTAAAGTCTCTATCCCCAACTCTACAACTCCCTTGCTCCCCTGCCACTCTCATACCTCCAACCCCCACTCCTCTGTAATACATACATATCTGTAATTTATTTTAATGTGTCTTCCCCTCTAGATTGAGAGTTCCCTGTAAGCAGTGTACCCATGTTTATCAATTCTGTTGTACTGTATTCTCTCAAGTGCTTAGTATAATGCTTTGCAAACAGCAAATTCTCAACAAATGCCACCGATTGATTGATTGACTGAAAGAATGACTCCTTGGGTGGTAACAGGGCATGGGCCAGGACTTGGGACTCAGAAAGTCCAAATTCTAGCTGCCACTTGGGCAGATGGGCTTAGAAGGCTGACATCAACATAGCTGAAATAAGGCTGGAAGAAGGACTGGTGATTTGGGCCTACAAAAACACTTGGCCTGCAAACACGAGTTTGGTGACAAGCGTTTGACTTGCCTGATACAGATCCCAGCCAGAAATGGAAACTTTGTCACCCTTACGTGCTTGTGGACCAGAAAAGTTGCTAGGGACACAGACTCAGAGGTTGTTAGGAGGTGAAAAGATAATGAGGTGAAAAGGTAAAAACCTAAGGATGTGTTTGCTCTCCCACAGAGAGTTAGTAACCAAGGAAATGAATGAAGACACACCAGATAAGGTTAATAAGCTTATTAATTGAGTTTTAGACACATTGTTTACCATTTCCTTCAGTCTTTAGAAAGTAGCTTGATAAAGTGAGGAACAATGAGATTTTATTCATCATCATATTCAATCAAAAAATCATTTCTCTTCTGAAGTTCTTGAGAAATGTGATCAGTCCAACTGTCTTGTGTTCAGGGTGGCTAGAATGCCTTTAAAAGACATTGAAAAGAGACTTAAAGGAAGTATAGTGTTGGCAGTGAATTAAGAGAATAAATAATCAGTTGAAGTCAAAAAATGTTCCTTGGAAAAAGGTACTATAAAAATTCAGAACATTTTAATGGCTATCCCAGAACTCACGTAACATACCAAACACTACAATTAGTGTTAACAGTAATTGATTCTATTTGCATATTTGTGTCTTAACTCATTTTAGTAATTTCACCCATGCAGACCATTAGCATTTCTAAAGGCTAATTCTATTGACAAGACAATCTTCATTTGTATGTAGTGGAATTTCGAGCTTATGCAGACAATCTATAACAGGCACCCTTGTACATCATCCTAATTATCACAATCATTTATTAAAGTACTTAACCTCATAAAAAATCTTATTGCATCATATGACACAACTGCAACCTCTCCAACGAGTTCACTTCCCTCCAAATACTTGCAGTTTGGGTGGGATTTATGACCGGGAGAACTTCTTAAAGAAATTCTGTACTTCGTATGTCCCCTATATCTCCAATATTAGGCTGGTTGTTGCTGTTGTTTTATAAACCACATTCAATATGGCTGAAGAAGTAATGTGGTAATGCAAAAGGTGTTTATGCATTTCAATAAGGCACAGGTTGCTGAAACTATGGGTCTCCTTCCCTGGAGATCTTTGAGAACAGTATAATGCTGATGGTTTTAGGCAGTCCTGCCTGGAGGGAAGGGAATGGGCTGAATAATTTTTACTGTCTCCTTTCCCTATGACTGAGGAAGAGAGAATTCATTTTTCCAAATTTAGAGTTTACTCAGAGTTGAGTTTTCAAAGCCTTTTGGGTACGAGTTTGTACTTGTCTGGAAAGTGTGACGAAAGAAAAGGTGTCAAAAACATTAATAAAGCAGCTCAGAGGACTTCTCAGAGATCAATACGTTCTTGAAAACTATAGTTGATGATTTTTAAATGTACAATTCAAACTAATGGATTCCATTCACTATAAGAGATACCAGATTAAGCACAAAGACAAGAGGGGAGGCGTTTGGGAGGACACCAGCTATTCAAATATTGTTGGAAATGATCCTTTCCTTCAATCATTCCCCAAACTGAATTTCCTGTACCTTTCTCACCTAAAGGTGAAGGTAATGGCGTTGAACTGTTGGGCTGGGGTAGCACTCCCTTCAGATTCTGAAAGGAATCAGGGGCACAATGCTTCAAGAAGGCAGAAATGTAAGTGTTTGAAAGCTCTCTAGTGACTAGGGACCATTAGAGGGCCAAGTTCCTGGAATTACTAGTTGGATTAAGAAACGCAGTTGTCAAATTAGCAACAACAGCTACTATGCCAAGGTGGGAAAACATATCAGGACAATGACTCTCCAGAGGGAGAACAGGAAGGAGGAAATGATTAAGCAAGTCTATGCCATTAGGGGAGAGCTTGGCACTCGTGGCTCAATCGTGTACTGCAGTGGAGATTTTAGTCATCGTTGGCTTCCCACTCCGAGGAGGTATCAGAGGGAGCTGGGGCTGGGTACCGGTAAAAAGGGAAGGCGGAAAAAAGGGAAGACATCAAGTCAGAGGGGAATATGCAATCATTAACGAAACTCCTAATCTGGCAGGGAAACGGCAATAGAAAGGTAGGGCTAATGGTGAGCTTTCCTTAAGAATATTATTATCAGTAAAGTTTTAAATGACGCATTAGGTTCTGGCCACTGATCCCCTGCTGCCATTATTCATTTCCAGGCTTACAGTTCAGCCAAAAAAAGGTATAAATTCTGGGTGCTGACCCCTTGTCTACACATTTACCAGAGAGCAACTGATCACAGATTTATTTATTAGCCCAGGAAGGATTGATTTATTTGGGTTTTGCTTGATCTAGTTGATTGCAAACATTAACTTCTGTTACCTTTTTAAGATTGGGAAGTCAGGATTATCAGAACCCCAGTGTTACCCCATTGTTTTGGGGAGCGATAACAGTGTTGGAGTGATAAGGTGTTGACTTACGTCTGGATCCACAGTCTGCTTTTGGAATCACCTGCTTGACACCGAGATATGATGACTGATTGCTGTCATCAATAATCTACCTGACATGGAGCCAGAAACTTCACAGTCTCAGATTAGAGGGTCAGGTACTTGCTGAGGACTTTGGTACTCCACTCATTAATGTTCAAACTATGGAAAAGATATCTGAATGGGAACAGAAGCTGACTAGCTGGATTTTAAAACTTCCTTATCTTTTAAGGAAAGCAAACAAACTTGAAAAAAAAGAAGAGTAGGGGAAGAAGAAACTCCAAAATGACTTTTGGGTTCCTTTCCCAGCCACAGAGCATTCCATGGCCTAGCCTGAATGTAATGTCAAAGAAGAGAGTATCAGACTGAGTCAGCTAAAATGCCAAATCATCAAACTTAAACCTTCATTCTTTCCCAGGTTTCTTCTTTGGAAAGGGTGAAGGTGAGAGATAGGACACTCTCCTTCCCCTAGCAGAGAAAGTGAAGAAAGTAGTTTGGGGCCAAACCACATGCTGATGCTTGTGGTCATTTCCAAAGGCATTAGAGGCTCCTTCATGAGTAAAATCAGTGGATTTGTGTGAGAGGGTTTTGCAATAGTAGGCTTCAAATTACTTATATCACAAATCAGAAAATATTGCTCCTCTTTTGTGGGTTAAGATATTGCTCTCCCAGTCTCTCTGACTTGGAATCCATCTGGGCAGGAATTGCAATCATTCAATCGATCATATTTACCGAGCCCTTACATATTTATCGAGCACTATACTCAGCACTTGGAAAAGTACAGTATAACAGAGTTGGTAGTCATATTTTCTGCCCACAACAAGCTTACAGTTTAGAAGGGGAAACAGACATTAATATAAATACATAAATTACAGTTATGTACATAAGTGCTGTGGAGCTGAGGGACGGTTGGATAAAGGGAGCAATCTAAGAGCAAAGGCAATGCAGAAGGGAGTGGAAGAAGAGGAAATGCGAGTTTAGTCAGGGAAGGACTCTTGGAGAAGATGTGCCTTTAATAAGGCTTTGAAGGTTGGGAGAGTAATTGTCAGATATGAAGAAGGAGGACGTTCCAGGACGAGGCAGGATGTGGGCAAGAGAGGTCAGCAGCGAGAAAGAGATCAAGATCGAGGTGCCTACATTCCGATGAAGTGGTCTACCCCAGTGCTTAGTTCAGTATTTTGGCACTTAGTAAACTTTTAATAAATACCCCTGCTATTCATCATCATTATTATTATTATAATTGTCAATATTATTGTTTTTGTTATGAGCTCAGGGAGGGAAATTAGAAGACTATCTGTATTGCTGAGACTGAGAAGTCAGGGATCTTTTTGAGGGCCCCCAGCTCAGGTTGTGGTCAAAGGAAGGAATCCTACTCCAGAGTTCTTCATACTTCCTGAATCTGCTGCATGAGACCAGCTGCATTGGAAATCACACACCCTGCAGGTGTTTCCTCTAACCTTTAACCTGACTTCCCTGGTTCAGGACTAAAGCCAACCCTTCCCAGGTTTACAACAGGCCTGTTGAACCAAGGGTGGTTCATGGCACCCCATGGGATTCTGACCCCTGAGCTAATCCATTGTACTAAGGAAGGATGAGGGCAAATCTACTTATTTGTTGCTTCAAAGACCATTTCAAAAGTGAAAGTGTTGGTGAAGATTAAAATTTTCTCTATCTTATAATATTATTTTAGTTCTCCTTTCTGGATTTATCATCTGTCCTCCCCTTGTCTCGCTTCTTTCTGTCAGAGGGCTTCTTAAAGGTATAGAAGTAGGTCAAGATTCAATTTGAGTAGTGCACTCAAAAAAAGCCACGAAGTCCGGCTAACACCAAGAGCAGCAGCGACCAAAGATACATTGAGGACCAACCTTGCCTTATATTTATGGATTTGGGCAGCAGTGGTCGGGGTCAGTCAGGACTTTAGCTCAAGGAGAAACAGCATGGCCTAGGGATGAGAGCATAGGCTTGGGAGTCAGTAGACTTGGGTTCTAATCCCAATGCCGCCACTTGCCTGTTGTGACCTTGGGCAACTATGCTTCATCACATTCATCTGTTAAATGGGGAATAAATACCTGTGCTCCTTCCTCTTTAGACTGTGAAGCCTCTGTAGGACAGAGACTGCATTTGATCTGATTATTTTCGACATACCACAGTGCTCGGTACATATTCAGTGCTTAAAAATACCACAATTGTCATTGTTACTAAGAAAGCATATGCAAAACAGGTCCCTTGTGTATGGGGAAGGGAATGCTTCTTCCAGTCTGGAACACAGAACAGCTCTTTTTCTCACAGGGGCTTCCTAGGATGTACTTCTCTAAGAGCTTCCTCTAACTCCCACACTAATCCTGGCAGTGATGACTGCTATTTGATTTCTTAAAGGAAGCAAACCTGAGCTCCGTGCCATCCTTTATTGAACCCACACAGGAACAGCTCAAGGCTTCTGTTTTGTCTGACAGGCAGCTGTCAGCCCAGCCAAGGCTCCTAATTGGTAATTGAGAAATATAAGAATGCTCTCTTCCTCAAGTAGGGAAGGTACCACTTGATGATAGTAATTAATTGTTCATTGATTCCCTCAGGTCATCGGGAGGTCTGCTTAGTTATTTCTGTGGCTTCCATGTGTGCAGGTCGAGGTGTTTGTTGCTGACTGGAATAAAGGGTGGGAATTAGGTGGCGTGCTGATGACATAAAGTAATTACTGCTATAATTAGGGTCTTTTTTTTCCCCAAAATGAAGGTCTCAGAACTCGCTTCTGGGTCCAGGCCTGGCTGTTTTTATATAGCACAGCGGAGTCTCCAAGGATCTGGTAGTCTGCAGTTGACTACAGTATTAAAATACACCTGTTTGGGGAACCAGGGATTGAGTATCCTGTTTTAATACATGCCTATGTCAAACGTTATAATTATTATGGGTGCTTACTATCAGTGCTTAGAACAGTGCTTGGCACATAATAAACGCTTAACAAATACCATCAGTATCATGTGCCAAGCACTGCAAAGTGCTGGGGCTGATAATATAAACAGATCAGTTATGGTACCTATTCCACATGGGTCTCACAGTCTAAGAGGGAGGGAGAACAGGTTTTTTTATCTGCATTTTACAAATGAGGGAACTGAAGCACAGAGAAGCTGAGGTACTTGTTCATGGTCACACAGCAGGAAAATGACAGAGGCAGAATTAGAACCCAGGTCATCTGACACCAAGACCTGTCTCTTTCCTCTTGGCCATGCTGCTTTTGTTGGAGAAAGAGCTATGGGGAAGAGCAGGGTTTACCTCGACCTGAGACACCTCCCTGTCTCTCAGTGCTCCACTGAGTACTAGGGAAATAACCTTTTTTTTAAAATGGTATTTGTTAAGAGCTTAGTGGGTATCAGGTACGGAACTAAGTGATGGGGTAGATACATGATGATCTTACACACAGTCCATGTCCCACATGGGGCTCCCAGCCTTAATTCCCATTTTACAGATGAGGTAACTGAGGCACAGAGAAGTTAAATGACTTGTCCAAGGTCACACAGCAGATGAGTGGCAGAGTCAGAACCAGAACCTTTGACCTTCTAACTCCCAGGGCTGTGCTCTATCCACTAAGCCATACTGCTTTTCCAACAAATGTTTCACCTATTAGTTGCTTATTGGTCTGTATGTCCTTGGTATGTTGGTCACGTCATAGTTCTCTGACTCAGACAAGCCGACAGGGACTGCGACTGCTTCACATCCCAACCATAAGGCCAACAGAGTGCTATGTGCACAAAGGTGCTTCATACTTTTTAATAATGCACACCTTTAACAATGATAATGCTGGTGGCGATAAAAGCCAGTTAGGAATGGATATTGAACCAGTGGGTAATGCTGTGACTATTCTACAGAGAAGGAGCCTATCTCAGGGATCCTGTACGACTTTTTGTCCCTGCTATTGGCTCCGAGCTGCTTCTCTGATCATTCTGAGAGAGGAGAGTGTCTGCAGAAGATGTGTAGGTCTTGGGGAGAGGAGTGATTTGGGGGAAATTCTTCAGGAAGTAGAGATGAAGGGAGTGAGAGGGCCCACTCTGCCAGCAAATGCACCAGTCACTCCAGGATCTGCTTATGTTGGGGCACAAGGATGGCAGTTTGGGGAAGGGAAGCCAGTAGAGAACAGGTGGTAGTCAGGACCGTGGGTGTTCTGGGAAGGAGTAGTGAGAAGAGCTGCATATTCTGCTACTGATGTGAGTTAGGATAGGGCAGGATATGAGATGTTAATGAGATGTTCATCCCCTTGATTCTATTTATTGCTACTGTTCTTGTCTGTCCGTCTCCCCCGATTGGACTTACAGTCCTTCAAAGGGCAGGGACTGTCTATCTGTTACCGATTTGTACATTCCAAGCACTTAGTCCAGTGCTCTGCACATAGTAAGTGCTCAATAAATACAATTGAATGAATGAATGATACAGAAGTTCCATCCAGCCTTTTGCTTGACCCAACAGCCATCTACCCATCCATCCAACCATCCATGAGAAGCAGTGTGGTCTAGCGGAAAGAGCATGGGCCTGGGAGTCAGAAGGACCTGGGTTCTATCCCAACTTCTCCCCTTGTCTGCTGTGTGACCTTAAGCAATTCACTTAACTTCTCTATGCCTCAGTTTCCTCATCTGTAAAATGGGGATTAAGACTGTGAGCCCCACATGGCGGAGGGACTGTGTCCAACCCCATTATCTTGTACCTATCCTTGTGCTGAGCACAGTGCCTGACAAATAGTAAACGATTAACAAATACCTCAATTATCATTATTATTATTCTCCATCCATCTAGCCAGTCATCCAGCCATCATTCCAGTCAGCCACCTAACCATCCAGCTATAATAATAGTAATTATGGTATTTGTTAAGCACTTACTATGTTCCAGGCACTGTATTAAACACGGGGGTAGATTCAAGTAAATCAGGTTAGACACAGTCTTGTCCCACCTAGGGCTCATAGTCACAATCTCTACTTTAACAGATGAGATAACTTGAGGCCCAGAGAAGTGAAGTGACTTGGCCAGGGTAACATGGCAGATAGCTGGCAGAGCCAGAATTAGAACCTAGGATATTCTCGCTCCCAGTCACGTACTATGTCCACTATGCCATGTTGCTTCATCCACCCAGCCATCAACCCACCCAGGCCTCCAGCCAACCGCCCAGCCAGCCAGTCCCCAGCAACTCAGTCATTCACCTAGCCAGACTGCCATCCAGCCAACCACCAAGCCATCCATCCAGCCAGCCACCAGCCATCCAGTCATCCACCCAGCCAGCCATCCAGTGGCCAGCCATCTAACCATCCAGCCGACCACCGAGCCATCTTTCTAGCCAGCCACCAGCCAGACAGCCAGCCATCTAGCCATCCAGCCAACCACCAAGCCATCCTTCTAGCCAGCCACCAGCCAACCAGTCATCCACCCAACCACGCAGCCAGCCATCCAGCCAGACAGACAGCCATCCAGCCAGCCACCAGCCATCCATCCAGCCAGCCACCAGCTAACCAGTCATCCACCCAGTCACCCAGCCACCAGTCATCCATCTAGCCATCCATCTAGCCATCCAGCCAACCACCCAGCCATCCATCCAACCAGCCATCCACCCAGCCAACCAGCCAGCAGCCATCCAGTCATCCACTCATCTACCCAGCCAGTCACCTAGTCAGATAGCGAGTCAGCCATCCAACCACCCGGCCATTCAGTCATTCACCCAGTCAGCTATTCAGACAGACAATCATCCACCTAGCCAGCCAGTCAGCAACCCAGCCATCCAGACACCCATCTAGCTAGCCACCCAACCAACCACCCAGCCATCCAGTCATCCACCTAACCAGACAACCATCCCGTCATCCAGCCATCAAGCCATGTAACCATTCAGCCATACAGCTAGTCCATCCAGAGTTGGAGGGAATGGGGAAGGTATGCATCCTCTGGCCATTCCAGAAGTCCATGTTCTGGTAAGCCTGAAATGTCTAAAGTGTATTTAGGATTGCTCAATCTGTGGTGTTCATCTTCTAAATGGCAGCAAACAAATTTCTACCTGGCATCATCTAGTTTGTCAGAGGAAAATATGCTCTGAAGGGATGTGGAATATAAAATGAACCCAGAAATGTTTTGGAATGTATTCTGATATAGAATCACTGTGCAACAGTTATTTTCCATGGATATAGAGTAGTGGTTCCAATAATTTATGCAAATTGAAATCTTTATGAAAATTTCCTTTAGCCATTCTAAAAGTTTAATGTCTAAGCCACATTAATTATTTCTTTCAATATACAGAAGAACAATTTGGCCTAATTACACACCTATAATTTGCTAACTTCTTTAAAAAAAGTCAGAGTTGCTTTGGAGATTTATCTTGACCCAATCAGAGGTCTTCTTTTGTTTTTCAAAGTGTGCTTTAATTAAATTTCTCATTTCCCCAGCATCAGTCCTGAGTAAATTGGCATGATCACAAGAGCCATGTAAACTGTTTAGAAAAAGAAGCAGCACCTACCAAATAGGGGGGATATGAAGAGAAGAGTGGCAGAGTCAATGCTCTATTGACAATACTTGTCTAATTAATACTAATGAGCTCCATTAGAAATATTCATCCTCCAAAACATATTTACCACAGCAGAGCCCAGATCTGCCCAGAGATGTTTAAACATACCCATGTGTGCATGCACATGTACACAAATGCACATACATACAGGCGCACACACAAACACACACTTCTCCCTCCCCCACTCTGAGATAGGACCGACCCCTGCATCTGTTTGTCTTTCCTTTTGTCTGGACTGCAGTGCAGGCTTCTGTTGCACATGCGTACCTCAGAGCGGCATTTGGCCCCAGGACTGAAATTGATCGTTTTTGGGTTTCTGGACAGCAGCAGACAAGGGTTCATGCTGTCACTTCCAAGACTTTTATAGACTCTGACAGAAAAGATCCAGGGATAGCTCCTTGTCTTTTGTATTCAGCTGATGCTGCGGTCAAAAATCCAAGCCGGGAATAGCCGGGAATGCAAAGGGGAAGAGCAGCCTCCAGGCCAGGATCCTGCTCATTAGGCGATGTGTGCCCTAATTCCAATAAGAAAATGGTTTCTATTCCCCTGTTATCTTTCTGTTATGAATTATAAGAGATGCCCATGGGGGGCCCCTTGAGGGGAAGGTGCTCCAAAAAATAATGTTAGCGTCTTCCACCTGAAGAAGGGGATCTCGGTTTGATGCGGGGCTTAAATGAGAGAGGAGCTCCTAGCAGCTTTCTGGGTGGCTTCTGGGATAAGAGGCTGAGCCGTGCTCCCAGTTGTTGTGAGTTCGAAGACGATCAATAGCTGTTATTTCCTCTACCCAATTCTCAACAGTAATTATCATTGTGGTATGTGTTAAGTACAGACTATATAATAATAATAATAATTGTGGCATTTTTAATGTGCCAGGGACTGTACTAAACACTAGGGTGGATACAAGCAAATCGTATTGGACGAACGCCCTGTCCCACATAGGACTCGCAGTCTCAATCCCTATTTTGACAGATGAGGTAACTTGAGGCCCACAGAAGTTAAGTAACTTGCCCAAGGTCACACAGGAGACAAATGGCGAAACCAGGATTAGAACCCATGACCTTCTGACTCTCAGGCCCATGGTCTATCTGCTACGTCACTCTGCTATGCCAAGCACTGGGGTAAAATACAAGATAATCAGGTCAGACACAGTCCATGGCCCACGTAGGGCTCACAGTCTAAGGGGAAGAGAGAACTGATATTGAATCTCTATTTCACAGATGAGAAAGTGAGGCACACAGAAGTGAGGAGACACACCCAAGGTCACACAGCAGGCAAATGGCAGAGCGGGGAGGTAGACCCAGCAGCGTGGCTCAGTGGAAAGGGCCCGGGCTTGGGAAGCAGAGGTCATGGGTTCGAATTCCAGCTCTGCCACTCGTCACCAGTGTGACTGTGGGCAAGTCACTTAACTTCTCTGTGCCTCAGTTACCTCATCTGTAAAATGGGGATTAACTGTGAGCCTAACGTGGGACAACCTGATTACCCTGCATCTACCCCAGCGCTTAGAACAGTGCTCTGCACATAGTAAGCGCTTAACAAATACCAACATTATTATTATTATTACCTGATACCCAGGCCCAAGTTCTTTTCCCTGGACTTTGTGCCCTCTCCCCTAGACTATGCTAGTACAGAAGCTATCTGCGGCCATTCTCATCTCTTGCCTGAATCTTAATACCTATGAACCTTTGAAGAGTTTGGCACCTTTGTGGAACAATGCTTAACTGGTTGAATTCCTATGGAGTGCACAGCCGTCTTTCATGTTCAAAGATGATAAAACTGATGGTGATTGCTTTCGGGGCAGTCAAAAAGATTAATGCCCGACCCTCAGTCCCCTCTGCTCTACATATTACTGTTCTCTGGGCAGAAGCTTTCAAGATTTACTCTCTGCTTTTCTGACATCCCTCAGACTGAATTTGCAATGTCTTTGAGTCCATTCTTTTCAGATAATTTTAGCTGAGCATATCATCTCCAAATTTTTTATCACCAGCTACCCAAAGAGAGCACTAAAAAGAAATGCAGATTTTTTTTTAAAAAAGATTTACTTTAATATATTTAATACGTATGTCTTATGTGCTAAAGCACTGTGCTAAGCATTGGGTGTAGATAGAGGGCCAGATTAACCTGGGAGCTCTGGCCTAAACATTTCTTCCAAACTTCTTTTTAATGGTATTTGCTAAGTGTTTACTATGTGTCAAGCACTGTCCTGAGTGCTGAGATAGGAATAAAATAATCAGGTTGGACACAGTCCATGTCCTAAATAGGGGTCACAGTCTAAATCGGAGGGAGGAGGATTTAATGCCCATTTTAATAATTATGGTATTTGTTAAGAGCTTACAATGTGCCAGGTACTGTACTAAGCACTGGGGTGGACACAAGCAAATCGAGTAGGACACAGTCCCCGTCCCGCAAAAGGATCACGGTCTTCATCCCCATTTTACAGATGAGGTAACTGAGGCACAGAGAAATGATGACTTGTCCTAGGCCACATAGCACAGATGAGGTAACTTAATCACATAGAAGTCAAGTGATTTGCCCAAGGTCACTTAGCAGACAAGTGGCGGAGCAGGAATTCGATCCCAGGTCCTCCCGCTCCCAGGACTGTGCTCTTCCCACTAGACCATACTGTTTCTCTAGAAATCTCCAGAGCCATACTCCAGTCCAGTGTAATACCTAGCCCGACCCAGCATTTTGCTCCTGATCTGGTCACCCTAGTCCCACCTAGAATCCAGCAAGGTGTAAAGGGAACGTGTCTGGGAGTCTTGAAGGACCTGGATTATAAACCCAGCTCTGCCACTTATCTGCTGGGTGACCTTAGGCAAGTTACTTAACTTTTCTGTGCCTTAATTACCTCATTTGTAAAATGGGGTTTAAGACTGTGAGCCGAATGTGGGACATGGACTGTGTCCAACCTGATCAGCTTATAACTATCCCAGCACTTAATACAGTGGTACATAGTAAGTGCTAAGCTAATACCATTAAAAAAAAAGGTACCAGCTCATTCATTCATTCAGTCACATTTATTGAGTGCTTACTGCGTGCCAAGCATTGTACTAAGAGCTTGGGAGAGAATACAACAACAAATGGACACATTCCCTGCCACAGTGAGCTCACAGTCTAGTATTGGTCCATGGGATGGCCTTGGGAACCCCTTCCCTGAGCCTCAGTTTCTTCACGTGCCAAATAGGCACAATAATACCTGTTTCCCCTCTACCTCACTGACATGTTGTGAAGACATTCCCATCCTTCCCTGCAGTATCCTCAGAGGAGATCTCCTCCCTCCTCGCAAGTGCCACCCCCTCCACCTGCGCCTCGGACCCCATTCCCTCTCACCTTCTTAAAACCATCGCCCCTGCCCTCCTCCCTTCCTTAACTTCTATTTTTAACCACTCAATCTCCAAGGGCTCCTTCCCCTCTGCCTTCAAACATGCCCACGTCTCCCCCATCCTAAAAAAACCCGCTCTTGACCCCACTTCCCCCTCCAGTTATCGTCCTATCTCCCTACTACCCTTCCTTTCCAAAATCCTAGAACGAGTCGTCTACAATCGATGCCTAGAATTCCTTAACTCCCATTCTCTCCTAGACCCCTCCAATCTGGCTTCCGTCCCCTCCACTCTACCGAGACTGCTCTCTCTAAGGTCACCCATGACCTCCTTCTTGCCAAATCCAATGGCTCCTACTCCATTCTGATCCTCCTTGACCTCTCTGCTGCCTTTGACACTGTCGACCATCCCCTCCTCCTCCATACCTTATCTCACCTTGGCTTCACGGACTCTGTCCTCTCCCGGTTCTCCTCTTACCTCTCTGGCCGGTCATTCTCGGTCTCCTTCGCTGGAGCCTCCTCCCCCTCCCATCCTTTAACTGTCGGAGTTCCTCAAGGGTCAGTTCTTGGCCCTCTTCTGTTCTCCATTTACACTCACTCCCTCGGTGAACTCATTCGCTCTCACGGCTTTGACTACCATCTCTTCGCAGATGACACGCAGATCTACATCTCCGCCCCGTCCTCTCCCCCTCCCTTCAGGCTCGCATCTCCTCCTGCCTCCAGGACGTCTCCACCTGGATGTCGGCCTGCCACCTAAAAGTCAACATGAGCAAGACTGAGCTCCTCATCTTCCCTCCCAAACCCCGTCCTCTCCCAGACTTCTCTATCACCGTGGATGGCACGACCATCCTTCCCGTCTCTCGGGCCCGCAATCTCGGTGTCATCCTTGACTCGTCTCTCTCGTTCACCCCACACATCCTATCCGTTAGCAAGACCTGCCGGTTTCGCCTCTACAATATCGCCAAGATCCGCCCTTTCCTCTCCACCCAAACGGCTACCTTACTGTTACGGGCTCTCGTTATATTCCGGCTAGACTACTGTGTCAGCCTTCTCTCTGACCTCCCTTCCTCCTCTCTCGCCCCGCTCCGGTCTATTCTTCACTCCGCTGCCCGGCTCATCTTCCCGCAGAAACGATCTGGGCATGTCACTCCCCTTCTTAAACAACTCCAGTGGTTGCCTATCGACCTCCGCTCCAAACAAACACTCCTCACTCTAGGCTTCAAGGCTCTCCATCACCTTGCCCCTTCCTACCTCTCCTCCCTTCTCTCTTTCTACCGCCCACCCCGCACGCTCCGCTCCTCCGCCGCCCACCTCCTCACCGTCCCTCGGTCTCGCCTATCCCGCCGTCGACCCCCGGGTCACGTCCTCCCGCGGTCCTGGAACGCCCTCCCTCCTCACCTCCGCCAAACTGATTCTCTTTCCCTCTTCAAAACCCTACTTAAAACTCACCTCCTCCAAGAGGCGTTCCCAGACTGAGCTCCTCTTCTCCCTCTACTCCCTCTGCCATCCCCCCTTTACCTCTCCGCAGCTTAACCCTCTTTTTCCCCTTTTCCCTCTGCTCCTCCACCTCTCCCTTCCCATCCCCACAGCACTGTACTCGTCCGCTCTACTGTATATATTTTCGTTACCCTATTTATTTCGTTAATGATTTGTACATCGCCTTGATTCTATTTAGTTGCCATTGTTTTTACGAGATGTTCTTCCCCTTGACTCTATTTATTGCCATTGTTCTTGTCCGTCCGTCTCCCCCGATTAGACTGTAAGCCCGTCAAACGGCAGGGACTGTCTCTATCTGTTGCCGACTTGTTCATCCCAAGCGCTTAGTACAGTGCTCTGCACATAGTAAGCGCTCAATAAATACTATTGAATGAATGAATGAATGAATGAATGAAGACAAAATCAGACTGAAGTATAACTTCTTTGGGGAAATCAAAATGTTCTACACATTCTTATTATAAGCCCTCTAGCATTTAGGTATGCCTCTCTAAATCAGTTTCTAGGCTTTTTGTTGTTGTTCATCTCCCCCCATTTAGATTGTGAAGTCAACAAGGCCAGGGACCTAGGCTTGCAATTCTGAAACATTCCTTGCATAATACAGTGCATTGCATAAAGTAGGCCCTAATTAAATGTTGCTAAAATTACGACATTCCTTTTAGCACATATAGGATGGGCACTGTAAGTAGCTATTCCTTGTCTTCTATCACTTGTCTGCTGTGTGACCTTGGGCAAGTCACTTAACTTCTCTGTGCCTCAGTTACCTCACCTGTAAAATGGGGATTAAGGCTGTGAGCCCCAAGTGGGACAACCTGATTACCTTGTGTTTACCCCAGTGCATAAACCCGTCAAAGGGCAGGGACTGTCTCTATCTGTTACCGATTTGTACATTCCAAGCGCTTAGTACAGTGCTCTGCACATAGTAAGCGCTCAATAAATACTATTGAATGAATTGAATGAATGCTTAGACCAGTGCTTGGCACATAGTAAGCGCTTAACAAATACCATCATCATCATCATTATTATTCCGTAGTCAGAAAGCTTTTCCCCCTGCCTGGGTATTCTACTAGGGATTAAGGAAGAAGCAGAAGAGTCTTTGCACCTCTGAATGGTACATTGTTACAGCTCCTGGAGCTTCAAGGGGAAAATTCAGCCCAGTGAAACATCACTCAATATATCGCACGGAAAGATGAAAACTCAGTTCACAGTACTTGTATGAGGTAGATCACTCTGAGGGAGGCTTAACAAATATTAATTGGCTGATGGGCTTTCACAGAGAAAGTAATTGATGTTAACAGGGAGCAGGTGACTTGTTCAAGGTTAGGGGAGTCAGAGGCAGAGATGGGATTAGTCCCCATGCCTGGTCAATCTCCTCTCAGTGAATCAATCTATCACAGGTATTTACTGAGCACTTACTGTGCGCAGAGCTTTGTATTTCGCCTCAGTAACTTGCTCCCCATATTTTGTATTTCCTGCTTTTTACCCTCTTGACGTTCCCTACTGTAACGCTAGTCTCATTTCCCCAGCTCCCTGACATAGGCAAATTGCTTGAAACAGATCTCATCCTCAGAAATGTCAGGCAGAGCAGGAGGAGAAGGGAAATAAAAAACCAGAGGAAGTTGGCAGAAGCCACTCCTTTGGGTTCAACTCTCCAAGGCTCTCCTGGATGTTCTGGTTCATTAACTGAACCTGAATTAGAAGGTCACCACCTTTCTGCTGCACTTGCTCTGCCTGGCTTCCCCCAGGTGCAGTCAGTCTTAAGAGCACCTTAGAAAGAGCAACAAGATGTCAAGGCTGCCTGGATTAACTAGCTGTACTGCTGAGCTTCACCCAGGCCTCCTCTCCCTGCTCAGTCCATGAAATGTTACTATAAAACATTCATGAAGCTAAAGGGTTTCTAGTTGTGAGCTGTGATTCTTTGGAAGTTACATTAGTAAGTCTATCTACCACTACTATTTATTGGGTTCCCTCTGCTTTTCCCACTTGCCTCAGCTGGGATCTTGGGTAAGTCACTTCTTTTTCCTGTGGGAACTTGGGTAAGTCATTTCATTTACCTGTGATTCAGTTTCCTCCCCTGCAAGATCCCTCCCCGTAAGACTGGGGCAGAGACTGTGTTTGATATGATGGTAAGTACCCTAGCAGCTAGTATGTGGCACATAGTTAACACTTAACAATTACCACAATTATTATTATTGTAAGACCATTATACTTGTCACTGTGGAGATTGCAAAACAGGCTTTGTGCAGGCTGGTTAATTTTCACATGTTTCTCTCCTACTTACCATTCAAATATTCCCACTGATCTTCCCCCTACTAATTCTCTCTTCCCCTCCCCTTCCCTTCCTCATATCCAACCACTCCACCATCCAACTAGTTTTACCTTAACCTCTCCTATTTGCCCCGATTTCCAGCTAGCACTGCTGAAACTGCTGCTACCAAAGCTTCTTTGGGCTTTTAGATGAAGATTTGGGAAGATGGGAATGAGATTGAGGTTGGCTGGATCAAACTTAAAGAAGACAGGAAACAGGATTGAACTGAATATTTTTGTGCCCATGACAACAGGTCTCTCATATTCAGCTTGGCTTCCGTCATTTCTATTATTCCTGGCCCTTCACTAAACAAAACAACAAAAGACACAAGTGACTCAGAACCAACATCGGGGATATCTAAAGTACAAACTCTTCCTCTTCTTTCTGTTTTTTATCTGTCTGCCTTTGCTTTCATTTCCATGACAACCTCTTGTCTCCCCATGTAGCTTCAATCAATCAATAGTATTCATTAAGTGCTTACTGTGTGCAGAGCACTGTACTATCAATCAGTCAAGTATATTTAGTGTTTACTGTGTGCCGGGCACAGTACTAAGCACTTGGGAGAGTACAGTATAACAGAGCTGATAGACATATTCCTTTCCTAAAATGAGTCTACCATCTAGATGGGAGAGAGAATTAAAATAAATTATGGATAAATACATAAATGCTGAGGGGTTGAGGGTAGGGTGAATATCAAGTGCTCAAAGAGTATAGATCTAAATTTACAGACAATGTAGAAGGGAGAGGTAGTAGGTGAAATGAGAGCTTAATTGAGGAAAGCCTCTTGGAGGAGATGGGATTCTTAAAAAGGCTTTGACAATGGAGAGAGTGGTGGTCTGTCATATCTGAAGGGGGAGACAGTACCAGGTCACAGGTAGGACATGAGCAAGAGGTTGTTGGTGGCGAGAGAGTTGAAACTGAGGAACAGTGAATAGGCTGGCATTAGAAGAGTGAAGTGTGTGAACTGGGTTGAAGTAGGAAGTCAGATAGGATGGGGACAGGGATCCAGTGGTTTAAAGCCAATAGTAAGGAATTATAGTATGATGTGGAGGGTTAGGTAACCACCGGAGGATCTAGAGGAGAGGGGGTGCATGGGCTGGATTATTTTTCAGAAAAATTACCTCTGCAGCAGATTAAAGAAAGTACGTGTTGACAGGCGGAGAGACAGGAGGCAGGGAGGTTGGTGAGGAGTCAGTAGACAAAGAGGGATATGATAAGTGCTTGGATTAGCATGGTAGCAGTTTGGAGAAGAAAGGGAAGACTTTAGCAGTGTTGTTAAGGTAGAACTGACAGGATGTGGTGGTAGATTGATTGTGAATATTGAATTCCAAGTGTTTGGGAGAGTACAATTCCAAAGAGCTGGTAGACACTTTCCTTGTCCACAATGAGCTTAGAGGGGCTGAGGGTAGGGTGAATATCAAGTGCTTAATAGGTACCGGAGATGCATAGGTAACACAGAAGGAAGAGGAAGTAGAGGAAATGAAAGTTTAGTTGGGGAAGGCCTCTTGGAGGAGATGTGATTTCAGTAAGGCTACGTCCCCGGGTTGACATCTCTCTTTGAGCATAAAGGCCCAATCCCCTCTATATCAGCAGGTCCAGTGAGACAGTCTTTGGCAAGACCCAAAGAGAGATTCATTACCAAGCTGCTGGACAAGGCTAATCATTTCATCATATTCATTGAACGCTTACTCGATGCAGACCACTGTACAAAGTGCTTGGGAAAGTACAATGTAAGTTGGTGGATATGTTCCCCGCCAACACCACGCTTACAGTCTAGACAGGGAGCAGACATTCAAATAAATTGTAGATAACGTACATAAAGCTAACTTGGTGAATACCCTGACATGGGACATAGGGTGATCGTTGATAGGATCAAAGAATTCTGAATACCCCTATACAGTCCCTCTGACAGTTTGTTGAAATAGATTATACTAATAATTGTATAAAACATAATAAAAAGAAATCCCCTGGCCCTTGTGCTTCTTCTACCCCCTCCCTACTGCAGACAGACCATAGCTCTCCCCCACATTCATATTCCTCCCCAAATCCCATCTCCTCCAACAAGCCTTCCACACTGAATTTCCTAATACTTTGAGCCACATTATCCTTTTATCCAGCTCTAGCGCTTGTGACCTCATCTATACCATCCTCAGCATATAGGTATTTATGTGGACTTGATTTTATTTATTTTACTAGATTAGCTGTATTTTTTCATTTGCCTCCCCTATTAGAATGTAAGTCCCCTGAGGGCAGAGAAAGAGATACTTCTTTATTCCTCATTTCCCAAGTACCTAGTACAGGGCCTTGAATAGTTGGGCACTCATTCATTCATTCATTCAATAGTATTTATTGAGCGCTTACTATGTGCAGAGCACTGCACTAAGCACTTGGAATGTACAGTCAATGCTGCTACCCCTACCATTACTCTATTACTATTACTTATGAGAATAGTCCTGTATATCTGCCAATTCTTAGCATCGTTCATTAATTTTTGGTTTTGAAACTGCTAAGTGTTTTCTGGTTCGTCATAGTACAAACACCGCCACAGGGGTTTAGAGAAGCAGCGTGGCTCAGTGGAAAGAGCCCGGGCTTTGGAGTCAGAGGTCATGGGTTCGAATCCCGGCTCGGCCACTTGCCAGCTGTGTGACTGTGGGCAAGTCACTTCACTTCTCGGTGCCTCAGTTACCTCATCTGTACAATGGGGATGAAGACTGTGAGCCTCACGTGGGACAACCTGATTCCCCTGTGTCTACCCCAGCGCTTAGAACAGTGCTCGGCACATAGTAAGCGCTTAAAAAATACCAACATTAATTAATTAATTAAGGGTGGCATGTGGAGAAGATGAAAACATTCATTGCTGAAACTCTCAGAACCTATTCACATGGCAGAGGCTGTTGCCAAGTGAACCCCTCATCCCTGCCACTGCTCCAAAGCTATTAGTTCCCCTCCAGGATCCCTGTATATATGGACACTGCTTCCTGGTCACAGACCTTGAGGACAGATGTCGAGGTGGAGGGAGGTTGGATAAAAATAAAATAAAAATAAATAAAATAAAAATAGTGGACATAAAGACCTCAATGCCAGAGGACCCCCTTATGGAAACGTACCAGATTGATGTGCCCCCACCCTTCCCCACTTCCCTTGGTTCTGAGCAACCCTCTGCCCAATTAGGTAGGGCCTGTTAGAGAGGGAGAGGAAGAGGAAGTGATTCTGTCATGAGGGGCATTTAATATCCCTGCCACCCTGTATATAACCCTCTTTTTCCTCTCCAGGTGAATAGCCAGCCCTGGACTATGCCTTGCACAGTGGGAACGTTAGCCCAGGGCAGAGAGCAGGAGCCTGGCAGGGCTGAGATGATTTCAGGGTCACTCCTAAGGCCAGGAGAAAGAAAGTGCAGAGCCAGGGCCAAAACAGCACTTCTCTCCTCTCCCCCTCCCCCCAGCTCCCACTGACTCTGAAGCGGTCTGCCACTGAAGCAGTAACCTGTCAGAGGTTAATACAGGGCTCTGGACTCTCAGGGCAAGCCAAGCACATCCTCTTTAATTTTCTAAGTGGGGAGGTAGCCTGCCTGCAGATCCGCTGGAATGGGTTCAAATGCCAGGTCGTACACACCCGGGTCTCCAGGGAGGGCTGTATCTATGCATTTTGATGAAACAAAGCAGAGGATTCAGGGTTCATCGCTCAAAACAGCCAGCGGGGCTACCTGGCTGGGGGTCCCGATGCTGCGCACGGCTCAGCATGGCATTGGTTCACGTCTGAGGCTGGAGGAGGCTGTGTTGAAGAGAGAACGGTCAGCTGCCCCCTTTCCCTTGCCTGCATGGAGCCAGAGAACTAGTTTGATGGGGGAGACCGAGCAGTCTTTGTGCATGGGTGATGGATTTCTGGGTATTCCTCATGGGACCTCTCGAGTTTTTTTATACACACACACACACACACAGATATATACACACACACACACACACACACACACACACACACACACATATATATATATACACATATATATTAATCACTTTTTTCTCTATATATAGTTATATTGATAGATAAATATGAATATATATCCATATCTGTATATAGCTATACATGCATAGATAACTACATATATATCCATATCTTTATATAGATATAGTTGAATAGATAGCTACATCTAAATCTATATGTAGATATAATATATGTAGAGAGAGAGAGAGAGAGAGAGAAAGAAAGAGAGGGTTTTCTTCCTGAAAAAATGGGTTTCTAAATTGCCAGTTTAAAAAGATCATTTTCAAAGAGCTAAAGGGGCCAGGCAGCCCTTCACAGGTGGCTAGAAGTTATAGCAAATAAAGTGGTGAAGTTTTCTCCTCAACCCTTCAATGAGGCATGAAGCCCATCTCTTCACAAAATTGACACCAGTATATAATAATAATTATGGTGTTTGTTAAGCGCTTACTATGTGCCAAATACTAAGCACTGAAAATTACTCAACCTTTTAGTAAGGCATATCTCAAGGGTCTTTACATTTCTTGCTCAGTCCCAGAGTCGCCACTCAGGCAGTATGGCCTAGGGTAAAGAACATGAGATTGGACTCAGGAATTCTGAGGTTAATCCCAGCTCTGACTTTGGCCTATGTAGATGATTTGGGGGAAGTCAATTGATTCCTCTGGGCCTCAGTTTCCTCATCTGAAAAATAGGGGTAAAAATAGGATCCTCTCCCTACCTGATAGACTGTTGTGAGAACAACATGAGATAATTGATTTGAAGACATTTTGGAAAAGAATAGCACTCTCCAAATATAAGGTATTAAAATACACTTTAAATATCACATTGACAAGCAGGATCCTCTAAACCATAAATTCTCCCTCTGGACTGTAAACTCACTGTGGACAGGGATGTCTGTTTGTTCTATTATACTCTCTACCAAGCGCTTAGTACATTGCTTTGCATGCAGTAAGTGCTCAATATATATGATTGAATGAATACTGGAAGTGCATGGGCCTGAGAGTCTGAAGATGTGGGTTCTAATCCCAGCTCTGTCACATGTCTGCTCTTTGACCTTGGAAAAGTCACTTAATGTCTCTGTGCCTGCTCCTTCTTCTCCATAGACTGTGAGCCCCATCTGGGTCAGGGACTGTGCCCAACCTAATTATCTTGTATCTAGCCCAGTGCTTAGCTAAGGGGCACAGAGTAAACGCTTAACAAATATTACAACTATTATTATTACAATGAGAGGCACTTCTTTGGAGCTCCCTAGGTACTGTTGATTCACTGATTGACACTGAAGATAGCACAGAATACTTACGGGGCCATCAACCTAAAAATGTGGTGTGTTTTTTAAACCAGCCTTTGGCTGGATTCTCCCCTTTTCTTGGCCTCTAGGTGATGGAGGAGCAGGTCAGTATAAGGTCATGTAGAGATGAATAAAAAACAATAAACAGTGAATCAAATTGATTTTTAGAGGTCCTTTTAAAATAGTATTTAAGTACTTACTATGTGCCAGGAACTGTACTAAGCACTGGGATTGATACAAAAATAATCAGGTTGGGTACAGTCCACGTCCTGCATGGGATTCACTATCTTAATTCCCATTTTACAGCTGAGGTAAATGAGGCAAAGAGAAGTTAACCGACTTACCCAAGGTAACACAGCAGAGGTGTTAAAACCGGGATCAGAATCCAGGTCTTCAGACTCCCAGCCCATAATCAATCCACTATCAGAGCAAGTTCAGTTGCATGGCAGCAACAGCATTCCCAGAACAGGCCAGAGAAAGGATTATCATTGTGTGCTTCCAACCAAATAAATGGTTGGGTTTGTGCAGTCATACATTTATTTATTCAATCGTATTTATTGTGCGCTTTCTGTGTGCAGAGCACTGTACTAAGCATTTGGAAAGTACAATTCAGCAATAGACACAATCCCTGTCCCCACTGGGCTTGTAGTCTAGAAGCGGGGAGACAAACATCAAAACAAGTAAACAGGAATCATTATAAATAGAATTATAGATACACATCAGTCCTACCCACCCACCTTAGGCTATACATATGGCTTCCAAATGTACAGTCATGTAGCTAACACAGAAATTTCTCCAGGAAAAATGTGGGACAAGATGGCAGGAATTTTTTTCCATCCTTATATGTATTTGTACTATCTCATTTTATATCCTTGAATCTTCTCCCAGCTACTTCTAACTGTAAATCGTTGTTGTCCTTCTGCTCCCTCCCTTTGACTGTATATTCAAATTGAAGACAGGGAACAGAGTAGTAGTAATAGCATTAAAGTGCTTAGTTTTCTACTTGCTAGGAGAGAATGTACAGGTGGGAATTAGCCATAGTCTCTGCCCCCTGGGTTGGGAGTAGCTATGGAGAGGACGACTCACAGCCTAGAAAAAGTACCTTGCTTTTGTTGAACTCTCCCAACCTCTTAGTAAAATATTTAACCATTGATTTACTGACTCTCAATTAATTCAATCTGGAAGAAGCTCCTTCCATTGCCTGATGGTGATGTCTTGGTCTGTCAGCAGAGTTTTGGTTTTGGTCCATGGGCTTTTGCATTCTGACTTGTGATGAAATCAAGGTTTTGGTTATATAGTTTCAATAATAATAATCATAATCACTGTGGTACTTAAATGGTTACCATATGTCCCTGGCTGGGGTAGATACAAGATAATAATAATAATAATAATAACAATAATGATGACATTTAAGCGCTTACTATATGCAAAGCACTGTTCTAAACACTGGGGGGATACAAGGTGATCAGGTTGTCCCATGTGGGGCTCACAGTCTTAATCCCCATTTTAAATAAAAAATAAAATAAATGGTGGTATTTGTTAAGGGCTTACTATGGGCAAAGCACTGTTCTAAGAGCTGGGGGATACAAGGTGATCAGGTTGTCCCACCTGGGGCTCACAGTTTTAATCCCCATTTTACAGATGAGGTAACTGAGACACAGATAAATTAAGTGACTTGCCCAAGGTCACACAGCTGGCAAGCAGCAGAGCCGGGCGATTAGAACCCACGACCTCTGACTCCCAAGCCCGGGCTCTTTCCACTGAGCCATGCTGCTTCTCAACAAATGAGGTAACTGAAGCACAGAGGAGTTGTGACTTGCCCAAAGTAACACAGCAGACAAGCGGTGGAGCTGGGATTACAACCCATGACCTCTGACTCCCAAGCCCGTGCTCTTTTCACTGAGCCACGCTACTTCTCTAATTGAGTTGACCACAGTCCCTGTCCCACATAAGGCTCACAGTTTTAATCCTGAGATAACTGAGGCACAGATAAATTAAGTGATTTGCCCAGCAGTCAAGTGACAGGGATAGGATTAGAACGCAGGTCCTCTTATTCCCAGGCCCATGTTCTTTCCACTAAGCTGCTTCCAATTATTAATATTAAAGATTCTTTCTGACACATTGTTATATTTCCTAGGAGGAATATATAAAAAGAATTGTTAAAACACATATCTGCTCTATTTACTTATCTTTCTATTGCTTTTACTAATCCATACGCTGATATGAAATCAAGCTTTGTGGTTCCTATAATCTAAGCTTCAAGGAAAGATTTCACATTCAATTCAAACCTTGAACCTAATCTTCACCATACATTTACTCTTCCAATTGGATAACAGTAGTTTATGATGGCTATTTTTGTCAGCCACACAAATCAATTCAAACCTTATTAACACTTAATTTAATTCACTGTTTTTTACAACATTAACTGATATGTTATTAAAGTGTGGTGTCACCATAATTAGTCATCTCATTGTGAATTAAATTTTAAAAAGGAAAAGGTAAGATCAAAGAATAATCAGATTTCCTATTTATGCCACAAAAATGTCAAATTATATTTATTTTCTATTTATAGAATCTTTTCTAAAAACTTTATCTTCATTTTCATCTTAGGCTATCTCTATATTCCAATGTTTATATAGAGTTTTAAATAGGATTAAGATAGGAACTTGAGCTAGAACAGGGAATAAGATGAAAGAGAAATAAAAAGGATTTATGTGCAGCAGAGTCACAGCAATTGCAATTTCTCCCATTCCAGGCCCATAGCATTCACTGGTTCATTGTCTTTCTTTTAACCCAATTCCTTCCTAAAATACATTCAAAGGTAAACCACAGAAATAATGTTCATGATTTTCATAAAAAGAATATAATATTTGTCAAATGAAATGAATTTAATACAAGTAAATGTCATCTATACATTTTTCAAATAATCATCTGAGGCAGCATGTCCTAATAGAGCACTGGACGGGAGTCGGGAAACACATATTTGAGACCCAGCTCTGCCACTAACCTACTGGGTGACCTTGGGCTAGTCACTTAACCTCTTTGAGTCTCAGTTTCCTCTTCTTAAAATGATGACCATTTACTGTCAGCTCCGTGTAGATCAGGGGCTGTGTCCAAATTCAAAACCTTGTATGCAGCCCAGTACTTAGTAAACAGGGCTGAATATGTTCTATCATTGTTATTATTATTATGCAGGGCTGTCCAGGTATGAAAAACATGCAGCTGACTGTGCAATTTCAGTGTGTGTGTGTGTTGGGTGGGAAGGGGTTAGGGGGAATGCTGAAAAGACAGTTGCTTTAACACTGTATATACACCAAGATAATAGGGCATCTTTTCAGGCCCTTTATCCAATTTGGATGAGCATAACTTTCTCAAATAGAAAATACTCAAACACTAAGATTGCTACAAAACTTGCAGCAACCAAGAGGAGTTGCCCACTGCCAGAAATGTAGCTAGTGTTTGAGGAGGAGAGGATTAAGAAAATTTTACCTTTAGTAGCTGTGTGACCTTGGGCAAATCACTTAACTTCTCTGTGCTTCAGTTACTGCATCTGTAAAATCAGGATTAAGACCACGAGTCCCATATGGGACAGGGACGGTGTCCAAACTGATTATCTCATATTTGTCCCAGCTTTTAGTACAATGCCTGGCACATAGTAAGTGCTTAACAAATACCATTTATTCCTTTATTATTATTTGCTTGATTTGTTTCTCCACTACAGGTTGTGGCTTCCACTAACCATCCAGCTATTCGCATCCAGTCTTAACTGGGGAGGGTAAACATTGTTAACTTGGATAATGGGTACAAACTGTGACTGTGGAACAGGCAGTCTCTTAGATCTTTTAGCAGCAGACACTGCTGCATGTTTATCCACTTCAAACAGTGTGATAATAGTAATAATAGAATGAGATTACATAAAATGTACTATATTACTGTGGTATTAGCTAAGCACTTACTAAGTGCCAAGCACTGTAAGCACAAGGGGAAAATTTTTTTCTTTGCTTTCAAATGGTATTAAGCATTTACTATGTGCCATGCACTGTACTGAGCACTGAGGTACAGGCTAATCAGGTTGGATGGAGTCCATGTTCTTCGTGGGGGCTCACCGACTTAATCCCCATTTTACACCTGAGATAACTGAGCCACCGAGAATTTAAATGGCTTACCCAAAGGGGCGGAGCTGGTATTAAAATCCAGACCCTCTGACTTCCAGGCCCCGGGCTCTTTCCACTAGGTCATGCTCATTCTCCAGTTGTGGGCAGGGATTGTCTTTATTTGTGGCTGAATTGTACTTCCCAAGAGTTTAGTACAGTCCTCTGCACACAGGAAGTGCTCAGTAAATACGATTGAATGAATGAAATACAAGTTAATTATGGTGGACACAGTCGTAGTCCCACATAGGATGCTCAGTAGGAGGAAGAACAAGATCTCAATGCCATCTTACAGATAAGGTAACTGAGGCATCGGAAATTAGTTGACTTGCCCAAGGCAAATGGCAGAGAAGCAGTGTGGCTTAGTGGAGAGAGTGTGGGACTGAGAGTAAGAAGGACCTGGGTTCAAATCCCAGCTCTGCCACATGTCTGGTGTGTGACCTTGGACAAGTCACTTCACTTCCCTGTGCCTCGGTTACCTTATTTGTAAATAATGGGAGTAAGAGTGTGAGGCCAATGTGGGACAGGGACTGTATCCAACTTGATGAACTTTTATCTATCCCAGGGCTTGGAACAGTTCCTGGCATATAGTAAAAGCTTAACAAGTGCCATTATTATTATTATTTTTATTATTATTAACAACCCACATGTTCCGACTCCCAAGTGTGTGAGCTGTCCACTAGGCCATACAACTTCTCACTGTATCATTCATGTGTGGCATGTAAAGGGTTAGGGTCTTTCCTTCTTTCTAGAATCTATGGAGTTGGGAAATTTTATGAGATAGGCAGGAACGACATGCCACAGAGACTAACCTATACCTTAGAAGTAATAAAATAGATACGTTTCAATGTTTCCTTTTGCATATATATTAATCTAGCTGTCTTTCATTTTAAACAATGATGCTTCTCCCTACACTGTAAGCTTGTGGGCAGGCAATGTGTCTACCTACTCTGTTATAGTCTCTGAAGTGCTTGGTACACTGCTCTGCACACAGTAAGTGCTCAATAAATAAGATTGATTGATTGATGGTACTGATGATGTTATCCTACCCATGCACGCCAATAGCCCTAAAAAAACCCAACAGTCAATTTCTGGGAATTTCGGAGGTGGGTCAAGGGCCACAGGAAATTTTAATAGCGGTATTAACAGTAATAATCTTTATTAAACGCTTCCTTTGGCAAACCCTAGGAAAAATACATGGTAGAGAATTAAATATGGTCTCTCACCCTCTATCACCAACTAAGAATGAGGCAGGGAGGGGTTTAGCAACAGGCATAAAAGCAAAGATGAAAACAAGAACAAGAGAAACAAAAAAATGACTTGAACAACATAAAAGACCGAGCTCAAAGTCCAAGTCAGGTGGAAAAGGGAAGCACTAGGGATCTCTCTGGGCTGCTTTCCAGGTCATCTAGGATCCACTGACATCCAGAGCTTCCCAATATTCCAATGTATGGAGATTTGCTGCCTCAGTTTGAGTCCCTTGCTGCCTTGAGGCACAGGGCGTGCTGGGAGTGACGGGGCTAGATGGAATGATAGGAGGCTGGCAGAGGCTCCCGGTGGTATCACTCAGCAGTATGGTTCAGTAGGAAACTGAGAGGTAGCCTCCTTGCTCTGTCCTGCCCAGAGTTCTGCCAGAACATAAATTTTCCAATAAGAACCTTTCCTTAATGTCTTACCTTGTCACCACAACACGGCCTGTCCAGACCTTTAACAAGCATTCACTTTTCTCCTGACCAAGAATTTGCTCAAATTTCTTCATGTCCCTTTCCCTCCAAGTGACCCCATGTACTCCCTCATTTGCGAAGGTAAAAATGACTGGCAGATAGCTGCAAATGCCAACACATGAACCTGGGGTTTCCTTGTCATGCTGACACAGTCCACAATCTTAGGTGTCAAGATGACTGCAGTCCCAACTCATGTGATCTAATCCAAGTACCCATCCTCATGTCTGGCACGATGGGGATGTTTTTGATTCTGTGCTTTTGTTCTACCTGACCCCTCCACCTGTTGCCGCTGACAAGTGGGTGACATGAGACTATATCGCTAATCTGTTGGAATAAGGTAATAAAATGAATGGGCTGGCTGATTCACCCCCACCCACTTTTCTAGTAGACGGGCTGAAATGGATCTTGCCTGTTCTGTCCTGGCTCATTCGAAAGGAAACCTCCCTTTTAGTTTAGAGAATCACCTAGCAATTGTCCAAACAAGTGTTTGTTGGAATGGATTTTTTCACTTAGAACATGTGAGATACTGTGGGACTTTCAAGCCCAACTACTTAAATTCCCCAACTACATCCCAAAGGGCAGATGGAGAATTCCAGGCTGGAAAATTGCAGGATGTGGGCCAGCTTCCTCTACTCTTACTAGGCTAAGACAGGGTTCCTGGATACCTTGAATTCGTCTGTGCTCAAGGACAGGTAGGTGAACTAAATAGCTTGTTGAAGCCCCTTCTGGTCTTATGATTCTAAAATTCTTATCAAAAAGTGAACATGGAATGGCTGCTTGGGTTATCGCCGGTCTGATTGTTAGGTGACTTTAGTTCTAACCTCAGCTCTGGCCTGCTGTGTGACCTCAGGTAAGTCACTTAACTTCTCTGGGGAACAGTTTTCCTCATCTGCAAAATAGAATTGGAAATAATGTTTCGTCTCCCTACCTCACAGAGATTGGTGAGGATAAAATGAAGTAATTTTTATGAATGTGCCTTGGAAAAACTACAAATGCTGTACAAATTCAAGGAATGATTTGTAATAAAGACATTACAGGGAGATTTGCTTTGGTGGCAACAACCAATCAATTAATCACATTTATTAAGCACTTATTGTGTGCAGATTGCTGTACTAAGTGCTTGGGAAAGAACAATATAACAGATTTGGTGGACATGTTCCCCACCCAGAAGGATCATGCTGTCTTAGTGAGGAAGACAGACATTAAAAATAAATAAATTATGGATATGTACATTAGTGTTTGTGGGGTTAAGGGTGGGGTGGATAAAGGGTGGGGTAAATAAAGTGCAAAGGCAATGCAAAAGGGAGTGGGAGAAGAGGAAATGAGGGTTAAATCAGTGGAGGCCTCTTGGAGGAGATGTGATTCCAATAAGGCTTTAAAGATGAGAGTGCTTGTCTGTCAGATATTAAGAGGGAGGAAGTTCCAGTACAGAGGCAAGATATGGGCAGAGGGTCAGCAGGGAGATAGATGAGATTGAGTAGGTTGGCAGTAGAGGAGTGAAGTGAGTGTGCTGGATTGTAGTAGCAAATCATGGAAGTAAGATAGGAGGGAGCAAGGTGATTGAGTGCTTTAAAGTCTATGGTAAGGAGCTTTTGTTTGCAGAGAAGAATTGGCATCCAGAGTGGCTTAGTGGAAAGAGCACAGGCTTGGGACTCAGAGGATGTGGGTTCTAATCCCGGATCCGCCACTTGTCTGCTGTGTGACCTTGGGTAAGCCACTTAACTTTTCTGTGCCTCAGTTACTGCATCAGTAAAATGGGGATTAAGACTGTGAGCCCCACGTGGGACAATCTCATTACCTTGTATCTACCCTGGCACTTAAAACAGTGCTTGGCACATAGTAAGCACTTAACAAATACTATTTTTGTAGTTATTATTATTATCCACTGGGGGTTCTGGAGGAGTGGGGAAATAAGGACCTAACAGTTTTGAAGAAAAACAGTCTGGGCCGCAGAATCAAGGATGAACTGAAGCAGGGAAGACAGGAGACAAGAGGTCAGTGAGGAGGCTGATTCCGTAATCAATGTGGGATAAAATAAGTGCTTGAGTTAACATGTTAGCAGTTTGGATGCCAGTTGATGAACTCTGAAGTATTTGGACATATTTGCATTATTTAGCTAATGGTAACTGTTATGATAAAATAAATCAATCAACAGGACTTACTGAGCACCTACTGTACAATGAACACTGTATGGAGTACTCAGGAAAAGTACAGTTGAGTTAGTAGACACAATCCCTGCCTTCAAGCAGCTTAGAACTGGTGGGGGAGATGGACCCTGATGTAATTTACATTTAGGAGGAAGAGGCCCTTTGTAAATCGAGCTCAAAACCAGGATCATCTGTAATTTTCCTTGCCTTTTCCCCATTACAGATTAGAGACCTGCCTTCGTTTTGTCCAAGCAGGGGACCAAGAAACTCTAACCCTTCTGCCACCTTAGCAAGTGTTCAAAAGCCTCACATTAACAGCCTCAACACCTGAATGTGTTCTCCTCCTGCAGAATGCAAGTGAATGTCACTCCCAGAGATTTTAATTAATTGTCTTTCTATTTTTTTTCCTTTTGGGTCTGATTCCTAAGTGTCTATCAGTTTGATAGCACCCTAGGGAGTCTTTTGTTCTGAATAGGTGAAAAATTGTACCCACAAAAAGAGTTCCCCATCCGATCAATTCTCTCTAACAACTTTATTGATTAGCTGCAGGAACATTTTTCATTTATTAATTATGAAGAAGATGTTCCAGGGATTTCTTAAAGTTAACTATTGTGATTTTTTTTTTATACTGTGTTAACATTGACTGACTTGACTGTAACTGCTTAACGGGCAAGTTTCTCTAGGCAGGTATTTCTAGTCATTTATAGTGAGCCTATTAAAGTTCCTCTGGGTTTAATCAGTAATCAAAATCTTCATTTGGGCCTGCGTGTAAAGGCTCTGATGAATGGATTACTTGAAAAATATGGCTTGTCCTTTTCAATAATGTATTCACATCCAAGCATCATCCCATTATGATGTCCAAGGCAGCGATAGGCAAATAATGAATTAATTGCCATCTGTAAAAACAATCCCAACTCCAAGCTAGTTTTACATTCATTCAAATCAATTTCTGTAATGGCTTTAAAAGCGGTCTTGGGGCTGGAGTCAGAAGAGTCAGGATGCTCATTCTTTTCCTGAGCATCACACTGACCTGCCTGCTGACTCGCAGGTGTAATTAAGGATTCTAGTCAGCAGAGAGACTCTGAGGCTCCCTGTTTCATGAAAACCCATTGAAGATCATAGTTCTGTTTCTCTCCTTCACATCCTTTTATTTTTCCTGTTCTCTCTCTCTGGTCGCCCTCCTCTTCTTTCTTGCTCTCCTCCTCCCCCTCCTCATCCTCTTTCTCTTCCTTCTCTCCCTCGGCTTTCTCCTCTACTCTTCCTGAGTCTATTCAGTAGACAAGTCGGCTGTGCTGCAGAATCATCATCAGTGGGTTCCTCAAGCCATCCTGAGGATGGCTGCTAATAACAGAAGCCAGCCCATTGCCAGGAACCTCTTGCTCTCCTTGCCCCAGCTCCATGCTCAGTTTTGTTCCTCCTCTCACCAGCCTCCCAGAACTTTCTGTCTGAGGCAAACCATTCAACAAAAAATCCTGTGTGTGGTGTGCTAAGCAGGAGATAGGGAGACGGAAGTGAGGGTAGGGGAGCAGGGGTAGAAGCCTGACTTTTTGGCCTACAAATATGTCGGAGATTCTTGTTTGGGGATTGTAGTGTAGCCAAGTGGCTAATTGAAGCCATGATGACAGACTTCATTTGATTTAACCCAATCCCTGCGGTGTGAAAGGGGAAGAGAGGGGATGTCTGATTTTCCAGAGACTCTTGCCCCAATGTTTTTTATGTCCCTTACTGGGCTGTCTTCATAGAAAAAACATTAATAGTATTAAATGAGCAACTCTGGTGTGCAGCACATGTTAGGGGAATGTACAAAAAAGAAAAAAATATGATTTCTGTTCTTCAGGACCTTAGTGCATATGCCCTCAACCAATTTTCACATTTGCAGCTGGTCTTCCACTTATCAGATTGCATATTAATTATTCTTATTCTTCCCATTTTTCCAAGTGCTTTTTCTTTTTCTCCTCTTTCTACAGGAGCAGTCTGGGCAGACAGTTATCCCTCATCATAACACCCTTCTTTTAGTGTTTTTTCACTGTAATGCTTTGAACCTTTATGCCAGTGCCCCAGCACTCTCTCATGTTGAGATACAGCTCTACGGTTTTCCTTGGTTTAAGCACTTCCCTTCCCTTTGAAATATATTGATTCACTTGGCAGAGTGAATGAAGCCCATTTCAATTTAGCAGAACATATGGCCTGGAGGAAAAACCCTGGGTTAGGGAAGCAGAGACCTGGTTTCTAATCCTGACCACCCCTTCCCTGCTGTGAGACCTTGGACAAGTCATTTAACTTATCTGTGCCTCCATTTCCTCAGCTGTAAAATAACTATTCAATACTGGTTCTCTCTTCTATGTTTCCTGTGAGCCTCATATGGGACAGGTACCGTGTCTGATCTGATTACCTTGCATTGTACCCCAAATCTAACCTATAGTAAGCACTGAAATACCATTAACAACAAAAAAAAAGTACCTTCAAAATAAAGCACTGTAGTTACATATGTACAACAAAAAACATATTAAGACTCATTTTGGGAACATATTTACATTAGTTGATCATTTAGCAATATTGTCTACTTACCATTGTTTAATATATTAACTTTTTGGTCATTTTTTTTTATCTTGTGACACTATTAATGCACTTTATTTCTTGGAGAAAGCAGCATGGCCTAATGGCAAGAGCATGGCCTGGGGAGTCAGAGGACAAAGGTTCTAATCCTGGCTCTGCCATTTGTCTGCTGTGTGACCTTGGGCAAGACATTTAACTTCTCTGTACCTCAGTTACCTCATCTGTAAAATGGGGATTAAGACTGTGAGCCCTGTGTGAGACAACGACTGTGCCCGACCTGATTATTTTGAACTTGCCCCAGTACTTAGAACAATGCTTGGCACATAGTAAGCACTTTACAAATAACCATTACTATTATCATTACTTCATTTAGGACTCTTGCTTAATACTACTTTCATGGAACCCATTAAAAATGCTGGCAAGAGTACAGCACTACATGTTCAACTGCTTAAATGCTTCAAAAACAGCCATTTGTAACAGATTAGAGATAGAAGAGGGCATCGTCCTACTGCTGTACATGAGGTGGTCCAATTCTGATAAGGATATGAAGTGTCTGAACCTCTTTTATCAGTTGGTCCTGTAAAAAAATCCTGTTTCAGGAACAGGATTACTCAAGTACTGACGTATTCTCCCTTTCAGGTTCTCTGAAATCTGTTGTGGCCATCAGTATATCTGGGAGAATTCTGAGTTTCAGAGGTATGAGAAGAAGCCTGCAGCTCTGAAGCCATTATGACATTAGAACTGTACTAGGGATGCAGGGAATCAGAGATTCAGGGGCACAGTGGAGGTCTGGAAAAGGGTTCTCAAAACAAATGATTAGTAGGTAGGTGTGAATTCATTCAATAGTATTTATTGAGTGCTTACTTTGTGCAGAGCACTGTACTAAGCGCTTGGAATGTACAAATCGGTAACAGAGACAGTCCCTGCCCTGTGACGGGCTTACAGTCTAATCGAATAAGTGAATAAGGGGAGATATTAGAATGGCTATGAATTTAAAGAGTTGGGGGTTCTGAGGACTGAATCTACCTACAACATCTCCCTACCTGAAACTATCAGGAGTATCCTTAAGTTATCCCAGGCGGGTAAGTGACTGGCCCATTTCAAAAAAATCTCTTAAAGAGATGACTCCACAACTCATTCCAAGTAGATCATTTAACTCTTTCTTGCCAGAATTGAACCCAAACCCTCCGAGTTTGTGGCATGGAAGAACTGAAGAAATTGGTCAGAGAATGGAGGCAAGACTTGTTCTTTCAGCACAAGTAGGTGAGTTGGAAAATGGAAATAGAGAAGTCTTGAAGAGACAGATTTAAGAATGATGGGGACACAGTGTGGTTTAGTGGAAAGAGCACGGTCCTGGAAGTCAGAGGCCTGGGTTCTAATCCTGGCTCTGCCATTTCCCTGCTTTATGACCTTGGGTAAGACATTAAACTTCTTTGGGCCTCAGTTTCCTCACCTGTACATTGGGGATTCAACACCTGTTCTCCCTCCTACTTAGACTGTGAGACCCATGTGGGACAGGGACTGTGTCTGACTTGCTTAACTTGTATCTACCCCAGGGCTTAAAACAGTGCTTGACACATATTAAGTGCTATACAAATGCCATTAAAAAAGTGACGGGAGCTGAGAGAGTGAAGGATTTAAATTGGGTGTGGAAGGCAATTTGTTCCTGGGGAAAGGAGGAAGACACTGTGTTCCTGAGGAAGGGTAGTGATTATGAGCTAAGGAGGATAATACACTGAGCAAGTCTACTGAAAGGAAATAATTGTTTAAAGGTAGGAATGTAAGGAAATAGAGAGTAGCAGTAGTTAAGACAGGAAATGGCTCAATCAATTGAAAGAGTTTTGCCAAGGGGAGGGCAAAAGGTATTTAGGAGCTTACTTTGTCAGGCACTGTACCAAGCATGGGGTTAAATAACGTTGATATAAAGACTAGTCAAATTGGTCCATGTTTCACATGGGCGACAGCTTTAATCTCCATTTTACAGATGAGGAAACTTGGATGTCATGCCAACACCTCAAATTTAACATGTCCAAAACAGAATTCCTCATCTTCCACCCAAAGCCTGTCCTCCCACCACCATCCTCATCTCATCTCTTTCTTTCAATCCATACACCCAATCTATCACCCAATCCTGTCAGTTCTACCTTCGCAACATCTCTAGAATTTGCCTCTTCCACTCCATTCCAACTGCTACCAGTCTGATCCAAGCTCTTAGGGAAGGTGGCAGTTACCATGGTGCTCAGAAGCACTTACAATCACTCTACTGAATTGGCTTTTGTCTTTTAACCAGTTTTATCATTTTGAGAGAGAATCCCTTCCACTGGAGCAGCAGTCCCCAGAAGACAAAAAGAGTATTCAACCGATTGCCAATATTATCAGTTATTATGAAAGAGCAATTGAAATTGTTGAATGTCTATCTAGTGTGTTCTGAGCCTTTCCCCTCCCACAACCATAAGAGATCATTTTCACTCCATTCTTTTAATTTGGGTCATCACATGTGTTTTCACAGCTCAGAGCTCATCAAAAAGGTTAAACACATCCAATCAGAGGTTACACATAAAATTAAAAGATCCTTCAGTGCTTTTCCATTTAATTGCTTTAAGGAGCAGTGTGGTCTAGTGAAAGAGCATGAGCCTGGAAGTCAGAGGACCTGGGTTATAATTCTAGTTGTCTGCTGTATGAATTGGGCAAGTCATTTAACTTCTCTGTGCCTCAGGTATCTCATCTATAAAATGGGGATTAAATTATCCTCCCTCTAATTTAGACAATGAGACCCACATGAGACAGGGACTGGGCCCAAGCTGATTACCTTGTATCTACCCCAGCACTTAGAACAGTGCTTGGCACATAGTAAGTGCTTAACAAGTACCATAAAAAATTTTTACAAAAGGTAAAATGTCTTCAAGTCTCAGAATGTTTTCCCTGACCAATTAGAATATTGCTGTCCATTAACACTGTATTTGAATCTTCTACTAATAATTTAAGATTAGAGAAACAGTGTTCCCTAGTGGATCGAGCAAGGCCTTGGGAGTCAGAAGGACCTGGATTCTAATCCTGATTTCACCACTCATCTATTGTGTGACCTTAGGCTAGTCACAACTTCTATGTACCTCAGTTTCCTCAGCTGTAAAATGAGGATTGAATACCTGTTCTCCCTCCAATTTACTGTGAACCCCACATGAGACAGGGACTATGTCAAACCTGATTAATTTGTAATTACCCCGGCACTTAGTACAGTGCTTGGCAGATAGTAAGTACTTAATAAATACCAGAATAATATTATTATTTTATTGTTTCATTGCTCCTGATGCATCTGTCTCCAGTCCTCTCCCCTTCTTTTAATAGATTATCAACCCCTGGAGAGGCAGGGTCCATGTCCTGGCCCCGTTTAATCCCCACCTGATTAATCTTTCCCAGCATGTGGTAAAGGGCTCTGCACATAGTAAGCACTTAATAAATACTATTACTACTACAAGGTACTTACACTACAAATAAGTGGGTCAACCAGTACCCAATTGTGTCCATACAATGACAGCAGAAGGAAAATCTAACCGATAATAGCAAGAGTACAGAAAAATAAAACAAATTAATAAATAAATGGAATATGTAAATCAATAGGTATGCAAGTGCTAAGGGTGCCGTTAGAATGACCCAAGTAAAGGTGATAGAAATGAGTTGGGAATGCCTGCTGATTTTTATGAGGGCTTTGAATGTGGGGAGAGCTTTACATTTCTAGAATTATTTGGGGGCTACTCCAGGTTTTCCATTTTAAATTGCTTTTCAGAATGTTCATTCTAGACACATGAAAATATCACTTGTCTCCGAGACAAGTATGTAAGAGAAGAGTTTGCTCTGATGATGTAAGGTTCCCAATATGGTGTTTCTTTGCTTAATGATGCCTTTCTAGAGGGTATTGATGGATGGATGGAAATGCTGGTTTTATTTTTCTGTTTTTGGGCCTGGTAGCATGCACAGAATGGGATTCCAGTGAAATATTTGTTGCTAATGTTGATGATGATAAAGCAGAACAATAAGGGTCTTATTAATTCCAAACTCTGCTTTCCCAGGAAGCTAACAGTATTTTGATGGCACTCTTTCTGGATGTCAGATGGAGTTTCCGGAGTTGTTGTATTCTCCAAACCAGTAGAAAGCAACTAGGTTTTGCTAAAAGGAGCAATGGATCATTGTAGTAAACAGTTTGCAACTCCAGAAGCCATCGAGAATGGTTGGGCAGTTCATATTATTGTCCAATTCCAAGCTGGTTCAGCACCTAAGAACTATGTGAATACATGGGCTGCATGTGCTATTAATTTTTGAAGTGTATTTTAGTTTCAGAAACACCTGTGCCCCCAAATTCTGGGCTTTGCCATTGTGAAAATTCAGTGTTTAATCATCCTCAAAATATCTCATTTCCCACTTGCAGGGGGATTGTCTGCTGCTTGTATATTGAGCCAGAAAAGGAAAAAAAAATAGACTAGTTCCAGATCTCTCGAGGACTTAGATGTTTTGCACTTTTTGTAATATTTAACTGCCCTCCTGATCTGATTGCTTTTCTAGGATTATGGAAAGGAAGCTCAGTGTATTCATTTGATCTCTTTTTCTTCTCAGTGTGCCTAATTCCCATTCATGTTTATGGGAGCACGCCACTTGCACAACTAATGTGTTCAGCTCCAGGGGACTTTCATAGGTTTCTCTCTATTCCAACTTAGGTCAAAGAGAGGAGGGAAATGGGGAGTTCTAGAGACTCCTAGGGCTAATGAGGTCCTTCCAGGTCATTTGGGCCATTCTTCTGTCTCAAAGTAGGATCCCAAATAAAACCCTTAACTGGGAATCGCATGTATTCCAGAGACTGTTTTGCCCTCAAATCTCACACTTAATTCTTCAACAGATGCTTTACAGCATTCGGTGAGGGTGGTGGGGGATGGTGGTGGGGGTTGTTTTTGTTTTTCACTGTGGCAATGGAGTGGATTGGTCTTGAAGAAGGTGAGTCAGTGGACAGCTTTTTTACTGTTCACCTCAAATCTTTGCCTGAGTCAGAAATAATAAGCACTTGGTATTTAAGTACTTACTATGTGCAGAGCACTGTTCTAAGCGCTGGGGTAGATACAGGGTAATCAGGTTGTCCCACGTGAGGCTCACGGTCTTAATCTGCATTTTACAGCTGAGGTAACTGAGGCACAGAGAAGTTAAGTGACTTGCCTACAGTCACACAGCTGACAGGCGGCAGAGCAGGGATTTGAACCCATGACCGCTGACTCCCAAGCCCGGGGTCTTTCCACAGAGCCACGCTGCTTTCTGCAGCCATGCCCTTTCTTAGTGGGATGCATTCACCCTGTCTTCCTCTGTTTGTTTTTATAAACTGTGGCTTTGGAGATTCAGATTGGCAATAACAATCATAATAATGGTATTTGTTAAGTGCTTACCATGCATCAAGCACTGTTCTAAGCACTAGGGTAGATACAAATTAATCAGGTTAGGCACAGTCCCTGTCCCACATAGGGGTCGCACTCTTAATCCTCATTTTATAGATGAGGTAACTGAGGCCCAAAGAAGTTAACTTGTCCAAGGTCACAGAGCCGACATGTAACAGAGCTGGGATTAGAACCCAGGTCTTTATAATAATAATGTTGGTATTTGTTAAGTGCTTACTATGTGCAGAGCACTGTTCTAAGCGCTGGGGTAGATACAGGGTAATCAGGTTGTCCCATGTGAGCTCACAGTTAATCCCCATTTTACAGATGAGATAACTGAGGCACAGAGAAGTTAAGTGACTTGCCCACAGCCACACAGCTGACAAGTGGCAGAGTCGGGAATCGAACCCATGACCTCTGACTCCGAAGCTCAGGCTCTTTCCCCTGAGCCACACTGCTTCTAATATGACTTCCAGGCTCGTGCTCTAGCATGGGAGAGGGGAAGCAGGAGGGGTTAGAAACACAGGCCAACTCCTTATGCTCCATTTTGGAATTCCGCTTCCTTTCTGCCTCCCCTGTGCTGCCTTCCTATCCCAGGAATGTAGGCATCCTCTTCCCAAGCAGAAGCAAAGGCACATGGCAAGAGAGTAATTGAGAGCAGGACTCCCACAGGACCTGGAAATGGCAGATAAGCCTCCTGCCCCTTAGCTGGCTCTCACTCCTCCAGCCTGTCCCTACCTCATACCCCTGCCTCCTCTCTCTCCTTCCTCTCCTGCCATTCCCTCTCTCCAGAGTAGCACAGCCCAGTGGCAAATGACTGTTTATGCTTGATCAGCCACTCTAGATCCAAGGAGGAAATACCATGCACTATCACCCTGGGATTCTCTAAAGTAATAAATCCTCATTATAATCACTCTACAATCACCTCTGTATTAATGGAGCTGATTAGCAGTTATTGTTTTTGTTGTTGCATTAAGCTAATATTTTTTTCTTTCATATTCTCCCTTTCGACAGTGTTGCTGTTATTGGTCTGGTCAATTTCTTTCTGCAAGCTTCCACCCCTCCCAGATTCCCTTCCATGCTCTTCCATCCCTGCTTCCCAAGATGGAATGAGGCCAGGGTGAGTAAAGACATCTCTTCTAGACATGGCACTGAAGAATGCACAATTCACATGGACCTTTCCAGGGTGAGGCAGGAGAAGATACAGCTGGAAATGGGTAGGCCTCCCTTAGGAAGTAGTTTAGACCTAGGGACAAAATTTTCTCCTCGTCTAATTTCAATCTTATTCCAGTTTTGTTTTGGGTGGCCAGGGAATAATAATCATGGTATTTGTTAAGTACTTACTATGTGACAAGCACTCTTCTAAGAGCTGAGCTGATACAAGTTAATCACATCGGACACATTCCCTGTCCCACATGGGGCTCACAGTCTAAGGAGGGAGGAGAGACATAATCAAAATAGAGGAGATGAAGGTTAAATTTAAGAAACTCAGGCAGAGATTCACTTCCCTAGGATGCGGGGAGACATAGGTATACTTGCAGGGGGTTGGAGCCAGGTCACAAGCACTCTATTTCCTCTGGCCTGTCTCCTGTCCTCAACTGAAGGAGACAGAGAGCTCCCACCGCACCCATTCATCCTCCCCTCGTCAGCCCTTTCTGTCATCAACTTCCCTTTTCTTTCCCTTCTTCTTCCCAGGAAGATGAAAGAGTCCTGTTCCCCAGGACCTACTGCCCCACTCTCATTCCTTCCCTGAAAATGTTAATAGGACTGACCCACCTTTAACCCAGCACTCACCCCCCGTCCCAGTTTTAGCTGTGGAAGGGAGAAAGAGTGTCAACATTGTCTCTGGAACAGCTGGTATATTCAGAGGGAAGAAAAAGCTATGCCAGTTGCTGTCAGTTTGAGCACTAGGTTTGGACAATCTAAAGCTTATTTTCTGTAAGACTTTCTACCCAAGGCAATGGGGAATTAGATTTTTTTTTCTGTTCATTTTTGGGGGTTGGCAGGCTGGGAGGGAGAGGGCTATTTTCTGGTCTTGTATATGTTGAAACAACTGGTTGCCAGGGTGTCTCTCGTTGTGAGCAGGACAGACTCTGTGATTCCACTTGAAACGTCTTTCCTGAATTGTTGAGCTGTATTCCCCTGAAAGAGGAAAGCGCTGAAGGAATTAAGAGATAAAGGTCACAGCCATTCAAGTCTGAATGAGACTGATGAAATCACAGCAGTGCTTGCTCTTTTCCTCCATTTGCTCTGGGTTCCTCCTTCTCCCTGGTCATCATCTTATTTTTGTTGCTGGTTTTTGTGAGGGCCGAACAGCGGCAGTTAGAGTTGAGAAGAGAACTGAAGTGTGAAGAAGGAATTTAGACTTTCCTAGTGGATTCAAGTCTCCTGTGTGGGTTTGGGTACAGAGGGAAGAGGAGTCTCTCTGCTCATCTGTTCGAAACACTAGTTACAAAAGCCAGGGAATAGATATCTATACTGACAACCTGAAAACAACCGGATCTTGCTGTGGACTGTGGGGAGTGGACAGTGGGGTTTCTTCCAGCCTTGAACCCCCACTTAGCAGTGGGAGGCAGATCCTTCAAACGGTTTTATTGCTTTGAAGGGAATAGTTGTCAGGAACTGAGTTTAAGTCTGAGGAAAAAGGAGTGAGAGAAATGAAGTCTTGGGGAGACCTGGGAGGAAGATATGCAGCCTGACTCCAAATCATTCCTGTAATATGGTGACCAGATCAGGACCTTTGGATTCCAGAGGATATGGGCACTCTGAAGAAGCAAAGGAGGAAACCAGGAAATCATGGATGACGGGAAACGGGAAGTAAGAGAGGTAATCATGAAGAAGGGGAACTAGGTAAAAAGGTTACAACAAAGAAGGAAATCTCTCAAGGAGGGAGAGAATTGATTTCAGGTTCTCAGAATATAAAAGAACTATAACATGGCTTTCAGACTGAGTTTGGAGAATCCACTCAGTGTGCTCAGTTCCTATCCTGTGCCATCTGAGGTCCTCGGAAGAACAAAGCATCCTTTATTGTGATAGAGAAAACTCTGGCCAACAGCCCCTTAACATTAAAGAAACATAGCAGTATAAAAGACAATTCCGTCCCTTAGTGGTAACCTACCTAAGAGGGTTGGTCGAAGACCACCTGGTGTGCTGTGAAGTGATGATAGAAGGAGTCTTCCGTCTCCTAAGTAATGGAAGAGCCACAGTCCCATCACAAAGAGAACTTGTGCATAGGGATTGATTGAAGTGCTAATGGTTAGGGTAGCCCTGCTCAAGCTCTCTAGGCACTGCCAGCCACATAGCTGCTGGGACAAAGGCGGGCAGCAGGTCCTTAGGAAGTAAGAGGGTGCAACACACTGTGAAGTGTGCGCATGAATTTTATATACTAAAGCTATTTAGATCAAATTGACTAGAGTAGAGGGTTGACGGCACCATAGACCAGGAGTGGGTTGACAGGGTAGCTACCTTGGAAGCCATTGTAGTCTTCTCCACCCCGGCGCCCAGTCCACGCTGTCAGCTCTTTTCAGGGTTCCTAATGAATCTGTCCACTTTAATGCCATTCCCTAGGTGGTTCTTGTTTCATAAATCTTCACCCGGGATGGCTTAGCCCCAAGAGGCACTCCCCTACATCTGGCTGTTTCATCTCACTACCACAGTGAGGTGGGGCTTGAATTAGCAGGAACTGTCAGCTCCTTGTGGGTCGGGGACATATCTAACTCTGTTGAATTCTCCCCAAGTGCTTATAGGACAGGGCTCTGCACACAGTAAGCACTCAATCAATACCTCGGATTGATTGAGTGGAGGGAATTTGGCCAGTCTTGAACCCCCACTTAACAGTGGGAGGCAGATCCTTCAAACGGTTTTATTGCTTTGAAGGGAATAGTTGTCAGGAACTGAGTTTGAGTCTGAGGTAAAAGGAGTGAGAGAAATGAAGTCTTGGGGAGACCTGGGAAGAAGATACCCAGCCTGACTCCAAATTATTCCTGTAATATGATGACCAGATCAGGACCTTTGGATTCCAGAGGATATGGGCACTCTGAAGAAAGCTGATTTGTGAGGGAAGTTCAATCAGAATTAACTATGTTACAATTACCAACATGTTGAAAGGCCCGGTTAGTTCTAACAGGGTTTCATTAAATTGTTTAAGTTATTTCAGGATGATCTACATAGGGCCAGTGGGATGGAAATGAGCACACGAAAATTTCAGCTGAGTGGCAGAAAAGATTTCCCAACAGCAGTGTCTAGGAGTCCAAAGCTCCATCTCCTGAGGGAAGTGGCAGACGTCCCATCACTTAGGTAATTTAAAACTGAACTAGAGAAGTCATTTTAGAATAGAGTCAGTGGTAGGGAACTCTGCTGTACTGGCAGGGGCTGAACAGATGATCTAATGGGTCTTTTCCATCTCTCATTTATATCAGACCTCAGAGGAACTGAAGGAAGAGTGGCAGTTGGGTGGGGGGGGGGGGAAGGGGGGAGGAAGGCAGGAGGGGAAATAAAGGGAAATGAGATAAGAAGGCTAAGGTGGATTCCTGTCCTAATCCAGGATGTTTGGGGTTTTTTTTTTTTTGGTCTTATCCATTAGTGGAAACTGATGCTCGGCCCATTTGCCAGCTCCCAGAGCTAATATTGTATCTGTCCAAGGACAGAAGGTGGGCTTCGTAATAAGGAGCCTGAACAACTTCTGCTCAGGACCTGGTGGTTAGGAGGGAACCTGCAGTCTAAATAGGGCAAATCAGAGTCTGTCAAACAAGTTCTTGAAATGCATTAGGGCTAATTTCTTAGATCAGACATATAGTGGTGAAATCAACCAGAGCAGACAACTTTCTTGATTTGATTCTTACAAACAGGGAAGGAGTAATCCAGGACTAAGAGGCAAATGGAGTCCTTGGTGGTCCCAATCACAAATCAATCAGGCTGAAGAATGTGAAGTATCAAAAAACAAATAAAATGAACCTCAATCAAGCATGCTTCAACAACCTTGGGGAAGAACAAGAAGGGGACAGTTTGAGACATAAGGGGTGTTCAAGATGACTAAATGGACTTTAGATGAAGAGTTCTGGAAGTGCAAGGCAAATTAAAATTGAACATTAGAAGACCTGAAAGGAACGAAGGATTGATTTAGGTCAACTCAGCACTATAGTGAGAGCTTAAGGAGAAACGGGAAAGCCACACAAAGTAGACTTCTGTCCAAGTTAATTAGAAGTGCAAAGTTTCTTAATTGAGTAAGGGTGAGGTTAGGAAAACTAAAGTGAGAAAGGTGATGAGTTGGTGGAGTCTGTGAGACATGAGGAAAGCCTTTTTTTCTTATGGAAAGCCAAAAAGGAGGAAGGACCAAGGTCAGTGTTGCCTTCCTGAGATAGGAAAGGAAATCTGATAACAGATAGGAGAAAAACAGCCACAGCTCCTAATGTTTTCTTCTTCACCTAGTGTTGTGTGATAAGCTTGCAGGTTACACTCCAGAAATATTCACACCAAACCTCTTTGGCTTGAAGAGAGTTCTGAATTTTCTCAGATCTTGGGCATTAATCCTGTCCCGTTGTCAGGAGTCAGGGATGCCCATTAAGGCTTTTGCTTTTCCAAACTTCAATCCCAAGGACAGTTTCTAGGCAAAGGAGCCTGAGCACATGTATAATTTTGTGTGTGTGTGTGTGTGTACCTCTATTGCTGTCTTTTCCAGATTGAGCTATATTATTGTGGCGAGTCCACAACAAGCTGTATTATTAATGACTATTTATGATCCCGTGAACAACAAGGAAGAGACTTTGTGAAGCCACTGATGGACTTTACTCGAGGCAGGTGATTGCTGGCCTGAGGGAGCAGAGCATGGAGGGAGGTGGGGCTTTCTCTCCCTGTTCTACCCAGTAACAGGCCTGGACCAATCAATGACTGCCACATAGGGCCACAGCTGCCATGTCTAAGGCATAAAAGGCAGCCCCATCGAATCACATGGGGCATGCTGACAGAGGGGAGCAAGCAGCAGGAGAGCCCACTTGGAAGCAGAAAGAAACATTGGCAGAATGGGCTCCTTTGACCACAGACCGGTATTGGATCCTTGGTGGAGTGAGTGTGTGTTTGTGTCACTCCCTTGCACGTTGGTAAAACTGAGTAAAAAAACTTTACAAATTACCCTTGGTGAGCAGAGTTGAGGTTTGACTTCTACTACGTGTCACTGAGGCTCCCCCAGTCCAGGAAGGTCCTGGTATGGTACAAACTGGGGGGGTCGTGACAATTGTAATCCCCAATTCCAAGCTTTCTTCTTTCTATGGTACCATCCCTTCACTTAATTGGCCTTGTTTTGATCCCAGTGTTATTTCCCCTATATAGTTTCAGCTTGTAAGCAGACCTTCCAGAAAGGTCTCGGCCGTGCCCTGAGGAGACAGGTGACCAAACAGAGTGCCAGCTGTGATCAAAGAATGGAAAGTTAGACTAAGGCAAAGAGATCAAATATATGAATCATTTTTCAAAGAGCTAAACCATACTAAAATCAGCCTGATGATGGGCATCTTGTATCCTTGGGGATATCATGGTATCCATGATAGCAGATCCACCTCCTATTATTTTTGAGAATCCGTGAAGTTTTCGAAGATAGAAAAAGTGCATCCATAGTGCCCATCTTTCTGAAGGGCACATAGGCCAGCCCAGAAGATTAGAGACTGGTGAGTTTAACTTTGAGAGTTGGACAGAGAATAGAACAAATCATCAGATGATAAATTTGCAGTTATCTAGAAAAACTCGAGACAATGTGTGGCAACCACAGAGTGGTGAAATGTCAATCATGCTGGATCAATTTAATTTCTTCCTATGAAAAAGTGACAGACCATGTTGATAGGGAGGAAGCAATAGTTGTAATCAATTTGGATTCCAAATCAAAGACTTCTGATTCCATCAAAATGATGCTTTCGTTGACAATTGAAGATGATATACTACAGGCAAACCATGGCACTTATATACTGAGTGTCACTTGAGACACTTTCTGGTGACACTTTAATACCCCTCAAAAGATGGACCCACTTAATTGTTCTTCACTCTTCTCCCTTTTATTTCTCCAGCTGTTCCTCTCCCCCCCCCCCCAACCTCTCTTCCTTCACCCCTTGCCTGTTCCTTTAACCTTCCAGCAGCAGAGATGTGACCTAGCCTGACCAATAACAGGGAGTTAAAGCAGCATGGCCTAGTGGATACAGCAATGTCCCAAGAGTCAGAAGACCTGGGTTCTAATCCTGCCTCTGACACTGGTCTGTTATATGCCCTTGGGCAAGTGACTTCACTTCTATGTGCCTCAGCTTCCCCATCTGTAAAATGGAGCTTCAACATCTTCTCTCTCCCCATTAGATTGTTAGCCTCTTATGGGAGAGGGAACGGATCTGACCTGATTAACCCATATCTACCCCTGCACTTAGTATAGTGCTTGGCACATAGTAAGCATTTAACAAATGACATTATCATCAAGTGATTGCTGACTGATCATCTAGGCCAATAAGTGAACTGACACTATGGTAATTTAAATTTACAGATTAAATGAAGTTGGATTGAGTTACTAATAAATTATTAATACTTTGGAAGATTGAAATAGAATTTATCATGATCTGGAAAATTCAGAGGAGTAATCTATCAAAAACAAAAACAAGTACAGCGAGAACAAGTTAAAAGTAACAGAAGTAATGACAAGTTTGCAGAGCACTGCACTTAGTTCTGGAGAAAAACACAAAGATAATAATAATATTGGTATTTAAGTGCTTACTATGTGCAGAGCACTGTTCTAAGCACTTGGGGAGATACAGGGTAATCAGGTCGTCCCACGTGAGGCTCACAGTTAATCCCCATTGTTCAGATGAGGTAACTGAGGCACAGAGAAGTTAAGTGACTTGCCCACAGTCACACAGCTGACAAGTGGCAGAGCCAGGATTCGAACTCATGACCTCTGACTCCCAAGCCAGTGCTCTTTCCACGGAGCCATGCTGCTTCCCTACAAGCACATGATCATTTAGACCTGGTAAATGACCCATTGGAGGCTCTCAATCAAAGGAAAAGGGGAGAGGACAGACATGCAGGGAAGGAATAACAGGATAAAATCAAAGAAAGCCATTAAACAATTTACAGCTATAAGAATAGTAGTGCATTATTACTCTGAATGACATTCTTAGCCCAAATCAATCAGTAGTATTTACTGAGTGCTGAAGGTGTGCAGAGCGCTGCCTTAAGCACTTAGGGGAGCTCAGGATAATTAGTAGACATGATCCTTGCTTTCAAGGAGTTTACAATATAGCAGATGATGCAGACCCTAAAATAAATTGCAGGTAGGAGCAATGTCGAGGGAATTGGCAGGTCTATTCCATTTCTGATGAAGCAAAAGTCAGTAACCCTAACGTAGACCCTCTCACTCCATAGACATACATTAATGTAGCTGTGTTACTCATAGTATGCATTTAATAAATCACTACCACTGACCTATAATTGTGTGTGTAAACAGTTTCTGTAAAAATAGTGCTTCCAACTTTGATTCTGGAAAATTGTTCTGATCTAATGCTTTGACTGAAGACAAAGTTTTAGGAACAAATCAGGTCATATGTCTGACTACTGCCTGCGTCTCCAAGACTGTACATCATTATTTGAAGGAAAATGTAGCTTAATTTTTTCCCATCATAGAGGAGAGAACAAGAGGCAGGGTGCATAGTGGAAAGAGTACTGGACTGGGAGTTAGGAGACCAGGGTGCTATTCATTCATTCATTATTTATTGAGCACGTACTGTGTGCAGAGCACTGTACTAAGTGCTTGGAAAGTACGATTCGGCAACAGATAGAGACAATCCCTACCCAACAACAGACTCATGGTCTAATCTCAGCTTTGGTACTTGCCTGCTGTTTGACCTTGGGCAAATCGCTTAACTTCTCTGTGCCTTAGTTTCTTCATCTGGATAGTGTAGATAAAATATCTGTTCTCCCTTTTCTTACACTATGAGGGCATGTGAGGCAGAGACTCTGATTGCTCTGACCATCTACCTAAGCATTTAGCACAGTGCTTGGCACATAGTAAGCACTTAATAAATGCCATCATCATTACTGTCATCAGCAGGAAATACTTTTTTATGTTTTGGGGGACTTCATGGTATTTGCTAAGCACTTACTATATGCCAGGCACTGTTCTAAGCACTGGGGCATATACAAGGTAATCAGGTTGGACACAGTCCATGTCCCACATGGGGCTCACACTCTTAATCCCCATTTTGCAGATAAGGTATGTGACGCACAGAGAAGTTAAGTGATTGCCCAAGGTCACACACCAGACCACTAGCAGAACTGAGATTAAAGCCCAGGTCCTTCTGACTCCCAGGCCCATGCTCTAACCAGTAGACCATGCTGCTTCTGCTTTTAAATTGGAGCTGGAGAGAATTTGATTAAACATGAGGAAAATTGTTTTGGCTATGGGAGATGATGGCAGTCTGAGGAGCCCCAAGGGTATGGCAAATGTGACATAGGCACTAGGCATCAAAACAGGGGGCTATAAGAAGGTTCCCAGCCATAATGAGGTGTTTAAGTCCTAGGAGCAACTAAGAAAATTTGGGCTCAAATTGCCTCCGTGCCCCCCCTCCCCCCAAATAAAGACATTTTTAAGTAAATCCAGAATTCTGTGGAAGAGAGGCAGACAAGGAGAGTGTCAAAGAGGTGGAAGATAAATAGACGTATCTGTTGCACCATTTAATCTTCTCCTGAGACCACAAGAGAGAGATTGCCCAGGGCCACTGATATTCCCATTCCCTCAGCAAAATTGCCCTTTTTCACTGCTCTAGTCACGGTCCTAGAGGAGGTCTTTCCCCTAGCTCTGCCACTTGTCTGCTGTGTGATCTTGGGTAAGTCACTTAACTTCTCTCTGCCTTAGTTACCTCATCTGTAAAATGGGGATTAAGACTGACCCCACGGGGACATGGACTGTGTCCAAACTGATTAGCTTGTCTTTACTTCTGTGTTTAGTACAGTGCCTGGCACATAATGAACACTTAAATACAATAAAAAAGGAAGGTAAGGGCAGCTATGGCTGTGGAGGCTTCAGCTCCAAATATCATTCAGGCAGTAGAAATTTTAGAAAGAGCTAGAAAAGTGAAGGCAGGAGTGCTGTAAACTGCAAGGGTTAATGAGGTGTTCCTGCAGTAATAATAATGTTGGTATTTGTTAAGCTCTTACTGTGTGCAGAGTACTGTTCTAAGCACTGGGGTAGATACAGGGTCATCGGGTTGTCCCTCATGAAGCTCACAGTCGTAATCCCCATTTTACAGCTGAGGTCACTGAGGCATAGAGAAGTTAAGTGACTTGCCCACAGTCACACAGGCTGACAAGTGGCAGAGCAAGGATTTGAACCCATGACCTCCGACTCCCAAGCCCGTGCTCTTTCCACTGAGCCATGCTGCTTCTCTGTAATCAGGACTGAGTGTAGATGCTAAAATTTCTAGTCTTTGCTGGGACTTAAACTTAGATTGTTTAGGGTTTAAAGCCACCTGATAAGGGAATGGACCAGTGATCCTTTCAGATACCCTCCAGATCTATGATTTTAGAGAAAGAAATATGTTACAAGGGGAGCATTCAAGTGTAAAAAGATTGCTGTTCCCTTAAAAGATGCTAGGCTCCTCCTATAGACCGTCAGCTCCTTGTGGGTAGAGAACATATCTACCAATTCTGTTGCAGTCGCCCAAGCACCTAGATAATGCTCTATAGACGGTGAGTGCTCAATAAGTGTCATTGACTGATAGATATCATTAGAGAAGCAGTATGGTCTAGTGGAAAGAGCACAGAACTTGGAGTCTGAAGACCTGGGTTCTAGTCCCAACTCCACCATGTACCTGCTGGTGACCTTGGGCAAGTCACTTAACTTCTCTGGGTCTCAGTTCCCTCATCTGCAAAATGGGGATTCAGTACTTGTTCTCCCTCGTACTCACTGTGAGCCCTGTGTGTTACCTGAATATCTTGTTATCTGTGCCAGCATTTGGCCTATAGTAAGTGCTTAACAAATACAATTATTATTATTATTGCCATTACAGACATCTACTGTGATCTCAATCTGTCTCCTCTCTTTTGTGGGTGTGTGTCGTGTGCTTGTGTAAAGAGAGACACGGTCACATGGTAATACTTTAGGGCTGCATAGTGCAAGAAGACACAAGGGGCAAGCAAAGCTTGAAGGACAAGATGGGGAAATTGAGTGGGGCACAGGCTGAGTTTGTGCTGAAAATGGCAACCCATGACCCTCTGGACACCGCCATAACGTCTCTGCTGCTGGTGAAATGCAGGCAGGGCAGGTGGAGGAGAGAGGCAGAGACCAGAACGGCAACTGGGACTCCAGAGGTGGTAAAGGAGTTGTGCAACAAGTTGCTGAGTCCAGCATTAAACTGGACCTGAGACTGGAGATGGGGTAAACCTGTACTAGTGGGCTTTGAGATTCGGGACGGGAGAGGGGTCAAAATGTTTTTTAAGAAAGACAGAAATCCTGTATTTTATTGCAAGCAAAAAAAGGAGTAGAAATCTATCTGCAGAGGGTTTTATTTTTTTCTAGGGTGGAGATAAGGTTAAGAGAAAAACAAAGGTAGGTAAACGCTCAGGGAGGGGCACCCAGCATCTGAAATTAAAAATAAATCGTGGCAGGAAAGAGCAGGAGTGGAGAAATCTTAAAATGATCAATATCAGGAGGGAAAAAAAATGCATGCGCACACACACACACACACACACAAACACAAAACCCTCCCCCCCCACCAAAAGCCAAGAATATGTTTTATTGCATATCCAAGCAGAGTGGACAGCAATGCTGCTGAAACTCTAAACATGGGTTTGCAATGCAACAAATGGGTGGGAGCACAACTCTGTTTAAATGAGGGAACCACCACTAATGTTTTTAAGGGGAATAGTGAGCATCTGAAAAATGCCAGACATCATTCCAGAAGCTCCGGCCCTCTCGCTATCCACAGGTGAGCAATGAGGTGGGAGCAAGGCCAGAGGCCAGATTATCTTCCTGCTCCCCTGCTGATGTGCTGGATGAGAAATGGAAAATGGTTCCTACAATGACTGCAGCTGATGATGGGTTTTGGTTGCTGTTTACCTGTTTGGGATCTAGCCTGGGCACTTTATTCAATACAGACAGAAAGAAAAACTGAGAAAGGGAAGAGAGGGGGAAAAAGATAAGTGGGGAGAGGCAGAGTAGAAAAGGAAAGAGGAAAGGTAAAGGAGAAGCTAGAGAGTGATATCACCCTGGATGTCAACAGTGATATTTCAAAAGTCCCACAGTCTTTATACCCCATAAATCCTGGTCCCTTCACAGCACATTTCTTTCTATATAATATATTTGAAAAGAACTTGACAAGGTCAACTTGCCTCGTTCAGGTCTAAACCTAAGTCATTTAAGATGGGTGTCTCCATGCCACTCCACATTATGCCCTACTCTCCTTCCCCTTATGACTATATGCTATGTTGCATTTTTACCAAACCCCAAAAGGCAAACCTGCACTGTAGTAATCCAGGTTTCTGGGGCTGCCTGCATGCACCCATATGGACAAACCATTTCTTTCAATACCATGGTTTCCTGGATTCAAACAGGCTCATATTACTGGATTATTATTCCCTAATTTGCTAGCTACATTCTAGTAAAAAAGAGTAAAAACACGTTATGGCAAAACTGGGTGCATTAATAAATATCCCGCCGTCGACCCCTGGGCCACATCCTCCCGCGGTCCTGGAACGCCCTCCCTCCTCACCTCCGCCAAACTGATTCTCTTTCCCTCTTCAAAACCCTACTTAAAACTCACCTCCTCCAAGAGGCCTAACCAGACTGAGCTCCTCTTCTCCCTCTACTCCCTCTGCCACCCCCCCTTTACCTCTCCGCAGCTAAACCCTCTTTTTCCCCTTTTCCCTCTGCTCCTCCACCTCTCCCTTCCCATCCCCACAGCACTGTACTCGTCCGCTCAACTGTATATATTTTCATTACCCTATTTATTTTGTTAATGAATTGTACATCGCCTCGATTCTATTTAGTTGCCATTGTTTTTACGAGATGTTCTTCCCCTCGACTCTATTTATCGCCATTGTTCTTGTCTGTCCGTCTCCCCCGATTAGACCGTAAGCCCGTCAAACGGCAGGGACTGTCTCTATCTGTTGCCGACTTGTTCATCCCAAGCGCTTAGTACAGTGCTCTGCACATAGTAAGCGCTCAATAAATACTATTGAATGAATGAATGAAAATATTGTTGGGCCTCCGTGGCTCAGTGGAAAGAGCCTGGGCTTCGGAGTCAGAGGTCATGAGTTCGACTCCCGGCTCTGCCACTTGTCAGCTGTGTGACTGTGGGCAAGTCACTTAACTTCTCTGTCCCTCAGTTACGTCATCTGTAAAATGGGCATTAACTGTGAGCCTCATGTGGGACAACCTGATTACCCTGTATCTATCCCAGCCCTTAGAACAGTGCTCTGCACATAGTAAGTGCTTAACAAATACCAACATTATTATTATTATTATGCTTTGGCTGGTTATATACACGCTATGCGCATGGCTCAGTGGAAAGAGCACGGGCTTTGGAGTCAGAGGTCATGGGTTCGAATCCCGGATCGGCCACTTGCCAGCTGTGTGACTGTAGGCAAGTCACTTCACTTCTCGGTGCCTCAGTTACCTCATCTGTAAAATGGGGATGAAGACTGTGAGCCCCACGTGGGACAACCTGATTCCCCTGTGTCTGCCCCAGCGCTTAGAACAGTGCTCGGCACATAGTAAGCGCTTAACAAATACCGACATTATTATTACTATTTCCCATCCACCCAGAATGTCCTTACCATTATCATCTCTCAGTCCTCTTCTGCTATGGAATCTCTGTTATTTGGTTAGCTGGGGGCTGGGCTTATTGTAGATTGATGGACTGAGAACAGTCTCCAGTCAACAGTATTCCTAGATTCTTCCATTTTCGTGCCAGGAGCTCCTCCTCCTGAGATAGCCCTCAGGCAAGAACTGTTTTGTTGTCTTTCAGCCCGAAAGCTATGGGCCTTTGTTAATCACGGGGTTCTTTGGAATAGGGCTGGTTGGACCTGGGAACTTTCAAGAGGGCAAAGACCCCTGGGAAGAACACCACCTCCAGGGACCAGTTCAGAAGCTACTCAACCTTGTGAGAGTTGATCCAGTCCTGGGCAGGTCCTGAGGGAAATCTGGGGTCCAGTTCAGTCTAGGATCCATAGCTACTTCAATCCTGCCTGAGAGCGGGGCTGAAACCCAGAGCCATTTGGCCTCCCAAGGGTCTGTCTACAAGACCGGGGTGACACAGATCTGGGCTGGACGTATCAGGTTAACTCTAGGCCAGAACAGAAGCTTAAGGGGAACCCACTTCATGCCCACAAGCCTGACGCTAGGGCATAACTGTGCCAACTTCTGCGGGGTTGGGGTGCAGCATTCTTCTGGCCAGTCCACTGGAGAAGACCTCCAGCTGGACCCAAAAGGCCTGGGGTCAGATCTGCCTTCAGCTTTCAGATCCTAGAGGAGCACTTGGAGAGACATTGAGCGTGCTCAGAAAGGTTCTACCTCCACCCTAAATCTGGTCTTCGTGTGATCACTGAAGTGTGGATGCCCATCACTGGGGAGAAGATAAGGAAAAAGAATATGATGAGTATTCTTGCAGGGTCTGGCTATCTCTCTGGGCAGATGATAGAGACAATCAGAAAACCTTTCTGCAGATCTCCTGAGGTCAGTGAGAAGAACCCAGTACTCATCATGTGGAGTTTTTTTGTCTTCTGTTTTTGGAACTGGTTGTAACAGAGGAAGGGTCATCGATGGCCCCCCAATGACAATCCCTAATGGCAACCCTAAATTGCTTCTTTGCCCAACATTTTCTGCACAAAAGCTCAGGGGTTATTTTGGTTGTAATCCTCAAAAATTGACTAGAAATATAACTAGGGAACAGCTAGTAATGATTGCGTCAGCGGGTTTAAAATGACTTTGGAAAGCTGCACAGGAAGGCCTCATAGGCTGTTAAAGGAAAGAACTGAAGGAAATCCAGATATTAGAAAAGGCAAAGATGAGGAAGAACCCAAATGGGGAGGCTATAACATATTCAAGAGAGAAGAAGCCTACTAGCTTTCCTTCTTCATGAGATATCCTACTGAATGCAGAAGCCAAGATACTGATATGCAGGCACCGTAACACAGGTTGCTGCTGCCCACAATTCTCCTTTTGGTGTGTGGGTACGCAGAGTTGCACACCACTGTGTGCCTCGAAAGGAAATATTGTTGAAGGGGTGAATTTCCATACATGTGAATCTACAGAAACGGCTGCTCGTGGCTATCTATATAGCCTCCCTTCACCACACTGTGTTTTCTCTAGACTGTGAGCTCATTATGGGCAGGAAATGTGTCTGCTAATTCTGTTGTACTATACTCTCCCAAACACTTAGAACAGTGCTCTGCATACAGTAAGCACTCAATAACTACCACTGATTGATTCCTCTACAGTCCCAAGTCTCAAAGTGAGGATAGCTGGGTCACGTGAGCCTTCTTCAGCCCCCAGAGGTGCTTTTGCCTTTGTTCATTGGGGCCTGGTATCATACCTGAGTTAGAGGTATGGATGAGTTCTACCTTGTCAGTACTCTGACTTGTCCACTCCTCTTCCTTCTCTCCCACTCTTCTCCCAAGGTCCTATTGCCAAGCCCACTTTTATACAAGGCCACAGTGAACCCCAGGATGTGGTGTGGAGGATAGTGTGGGCTGAGGAAACAGAATGAAATGGGTTTTAGCAAAGGGGTTCCTCAAATAATGATAATTGTGGTATTTGTTAAGAGCTTACTATATGCCAAGCACTGTACTAAGCTCTGGGATAGATTCAAGACACTTAGGTCCCACATGGGGCTCAAAGTCAAAGTAGGAGGGAGAACAGGTATTGAATCCCCATTTTGCAGTTGAGGAAACTAATGCACAGAGAATTTAAGTGCCTTGCCCAAGGTCACACTGCAGGTAATTGGTGGAACTAGGATTAGAATCCCGGCAGGGCCTCTGACTCCGAAGCCCAGTCTCTCATTCCTCTAGGCCATGCTTCTTCTCTAGTTACCTCAGAGGTGACATAAAGGTGAATGTTACCTCTTACCCTCATGTACTCCAATCTGCTGCCCATTTTCCCTACTGTCTGAGTTTTGGTCAGATGCCAAAAGGGCAATTCCTTCCAAACCTTGAGGTGATTTTCCCCTAAGAAACCGGCCCCAAATGTGATTTTCTGGAAGATCCCATGAAAACCCTTTGGGACCCAGGCTTATCCCTCCCTCTGCTTTTCAAGGTGACTCAGAACTACAGGTGGGTCTGAAAGACATGTTCCTCTGTTTTAGTTTCCTCCATCTCCCTGTTGTAAATCCTTAAATCTATGAATGCCACTGTTGGCCTCATGAGCAGAGCTATCTCTGATGAATAAAAAAGCAGCAAGATTTTCCTTCTGCCCCAATGTCTTAAGACTCTCAGCAAGAGAAAGCTTCAGTGCAGCAATAACCCATATGATGAAATCATATGACTATAATATAATAATATACAATAATGAATACAAACCAGAATGGACTTGTAGGTAGAAAGATTAAGTTAAAACATAAAGAGGTAGCAATGGAGTTATTTGCCAGCCCACACACTTCACTCCTTTAGTGCTAGCCTTCTCATTGTACCTCGATCTCATCTATCTCACCCCATTCCTGCCTCTGGCCTGGAACACCCTCTATCCTCATATCTGACAGACTACTACTCTCCCTATCTTCAAAGCCTTATTGAAGGCACATCTCCTCCAGTAGGTCTTCCCTGACTAAGCCGTCTTTTTCTTTTCTCCCACTCCCTTCTGCGTTGCCCTGACTTGCTCCCTTTATTCATCCCCCCTCCCAGCCCACAGCACTTACGTACATATCTGTAATTTAGTTTTAATAATATCTATCTCCCCCTCTAGACGGTAAGCTCGTTGTGGGCAGAAAAGATATCTGTTATTATTGTACTTTCCCAAGTGCTGAATGCAGTGCCCTGCACAAAGTAAGCACTTAATAGATACAATTGACTAATTTGGTATTTGTTACAAAAAAAAAAGAGAGATGAAGTCCTTGCATTCATTTGAAAGTTAGGTTTCCTTGGCTATTTTGTTAAGATTACAGAATTAGTACTTATTTCTGAACATCTGTTTCTTTAAAATACTACATAACAACATTTTTAATCATACAAACTGAAGAAAATTCATTAGAGATATTCACAAAATGGTAAATTGAGCAAAGATGGCTCTTACTTAATGAAAGGTCAGTTCGAAGTGATACCCCAGAAATTAAAGAGCAGTTTGCTGTACATCAGCTAGGGAGAAAGCTTAAGTAACTTTTGTAAGAGATAAGATGGAAAATACAGAAAACCACATCTTGAATTAGGATTAGAAATGTAGGAAAGTAATATCTCATTATCGTGTACCTTCCATTTGTTCCTTGTGAATATAGCTATCATAGGGAAACATGAGGAGCCAAAGTGACTCATTGGCTGAGTTTTCTACAGTCTTCATCCTGTGTTAGTTCCAAATGAGCTTAATGCTTCAAAGAATGAGTAGTGGAATAGTGCTGATTTGGACAAAGTTCTCCAAACTAAGAGGGTTATTAAGCAATATGAGGCTTGGGGAAAAATGCATTACTCTCTGCTTTCTGGCCTTATCTACCGAAGTGATGGTGCTATCTAAGTATAGATGAGTTAAAAGAAGGGATGATCAACCTACAATATGGTAGCCAGTAACTTGTGACAAATAGTCCAGATCATTAGATTGAAAGCATCCTTAAGGGCAGGGAGTGTGTCTTTTGTGCCTCTGGAAAGTTCCTTGTGGGTGTGGTTCATGCCTACCTATGCTACTGCACTGTATTCTTCCAAACACTTAGTACAGTGCTCTGCAGTCAATCACTGGTGTTTGTTGAGCACTTACTGTGTGTAGAGCACTGTACTTAGTACTTGCTAGAGTATAACAGAATTGGTAGACAAGTTTAATGCCCACATTGACTGATCTTCTAAGCCCTGCACACAGTAGGTACTTAAAAATATCCCCGATAGATTGATTGATGGCCAATGTTGCTTGCTATGTGCATAAAGAGTCCAGATCCAAGTGCAGTGGTGAGACATAAGTTCACTTCCCAAAAGGACCACACAATCAGCATTCAATAAAAAACATCGATTGATCGATTTTGAGGTTTTAGCACTATTTTCTGCACATAGTAAGTACTTAATAAATATCTCCCATAGATTTATTCATTCATTCAATCATATTTATTGAGCGCTTTCTGTGTGCAGAGCACTGTTGATAGGTCAGTGTTGCTTGCTAGCAGCTCATACACCCAGAGTCAAATGCAGTGAATCAATCAATCAGTGGTATTTATGGAGCTCTTATTGTGGGCAGAACACTGTACTAAGCACTTGAAAGAGTACAATACACAATCTTGGTAGACACATTCCCCGACCACAGGAAGTTTACAGTCTAATGGGAGATGTCAGACACTAAAATTATATGTACGTAAGTGCTGTTTGGCTGAAAGTGGGCTAAATATCATGTTCTTAAAGGGTACAGAACCAACTGCATAGGTGAGACATAAGGAAGAGGGAGAAGGAGAAAGGAGGTGAAGGCCTTTTGGAGGAGATGTAATTAATAATAATAATCATTATTACTGTGGTATTAAGCATTGACTATGTGCCAGGCACTGTATTAAGCGCTGGGGTGGATACAAGCAAATTAGGTTGGACACAGTCTCTGTCCAACGTGGGGCTCACAATCCTAATTGCCATTTGACAGATGAGGTAACTGAGGCACAGAGAAGTGAAGTGACTTGCCCAAGGTCACACAGCAGACATGTGGCAGAGCCAGGCTTAGACCCCATTATCTCATGACTCCCGGGCCCATGCTCTGTCCACTACACAATGCTGCTTCTCACTTTGAAGGTGGAAAAGTGGTGGTCTGTCATATACAAAGGGTGAAGGACTTCCAGGCCAGATGGAAAATGAAAGCAAGGGGTTGGTAGTGAAATAGATGAGACGGGTACAATGAATAGTTGGCTCCTCTAAAGCCAACACCAAAACTTGGAGACTGAGTTGTAATAGAAATACAGTGAAGTGGGAGAGCTGAGTGAATTTAAGACGATGGGAGGGAGTTTCTGTTTGATGTAACCACTGGAGATTTTTGAGGACAGGGGAGTTGTGGACTGATTGAATTAGAATGAAATGTTTCAGAAGATTCTCAGACTTGAGAGTGTTGGGGAGAGTTTCGTGTGTTTGGGTTTTTGCCCTAGATCCTGGGGAAATCCAAGAAAATTCCAGTTTCAACCAAATCTAAACAAATTCGGCTTTCTATGATTGGCTCCCTGAGATTCTTCCATAGACTATTCCTCCTCTTGATCTTGTTCTTTGGCTGATATCACAGCCCTAGGCTTAGGGTATGATATAGCTCCAACGAGCGGAAGGACATAACCTCAGGTATGTTTCCACACCATCAGGGACGTGAGAATGCTGAGGCATCCCCATCTCTAAATTTCCATTTCAGGTGGAGACCTAGCTTAAAAATCATAAAAGGGACTAGGTTTCTCTCTCTTAAATCTTGCCCACTCCTACTTAAAGAGCAGGCTGTCTGGACTTCTAGAAAATGTGTGTATGAGTGTGCCCTTTTTTATTGGAAGCACTGTTCAGTGTGCCGCAGTAGGATAGGTTTGTGGATATTCAAAGCTGCCTCTTGTCCAGAGATGGAGCTTGGGTCTAGATGGTGAATTAATTGACGGATTTAATAGGTTTCAAAGTCTCTCTTCAATTCAACATCAAGCACAACATCCAAATCATTAACCAGATAATACTGGACCGTTAGTAATGGTCACACTCCACCGTGGTTGGACTCAGAAACATTAGCTTGAGCATGTATAGACAGGGTATTAGGGCTGGATGGAGGTGTCGTCGTAAGAGAATCCTGATTTATGTCTGCTTTTTGTGGGTACTGCAGGCTCTGAACTGACTCCATTCCTTCTCCAGCCACCAGCCTGAACTCTACAGCTTGTCCACCCATCATTGTAGTGGGAAGAATTGTAGAGGTAATAATGCTGAAAAAATTAAAAATACTAACTCCTAATCAGTTAGATGTCCTGCTATCAGGGTACCTGTGTTGAGTTAGGCATCCTGACAATAAAGTCCATTTCTTACTCATCACTGGGTCTGTCCCAAATAATAAGGAAAAGAATTCAGAATTCTATACAACCAAATGTCTTTCCAAAAATGAACCACCCCTATGCAGGTATGTTTTTTGTCACCTCAGCTCTATAAGTATGCATTTTATTGGTGTCAGTGGTAGGGAAATATTATAGGAGTTGTGCCCTTTGCTACCAGCCTGACTCTAGATGGGTGAAGGACCACCAACTCAACTCTTTCTTGACTGTAAATCTGTCAGTCTCATCAACAGAAGGCAGTGGCTCTTTGAGGAAGGAGGTTCCTAAAGGCCCAGTCTGTTAATGCCAGTAAACAGGGTTCAGGATTTGGGAATTCACAAAATCCAGGTTTTCTCTGGGAAATGTATAAAAGCAAATTCCCCTGCATTGAGTAAGAAGGCCGGAAACCCAAAGACACAACCAGGGGAGATGGGGAGGTAGAGGCTTGAGGCCAAGCTCTTCCACTAACTCCCCGTCTCCCTCCTCAGGCTGAAACACTTCTATGAGGCTAGTGGAAATAACATGAGCCTGGGAGTCAGACGACCTGGGTTCTAATCCCGGCTCTACCACATGCTCGCTCTGTGACATTGAGCAAGTCTCTTAACTTCTCTGTGTCTGTTTCTTCATCTATAAAATGGGTACTAGATATCTGTTCTCTCCCCCTTAACTAGAGCCTCATGTGGGATGGGGTCTGTGTCTGACCTTATTATCTTGTATCTATTCTAGTGCTTAGTTCAGTGTTTGGCACTTAGAACTTAACTATTATTATCATTATTGTTATTGGTAATAAAAATAAGAAAGGAAGTTGTCTTCCCATCCACCACCAGGATGGGTAGAAGACCCAGAGAGGTTTGGATGAAAGGTTCATGAAAAATACCGAGTTCTTTTCAAGCTAAAAATCTGATGAACAAATCCAATCCCCAAAAAGAAAAAAAACAATTCAGAGAGGACAGAATTTCTAAGAGAAGCTGCTTCCCTTTACAGGGTTAGTCTACTGTCACAAAATGTGATGAATCAGATAAGTGCTGTGAGGCCCTTACATCAGGATTAAATTTTTAATGATGTACTGAAGGAGAAAGGACTAGGTTTGAATCACCTGGCAGCCATCCCTTAAGAAAATGAACTTCTAAATTCCCTTAGAAATAAGCAGTTTATATTGCTCCTTTTCTTTAAGAAGAATCAAGGCTTGTCAATATCAGCTGTTTCCCCTCTTTGCCAAATGAACACATTCTTCTCTTTAAATCAAATTCTACTACTCCGCTCACTGCTGTCTGCCAAGACCTTTAATTGCAACTTGAGTTCCTAGTTTTCTCTCGGAAATGATAATAGTACAGGAGGGAGGGACACCAGCACCTGTAAAATCTTAATGAAAACAGGAGTTGGATGTGGCAGGAGAGGCTTGGGTCTGCAGTTTCATCTTTCATTCTCTGTCTCTGTGTTAATCGGGGTAGGGGACCGGGGTTGAGAGTGATGAAGGGAATATGGAATTTTGCTCTGGCTCAGTCTACATTCATTTATTCAATTCTGACATCCTGGTATTTTAGAATATATTTTAAGACACAATTTCATTTTTATCATTCTTGAAGAATCTGCACATGCACTTTTATTTAATCTTTGGGTTTCTTTCTACAGGGCTCCTAACCAACAGGACCTCTAAGTACAGACAAGTCCTTTAGTTCATTTCATTCCTCAGCTTCGCCTTTGCCTCCCTCGGTTAAAAGATTCCCTTCACCCCTCTCTCTGGCCAGGATTAAAAATAACTGAAGGAAGTATTAGAGAAGCAGTGAGGCCTAGTGGAAAGAGCACAGGCCTGGGAGTCAGAGGACCTGGGTTCTAATCTCAGCTATGCCACGTCTGCTATGTGTCCTTGGCAAGTCACCTAAATTATTTTGGCCTGAGTTACCTCATCTATAAAATAGGGATTAAATCCTACTCCCTCCTACCTAGATTGTGAGTCGCCTGTGGGACAAAGACTGTGTCCAGCCTAAATTGTATCTATCCCAGTTTTTAAAACAGTGCTTGGCACATAGTAAGTGCTTAACAATTACCATAATTATTAAATAACTCTAGTCCACTTCTCTCCATGACCTCTGGGAGGCAGTTCCTCTTTCTTGAGTGAGAGATGCTGCCATTTTGGACGAGGGTCCTTTGAGTCTCATTCTTGCCAGTCACCTCGGTTTCAAAAATGTCTTACTGAAGATGGACTGAGGGGACCTCAGCATGTTGTGCCAGATAAATTACTTTGAATAGGGATTATGTTTTATACTGAAATAGCAGCAATGTTCCATTCAGTTTATTTTAAAAAAGGGATGACAGCAAAAATTTCCTTTTAAATGTTTATTATACAATGATCTATGAGTGAAATAATTGAAAAAACAATTTTCTTGGTAGGTGCCACCAATTACCAATATCATAAAGGTGAAAATGAGGTTAGCCTAAGGTTTAGCCATCTTTTAACAGGATGGTTTAACATTTCCATGACAACTTTTTTTAGCATATTCTTTTTTCCATTGTTTGTAACTACAGATTCTTCTCATCCTGCATCATCTTTTGGGGCATTTAACTTAAGAGTATTGATGGATCATCTCACAGCTGCACAGATGCTGGAGTGATGGGCCTGTTCTATAAAATTTAGAGATTTAAAGAAACAGTGGGGAAAACTTGCCCAAAATGTGTGAAATTTCCATTACTTCTGCAGTATGCTCCCTCATTCACCTCGTACCCTTGTAGTAGACGGGAGGAAAGTATCTATGAGATGCTTTATCATTTGCCACCAGTAACATCGAATAGCACTACTATTGTTAAAACTCCACCCGTAACAGCCATTTGAATCCAGGATTATAGTCAGAAATTATTCTTGGAACACAAATGGGAAATAGAGTGACTTAGTGGAAAGAGCACAGGCCTGGAAGTCAGAGGACCTGAATTCTAATCCCAGCTCCTCCATTTATCTACTGTGTGACCTTGGACAAATCACATATCGATTTTGTGCCTCAGTTTCCTCAATTGTACTCCTTCCTACTAGGACTGTGAACTCCATATTGGACAAGGACTGTGTCCAATCTGACTATCATGCATCCACCCCAGTGCTGAGTATAATGCTTGGTACATAGTGACCACTTAATAATAATTATTATGGCATTTGTTAAGTGCTTATTATGTTCCAGGCACTATATGAAGCGCTGGGGTGGATACAAGCAAATCGGGTTGGACACAGTCCCTGTCCCACGTGGGGCTCACAGTCTCAATCCCCAGTTTACAGATGAAGTAATTGAGGAAAGCTCACACACTAGACAAGTGGAAGAGCTGGGATTGGAACCCAGGTCCTTCTGACTCCCAGGACTGTGCTCTAGCCATTAGACCACACTGCTTCTCTAGTCATTCCTTCAGTTATTTCCAAACCTGGCAAGAGAATGGTGGAGGGAGTCTTTTAAGAGAGGGAGGGAAAGATGAATCTGAGATCTGGACTAAAGCACTTGTCTGTACTTAAAGGCCTTGTTGGTTGGGAACCCTGTAGAAATCCAAAGATTAAATAAGGGTGTATATGCAGATTCTCTAAGGAGAATAATAAATAAAATTGTGAAGGACCCCTGCTACGGAAGAAGCTTTGAGAGTCTCCGAAGCCTCTAAAAGAATCAGGGAATCTGCATTCTGTCTCCACAATCCCAGTTTTTCCAGAGGCACATTGCCAGGCCAGAGAGCCACAACCCATCCAGTTCATTTCAGGGCTCCCACACTGCCCCAGGGAGTTTCAAGGAGGTGGATGACTAAGGTAGAGCAGGGGTCTTACACTGCTGCACCCTTGGGTAGTGATGTGTTGCTGCAGGTCTTTTGGCTGCCTCAATCTTTCATCCCCATAGAATAATCAGTTAATTCAGTTAATTCAATGCCCAGTTTGGCTGATTATTCCAAGGGGGTTGAAGTAACTGAATTAGCTCCACACTGTGAAAGATGTACAAATGACTTCTGCCTTCCCTTCTGAGTTCCCCCTCTCCTTGGGTTTATCTGTGCCGTGTCCTTGATATCTCTATTTGAAAAGTGGCGGATTCCCCCGAGCCCCATTTACTCCTTTTATTCCTTTTGGCTCCTTTTTCACCAGGAGCCTAATTGGTACATCCAGGGGTTAGGATGGAAGAACAAGCTCAGGAGGCAGGGGCAGAGATGGCAGCATAGAAGCTGCATGGGACGTGTGATCCACAGCTCTGATAGCTGATATTATCAGCACAAAACGGCTCCCTCCCCAAACATCTAATTACCGTTGGACAAAACATAAGGAAGTCGAAGAAGAATCTCCCCCTCTGCTGACCCAGCGCCTCTTGCTGTTGTGCTTATTCAAATGAATCGGGCCCATTCCTCTATTTGGGGCACAAAATATTGCTGGGACGACAGTTATGGAGTAATATTATGAGCAAGGGATTATGCCTTACAGTGCAAGTCCAATGAGGCAGGAGGAGGAGGCGGCGGAAATGGTTTATGAGAGAGAAGTTTCCCCTTTACACACAAATATCTAAAAACTATTAATTTGGGGGCAGTAGAAGGAAGAAATACATGAAAGGAAAATTGATTTCTATTTAAACGGTATGTTTTCATCACCTTTCTTCAGTCTGAGCATTCATCTTTGAGTACCTGTGCTAATTGATTTCAAATGCAATTCCTCGCAATAAATGTAGAATAATAAATCTCAGAGTAAAGAACTAAAAGAGGGAACACAGGTACAGGAAAACCCTGAAACTCAATTTCATGTGTGTATATATGTGTGTATGTGTTTGTGTGTATGTATCTTTATACATATATACAAGCCCATATGTGTGTGTGTATATCTATATATGTAAACATGTATTTTCTATGTCATTAAGAGAACTATCTCTAAAAAATTCATCTTAATAAGCAGCTGAAATGAAGAAGGGTTTTCTCTATTCCATGGGGTGAATGATCTCCAGGAGCCAAAGCTGCCTTATGATATTGGTTAACTACAAAGGGGCAGCTGGATCAAACTCTGGGTTATGACCACAGTGGTAATTACCATTTTGAAGTGATGAAGTATGGAGTGAGAGGAGTTAGCACATAGCTTAAAGATTGAAGATTTTAAATAAGAACTTTAAAAAAGTGGGTTTGTACTCATTTGGAGAAGTACCTGCTTAAATTTTGGCACAATTAATAATTTACATAAGACTAAATGAATCCAGCTAGACTCTCTACAGAAAGAAGCTGAAGGGGAAAAGATACATGATCAAGCAGAGATGATCAAGAAAAGAAGTATAAGATGTTTAGCCCAAATTCCCTTATTTGAAAGAGAGACTGAGAAAGAGAAATATTATCAGGCTCTGCTTAGCATGTTTTAATACATGTACAGTTCACGCATCAGTTTCCCCCTCACTTTCCTCCTGGAATTGAGACAAATGTTGAAATTTTGACCATAAATTCAGCCCACATTGTGCCCTTGGGTCTAAGTTCCTCCTCAGATTTCAATGAAGAAAGCTGGAGGAAATGCAAATGGAGAATTTGTGGGAACTTAAAGGTGAACCTGCCTGGAGACCAGAGATTGGGCCACATAACCTTCCATGCCTCCTTTCAGTGCTATGATTCCATGAGCTTGGGATAGTTGTGGAATAGTGGTAAGGCTAATGACAATATTTGTGGGCTAAAAGCCAACACTTTTTTTCCATTTTAGAAGAAATGAGAAAGCTGTGTATCTATTCTGCAGGGAGCTGAGCTGAGTTGCATGTAGACATTTGTATTCTGCCCCTGATCTATGGCTGTCGAGTGTGTTAGCTAGTGGGGTTTCCAAGTATAACCACTGAACAAGAAGAAATCCTGCTGAAGCAAGAGACATCATTTTGTTCGTGAAAATGTCAGTCCCTCAAAATAGACACATCTGCCTTAGTTTGAGCCTATCTTTCAAGCATTTCAACTCTTACAAGCGGAGTTGTATTTTTTTAATTCTTTTTTTGGGCGGGGATAGAAGGTTGACACAAGTCCAATTTTAGAATGTCTCATCTTCCCCCAAATGTTCATAGCCTCTCTTCTGAAAGGGGTGAGGTGAAAGCACATTCCCAGAAAGCTCTGACTCACACCAGTGTTAGACAATCTGTCTTTTGTGTTCCTAAATTTGGTCCAGTTTCCTGCTCTGTTCTCTTATATTGGCTTTGTGCATGTCATATTGATTTTCGTCACACTGTGATGTAAAATGACATGTCGTGATGTAATCCTGTGTGGCACTGGCAAAGTAAAAGAAAATCCTTTCTAGCTCACACTGAGGATTGCAAAAACCTGAATTTAATTTAGAGCTGGGCAATATCAGCAAAGGTAGCTCCCTGTGTGGGAAGCAAAATAAATAAAATTTCCATTGTGCCCATTGATCTTCACCGTGAGCTGTTTGATAGTTAGAGAGATATCCTAGGCCTGCAGGTAAAATGGCTTACTGCTATTTAACTTACTTCTCAATAGTGGGGAATATCTCTAAGTAAATCTGCCATGCACTGCAGCCTGACTCCCTGCTAATCCAGCCCCATGGTGGAAAACATCTGATTTTGAATCCCTAGGTAAGAATAAGAGGAGTGCATTTTTTAAAAATAATAAAAAAGGAAGATGAGTAGTTAACTACCCAGAGAAATGTTTTAAATCAATGATAAACTGGGATAAGGATTGACAATTTGTCCATGCTCCCTTATTAAGAAGACTACACTTACCCACAAAGCACTAGATGCAGAGTCAGAAACTGATTTTTACCAAAGCCAGCTGCTGAAGTGAGCAATGAATTATCTGCTCCTCAGCAAGGCCAATAGGCATCAAGGGAAAGTTTATTTGGCCATTTCCTTCAGAGGGCACACCATTGTTTTCTCACTAAGAAGAAAATCAACCTTTATCCTACTGTATACCAGCTGAATTCCTTTAGTCTTTTCCTTCTGGTACCAGATGGCTCTCTTCCTCTTTGGGACACTTGAATGCTGAATTTTGTGAAACCCTATTATCTGACACCATGAATTTTTGTAAAGGACTCATTCATTCATTGAGTCATATTTACGGAGGGCTTACTTTGTGCAAAGCACTGTACTAAGTGCTTGGGAGAGTAAAATATAACAAGAAACACATTCCCTGCCCACAATGAGCTTACAGTCTAGAGATAAGCTTACAGTCTAGAGGTACTCTGTGAGATTCTAGAATACAAACACTCACGCAAAAAGCAAATGTTAAAAACCAATCAGTTGTTCTTACTATGTCCCTGCTGAGTGTAGAGAACTGAATTAAAGGTTTGGTACAATGCAATTAAGAGATATGGTCCTGCCCTCAAAGAGTTTATTGTCCAACAGATGAAATTTTGATAAGGTGGTCTCTGGGTTAAGGAAAGAAAACTAGTTATTGATCAGTTTTTCATTTTAAGTGATCACTGATCACTTAAATGCAAGGTTGGTACAGCAGTGACTGGGCAGAAGCAGACACTCCACTGAGATTCTTTTCATTCGTTCCAACAATTGTTTCTCTTAGGTAGTTTTTTTTTTTGTAATGACATTTGTTGAGTGCTTACTTTGTGCCAAGTACAAAGTGTTGAGTGCTGAGCTTTGTGCTAAGTGCTGGGGTAGATACAAGCTAATCAGTTTGGACACAGTCCACGTTTCACATGAGGCTTATAATCCCCATTTTACAGGTGGTGTAACTGAAGCACAGAGAAGTTGTGATTTTCCCAAGGACACACAGCAGACAAGTGGCAGACCAGAGGAAAGACCTCCTCTAGGACTGTGACTGGAGCAGTGAAAAAGGGCAATTTTGCATGGTGCAAAAGTGAAGGAATGAGAATATCAGGGGCCTTGGGCAACTGGTATTTTGTGATCTCAAGAGAAGGGATAGTTCCAGGAGAAGATTGATTGGTGCAGTGGATTCTCTGCTCTTTACCTTCCACCCCCTTCAAACTCTTCCTGTCTGCCTCTCCTTCACAAAGTGCTGGATTTCCCTAATACTGTCTTTATTGGGTGGGAGGAGGAAAAGAGATTTGAGCATGAGTTTTCTTTACCTCGAGCACTTAGATGCCTAGTTATGACTGGGCACCTTTTTACACCCCCCTGATAACTCCTCCAAGAAGCCTTCCCTAACTCATTTCCCAACCATCAGTCAATGGTATTTATTGTGTTCTGTGTACAGAACACTGTACTAAGCACCTGGGAGAGTATAATACAACAGAGATGATATGTTCCCTGTCCACAACAAGCTTACAGTCTAGAGGAGATAGACATTAATATAAAGAAATAATTTATAGATATGCATATAATTGGTGTGGGGCTGAGGGTGTATTGAATATCAAATGCCCAAAGGGCACAGATCCAAGTGCATAGATGACCCAGAAGAAAGAGGGTGCCTGGGAAAAGGGGGCATAATCAGGGAAGTCCTCTTGGAGGAGATGGGTCCTAAATAAGGCTTTGAAGGTGGAGAGAGTGGTGGTCTGGTGTTTATCGAGGAGGAGGGAGTTCCAAGAGAGAGGGAGGATGTGGAAAAGGGGTCGTCAATGAGATAGACCAGATTAGGGAACAGTGAGCAAGCTGGTGCTAGAGGAGCAAAGGGTGGCTATAGTAGATCAGTAAGGTAAAGTGAGATGGGGCAAGCTGATTGAGTGCTTTATAGCCAATGATAAGGAGTGTCTGCTTGATGTGGAGGTGGATGGGCAACCACAGGAGAATTTTGCAGAGTGAAGAGGCATGGATTGAACTTTTTTTTTTTTAGAAAAATGATATGGGCATCAAAGTGAAATATGGACTGAAGTGGGGAAAGGTGGGGCAGTGAGGTCAATAGTCAGGGAGGGAGAGGATAAGTGCTTGGGTCAGCATAGTAGCAGTTTGGATGGAGAGAAAAGGGAAGAATTTAGCAATGTTTTGAAGGTAGAACTGACAGGATTTGGTGACAGAATCAATATGTGGGTTGTATGAGAGAGATGAGTTGAGGACAATGCCAAGGTTACAGGCTGTGAGATAGGGAGTAGTATATTCTACTTGGCCTTCTTTTCCTATTTTCTCATCCTACTCACCCTCCTTTGTGCACTGTCTTTGCCCTTAGGTGTGTACCCTTTAATCACTTTGACCCTGGCCCCATCCCCAGCCCCACAGCACTTATGTTCTTATACCTATACTCTGCTGCTTCCTCTCTGAAATTTATTTTAATGACTGTAAACTCTAAGAGGGCAGGGATCATGTCTGCTCACTTTATTGTATTGTACTACCTTAAGAGTTTAGTACAATGGTCTGCACACAGGAAGCACTCAGTAAATACCACTGAAGGACTGATTGATAGGAAAAGGTTTACATAAGTACCAGGACTGAGGTTTCAAATCCTTAATGGAACTGTCAACCAGGTTTTTATCGTAGGGAAAGCATTTTACTTTCATTGTGAACAAGTGAGGTCAACTTCTCAGTCACCCTCCTTCAGGCCTAATACTTTAAAGTCCCTTGTACATGCATTATCATAGCCCTGCAGTAATCATACAAGCATGTAAATTTCACCTTTATCCAAGGGGTTTAATGGGTGAGGCAGAATAAGTGGAATGTGGCATTTTCTAGGTGGAGTGACAGAGTTTCGTTGAAGTGGATGTATTTTTTTTTCCCAAGTTTGCACAAAGCCAGGAAATTGAAATGGATCACGATATCATTCATACTAACTCTTTTTCCATTGTTCTCCATCTTCCTTTTTCTCTTCTCTCTGTCTTTCTCTTTTTTTCTGTCTCTTTTTCTTCCTTCCTCCTGTCTCTCATTCACTCTAGTCTCTCTCTCTCTCTCCCTCTCTCTGTGTCATTCTCTCTCATCACTGTCTCTTTTTCTCTCTCTCACCTGTCTTTTTTCTGTCTTTATCCCTTTCTCTAACCCTGTCCTGTCTATTTTCTTTTTTCTATCTCACTCTTTCACTCTCTCTCTCTTTCATCTATTGTAACCTTGCCAGGGAGAATGTTAGACCTCTAAAAAAGCAATCTGATTACAGTAGCTACAATTAGACCCGGGAGCAGTTTGAATGCACATATTGATGATAGCAGCCAGGACTGTATAAGCAAAATAAAACCAGTAAAATAATAGTTAGTGGACAGTCAGAGACCATGGAAAACCTATTGATTGTTACAGAAGCTCCTTTCTGTGTGGCAGAATCAGCTCAGAAGGCCTGAGCTTTGGGTAATTTCTAGCAAACAATGTACTGTAAAGCATTATTTGTAGGTCCTAAAAATCGAAACAGAACACCCGGGTCTCCATGGTACATGCTCATTTACTATGATATGTCTGTAACAGAGGCCTAGTCCCTGGCTGTGTACATTGTTTTGACCTGTGCAGCAAAACCGATTTAGTTTTATTTCTCTTCAACCGATCACTGACGGCAAAAATTTGAAGGTATTGCACTTCGCACTAATAAAGGACTCTAGTTGAGGATGTGGAGGTGAAACCCCCAGGGCCAGGAAGGGCCAGGATATAAAGGTCATGTTCTATTTGGTGGGATGCCACAGTGCATAGTATTCCCCAATGGGTAGCTCTAATCAAGATCTTCCATTAGGCACCAGCATTTCCTGATGTTTCTGGCTAAAGTGAGCAACTCAGCTTAGTCTCCTCTTAGTCTCATCTTTCAGGATGAGCAGTATGACCTAGTGGAGAGATCACAGGCCAGGGAGTCAGAAGGACCTGGGTTCTAATCTTAGCCTTAACATTTGTCTGCTGTGTGAACTTAGACAAATCATTTAACTTCTTTATGCCGCAGTTACCTCATCTGTAAAATAGAAATTAAGACTCTGAGCCCCATATGAAACAGTGCTTGGCACATAGAGTAAGTGCTTAATAAATACCGTAAAAAAAGAAGACTCCCTCACTTTTACAAGAGGACACATGCCATGGTTAACGTATTCCTAATAGATAAGCCTGCAAATTTATTTTAAGCTCACTGTACTTCTCAGGCTTGTGTGGGAGTGTTATCAGGGCCCACAAAGATGCCTAAAGTCCATCCCACACCTCTCTGACAATGTTCTTTGCCCTGTGAAGTCAACTCAGTCTTGACAGCCACTCATAATAGCTAGCACTTGTGTTGTTCATTCTCATTAAATGCTCAAATGAAAATAGAAATCCTTGCTTTTTTTTCCTCTCCTGAAACAGTGATTCTTGGATTTTTTATCCCAGGTCAGGCTGATTATGGAAGGTGATCATTAGCACATTCCAGTTGGAATTTTTAGACTGTAATTGATAGGCAGTACAAAGCTAAAGTATGTGAGTTAATCATGAGCTCCAGCAAACCTTATAGATTGTAAACTTCTTGAGGGCAAAGGTCAGGTGTTCTTCATTTTTTTAGTACCCAGGTCTTCCTACCCTCAGATTCATTCAATAGTATTTATTCAATAGTATTTATTGAGCGCTTACTATGTGCAGAGCACTGTACTAAGCGCTTGGAATGAACAAGTTGGCAACAGATAGAGACAGTCCCTGCCGTTTGATGGGCTTACAGTCTAATCTGTCAGGCACAAAGCAGTATGTTGAAGAAATAACTGAATCGTTCACATCTGATATTAAAAGTCTCATTACTTTTTAATCAGAACCTGAGCTATCTTACCAGATAAGGCTGTCTTGTCCTTTCTTGCTTTCAACGAAAAAATATATCAATCCTCCTTCAAGGGAGCAGTTCTCCCTTAGTGACCCTTGATCCTAGAACCACCTAGAACCTTCCAGACTAAGCCCCCTTTTCCTCAGCTCCTCCTCCCGTGTCACCTCGACTCACTCCCTTTGCTCTTCCCCACACCCCACACCCCACAGCACTTATGTATATATGTATATAATTCTATTTATGTGATGCCTGTTTACTTGTTTAGATATCTGTCTCCCCGCTCTAAACTGCAAGCCCAGTGTGGGCAGGAATTGTCTCTCTTTATTGCTGAATTGTACTTTCCAAGCACTAGTTTAGTAAAGTGTTCTGCCCACAAACATGATTGAATAAATACAAATGAATGAATGAACCTCTCTTCACCCATCCCACCTTAAATGGTTCTCTGACTTTCCTTTCATCCTTGTCATCTCTCCTCAGTATAACAGCAAAGAGATTCTCCATTAGATTTCAGAGCTGAAAAGTGTCTATAGCTGCACCACCAGATGCATATTACCTTCTTCTTTAGTGATGTCAAGCATAGGGATGTAATTAGTTATTTTAAGATCTATAGAAACACTTCTTTCCCTCCAATGGATTACATAGATTTTTTTATGCTAACTCTGAGAGAAAAGTCATCTTAATTATTTGTCATAAAAAGGGCTTAGTCTGGGTAATCAATAATCAAAAGTTTATTTTTAGGCAAGAGTTTTAACTTCCTCTTTTATAAAATTAAAGTAACTCATATAAATAATAGTGGCTAGTTTGAGGTCCATCTTTCATTTTTTCCTGCAGTCCTACTGGGAGTGGTGTTAATGAACAGTGAGATGGCCCAAAATGAGAAGATTGATTCATTCAGAGGTGGCTGAATAAAAAGTTGAGAGAAGCAAAATACATACTGAAAAATGGGTAAAGACTGGAAAATCTGGAAAAGACTTAAAAGTTACAGACCCACTCAAGTGAAGTACAAAAATCTCTTTTTACCTTCCCCTTGCTTTCGTAGAATGCAAGCTTACTTAAGATTTCAGAAGTGCTTGACTAAAGAAAATGTGAAAGTCAATCTCATTTTTTTAAGTACCCAATCGATTATTGAGCACTTACTGTGTGCAGAGCAGAGCACTGCACTAAGCACTTAGAGTACACTGTTAAAGAGTTGGTAGACATATTCCCTATTCACAAGGAGTTTACACTTTATCTTGTACTCTACCCTTTATGTGCAGTGTACTGTGGGATTTTACAAATGTATATTGAACTCAAGAATGCTTATGTTTCTACAGAAATGGTGGGAGGTAAGCTTAAGCCTTCTACATCTGGCATCAGTTCTTCACAATAATTTGAGCTAACTGAAGCATTCTGGTCTGTGGCCCGAAAGCCCTGCTGCCATGAGCAGAGCGCCAGCATTATTGCACAGCATGGATGAGGGGCCGTTGCTACAGTCTTCACGGACAATCTGATCTGTGACCCATCTATAGACTTTGAAGTGAGAGGCCATCCCACTTGTGTTGGAAATGTGAAAATTGCAAAGTGCCACAGGTAAATCAGCGAATTGGGCATTTCACTCTAAATTTAGGAAATGGCAGAGCTGTAACTTGAAGTCTATTAATTTGAAGGTTTTGATATCTGAATAGAAAACTGGGTCAGAAGTGTTTAAAATGGAAAAAGAGGTAACCTGATGCATTTGATCTACACATCTGCCATGCGTTCCACCCACACACATCAGAGGTTTCAATCACCACCTGTCAAGAAGCAATGGGAAAGCATGAATAAACAGCCTGACTTTGAATAGGAGTCAGTCCATTGCATTTATTGAGTGCTTATTATCAGTCAATTGTATATGAGTGCTTACTGTGTGCAGAGCACTGAACAAGCGCTTGGGAGAGTGCAATAGAATAGACACATTCCCTGCTCACAATGAGCTTACAGTCTAGAGAGGGAAACACTGTATTAAGCACTTGTACTAAGCAATGCCCTGAAAAAGAGAGCTCTGTATAGGGGTTTTTCAGAGGGCAGTGCTGTGGGACACCTTGCTGAGGGGGCAGGGGTTAGATCTACCTGGACTCGGGGAAGTAGTTCCTCTAAAAGAAAGATGACTGAAAAATATGTGGAGATATTCACTGGGCCTAGGTCATTCAGCAGTATCCACAGTCACTACTGAACTCGTAGTGTAGTGAGTCTAGCAGATCACGTGATTTGTATTACAGCACAACTAGAGAGAGCATGGGTAGAAATTAACCTCATATTTTATTAGAAATATTCAGCACTAACCTGTGGGGAAAAGAGTCTGTGGGAAGATTAGAACCCCAAATCCTACTGATTTAGAAGCACAGTAAAAGTTGTGAATGATTTAGCGATACCTCCTCCTATAAAAGAGCTTGGGTTGTTTTTAGAGCCAGTGCTAAATTTTGCTTTCTTTGTGCTTAAATGTTTTCTTTAATATATTAGTTTATGAGGGTTTCATTGATTATCATAAGATAAATGATGTCATTTTAGAAAACATTTTCTCTCTCTTTCATCATTTTGAATAAAGGGGAAGATACATCAAAGTGCAAAAACTCTCTTTTGGTTTGGGTTCTTTTTTTGTTCATATATTTTGCAAAATAGATTTTTCAACTAACCGGAACAGGACCCAGAATTTAAAAGAAAAATGGAAGGTTTCCTCCACTCTATTTGCCAATTTCCTTGAAGTTATAAATCCATCTTGTGTTCCTGGGTTTAGGCCAATTGCCAAATTGTGTTGGTGTCTCCTTGCTATCCTCTTTAGCTATTTGGATGGTCTCCAGCACAAGCTAAAGGGGGACTCATAAATACTTGGAAGTGGCCTCCTTCTGGGCAGGGCAACAACTTGACACATCAGAGTTCTGCACGCAATCCAGCAAGGTAAAGGACTCTACTTACTACCTCTTACCAAATCTTATGAGGCTGTGCCATCACAGTTAAAGAAAATGACTGGGAGTTGGCCCTTTAGGAGCTGAATAATTCAAAAAGCAGTAATTGTATTTAATAAGAATTTTAATGTGTGTAGAGCACTGTCCTACGAGCTGGGAAAGAATACACATGCAGAAATTAAACACAGTCCTTGTCCTTTGGGGGGCTCAGAATCACCAAATAATTACCCAAAGAAAACAAGGCCTGAGGAAGATGCATCTTCCAAGGAAACTTAATGCACTTTCAGCTCCTTGCAAGATAATTCTGGACTGTGGAGTGGATCCCAGACTAATGCAGAGGTGCAAAGGTGAACACTTTGGAAAATAGAATTGGGATTATATAGAGTTTGCTGGATCAAAGAAAACAACAAGGAGGTAGTCCCAGAAGAGCATAGAAAGCAAGTTAGATTACAGCATGCTCAACACAATAGCCTTGGGGGTCCAGTGACCTTAATCAATTAATCAATAGTATTTATTTAGCATTTATTGTGCTGAGCACTGTAAGGTTGTGAAAGTACAATAGAAGAGGTGGTGATCCCTATCTACAGGGACCTTACAATCTAAGTGGGGAGATACACTATAAAAGAATTTGCAAATTGGAGGAAGAAGTGCCCAGAAAGTATAATAGAGAAGCAGCGCGGCTTAGTGGAAAGAGCACGGGCTTGAGAGTCAGAGGTCATAGGTTCTAATCCAGGCTCCACCACTTGTCTGCTGTGTGACCTTGGGCAAGTCACTTCACTTCTCTGGGCCTCAGTTACCTCATCTGTAAAAATGGGGGTTAAAAAATGTGAGCCCCACGTGGGATAATCTGATTATCCTGTATCTACCCCAGCTCTTAGAACAGTGCTCAGCACATAGTAAGCACTTAACAAATATCATAATTATTATAATTTGTAAAACAATATGTACAAAAGTGCAAGATGAAATAGTGAGTGCAAAAGTGCTTAGGTGTTGGTGGGGAGGATGTGATCTTGAAAGAACAAAAAATAATCCTGGACAGTCTTCTGGAGGAGGAATTTCAGAAAGGTTTTGAAGATGGGAAGACCTGAGATATGGAGAATTTGAAGGGACAGGAAATCCCAGGCAGAAGACAAACATGGGCATGGGGAGAGTAGAAAATAAAGCACAGGAGAAGATGGGTTTGGGAGGACTGGAGAGTGTTTGCTGAGGTGATGTAGGCAAGGAAGGATAGGTAAGGGGGAGAGGGATGATGAAGTGCCTGAAAGCCGGTGATCAGGAGCATCTGTTTGATGTGAAGCAGAGTGGTCCACTGGAGGTTTCTGAGATCTGCAGTGATGTAGAAAGATTATCTGAGCAGTAGAGTGAAGTTTGGACTGTGGATGGAAGAAGCTGGAGGCATGGAGATTGCCACCTTTCTTGCCCATCTGGTGTGGAAACTGGATCCAGGAAATAGGAGGAGGGTAGTTCAGGCAGTGGCAACAGCTGCTGAACCCACTGGATCTGCTTCCCCCTCCCCACCGCCCATGGGACATTCCCTGAGGAGTGGGAAGGTTCAGGATGGAGGCTGCACAAATTAAAGCAGCCCGAATTTGTTTAAATCACTCTCACGGCTTCCTTAAAGCTATCATTAGCTAGCAGTTAACGTGATCTTGTGTCTACTCCCACTTCCTTAAAGGACACTCAATCAGTGGTATTTATTGAGCACTAACCAAGGCTTTCCCCAGCTAAGCCCTCATTTTCCCTACTCCCGCTCCCTTCTGTTTTTATGGTATTTGTTAAGTGCTTACTGTGTGCCAGGCACTGTACTAAGTGCCAGGGTAAATGCAAGATAATCAGATTGGTCACCCATGTCCCACAGGGGACTCACAGTCTTAATCCCCATTTAACAGATGAGGTAACTGGGGCTCAGAGATGTTAAGTAACTTGCCCAAAGTCACACAGCAGACAAGTGGCAGGCAGAACTAGGATTAGAACCCAGACCCTTCAGACTCCCAGGTCTGTGGCCTATCCACTAGACCACGCTACTTCTCTTGTATCCTTGCAATTGGGTTTGTACCATTTATTCACCCCATCCTCAGCCCTTCATGTACATATTTGTCATTTATTGTGATGTCTATCTATTCCTGTAGACTATGTTCCTTGGGGACAGGGAATATTTCTACCAACTTATATTGTATTCTCCCAATGCTTAGTAAAATGTTCTGCACACAGTAAGAGCTTAATAAATATGATTGATTGACCTCAATCAACAGTATCACAGCTTAATACAGTGCCTGGAACATAGTTAGTCTTTAACAAATACCATAAAAAATAGGGTAAAGGCAGCCAAAACACCTAAAAGTAGCTCATTATTGCTTCAGATGGTACCTTCTTTGACCCAAATCAGTCAATCAATAATATTTGAGTATTTGCTGATGCAGAGTACTTTAACTAAGAGCTTGGGAGAGTACAATTAAATTAGGAGCCATGATACCTGACCTGAAGAACCTTACAAACTAGCAGGGGAGATAGGCACTAAAGTTAGAAGAAGGGGTGAACAATATAAAGATATATATCTTTAACAGGCAGAAATACTAACTGAGGTGTAGTGAGGGAAGAGTGAGGATAAATAAGAGGAAGAAAGCTGATTGAGTGCTTTGAAGCCAGTGGTCAGGAGTTTGATGCAGAGAGATACGGATAACTACTGGAGGGTTTTGAGGAGTGAGGAGATGAGTTTAGAATATTTTAGAAAAATGATTTAGGCAATAAATCATAGTGTGGACTAGAGAGAGGAGAGAGTGGAGGCAGGAAGGTCAGGAAGGAATCTGATATAATAAATGTCTGGACCAGCATGACGGTGCTTTGGAAAGAGAGGAAGGGGCAGTCTGAGATGTTGTAGAGAAAAACCAACATATTATTTGACAGACTGAATATGAGGGTTGAAAGAGAGGGAAAAGTCCAGAGTAACGCCACAGTTATGGTCCTGACAGTCAGGGAGGATGGTGGTGTTATCAACTCTATTGGGAAGCAGCGTGGCGCAGTGGAAAGAGTACGGGCTTTGGAGTCAGGGCTCGTGAGTTCGAATCTCAGCTCTGCCACTTGTCAGCTGTGTGACTGTGGGCAAGTCACTTCACTTCTCTGTGCCTCAGTTCCCTCATCTGTAAAATGGGGATTAAGACTGTGAGCCCCACGTGGGACAACCTGATTCCCCTGTGTCTACTCCAGCGCTTAGAACAGTGCTCTGCACATAGTAAGCGCTTAACAAATACCAACATTATTAAATTAGGTAGAGGAGAGGATTTGGGAGAGAAGATGAGGAATTAGTTTTAGGTACTTTGAACTTGAGGAGCCGGTGGGACAACCACATAGAGATGTGGCAAGAGGGAGATGTAAAATTACAGAGAAAGAGAGGCTTGGTCTTGATGAGGGTGATTTGTTGGAAGTCATCTGCTTGGAGGTGGTACTTGATATCCTGGGAGCAGATGAGCTCCCCAAGTAGAGTGAAAATAAGGGGACTCAGAACTAAGCTTTGAGGGACCCCCCACATTTGGGGGTTGTGGGGTGGGGAGAGAAGATAGCCAGGGAAAGAAGCTGAGGAATGGCTAAAGAGGAGAACTACAGGAAGAGTGTGTCAAAAAAAATCAAGGTTAGAAGGGAGTGGCCTACAATGCCAAAGGCAGTCAAAAAGTTGCAGAGGTTTAGGACTGAGTAAGAGTCTTTTAGATTTGGCAAGAAGGTGGTCATTAGTGACTTTGGGGGGAGGGGAGGAGGGAGAGAGAGAGAGGTCCTAGTGGACCTGGATATGGGATCTTTATCTTATTTTTTGTGTGATATACTAATGTGATACACTCTACTTTATCTTCTGGGAACAGCCAGAAGAGAGGCTTTTAATTTCTTCCCATGGTTATTTATTCAGTCCCATTCTTCCTGCTGCTTTAGTAAACAGCTCCCTCAGTACTGTTAAAAGCTCAGGTCTTCTTGAAATCCTGCCTATTACTGCCCTCAGCAGTGCCAATTTGATAATGTGAAGGGCCCAATCAAATAATTCCTAGCTCTGATATGAAGGGTTACTTTTTTTTTTTTTAAGGGTTTTCATCAGCTGAGGACCAGTGCCTGTGCCCCAGATTTTGAATAGTACTGTTCCTATAGTACAGCAGCCAAATTATTTTGTTTTTAGATGTGGACTTTTAACTCTCTGGACCTTGCCCACACCAAACAAAGAGTGATTGATGTGGGAGTGTTGCATTACAAAAAGATCACCATACACTGATATTACTAAGGTACAATTTATCTTCCCTGAAGCACCAATGGGAAGCGATTCTAACCCCTAAAAGATTTTTCAGGCACCTTCATATATGAAGTCAGTTTTTTTTTCCTTCATCACACTGACAGATCTCACTGCACTCCCAAAGAGAGAAAAAGAAGCATACTGAGAGAAGTTTGACTGACAGTGGGGTTAGAGGGTCTGAGAAACTGCCACAGAGAAATAATAACAACTCTGAGTCTTCTGTTCTTCTTAGAAATGAGTGTGAGTGTGCGTGTGTGTGTCTGTGTGTGTTAAGGGAGAGATAGGCAAAGACAAGCTTTCCTCTGAAAACACTGTACCCTTCCGCTCTGGGGAAATAAAATAGAGTCTGTATTCTCCTATGCCTCTAGAAACTAGGATGTTAATGAGACTATGCTTTTCCTTTTAAAATATTGGATTCCCTTCTCTTTTTTGCCTTACCAAGATACATTCTTCATCTCCTCTGCACTCCCAAAAACCTAAAGAAGGTACTGTCTCAGATTCTGTGAGATTCCTCTTGGTTGAAGCATAGCTAGAAACTGGATGTATACATTTACTAGACCCCAAAGGTTTTGTCTCGGGTGATGAACTTTGAATCATCTTGGCTGTATACTGCCAGGCTAGGACTAAAATTGCTGATCACCTAATGTGCAGTATGATCCAAGCAAAATATGGAATTAAAAAACTTCAGTCATGATCCCTTTGAGAGTTTTATAAGGGCCTCAGAAACTCTAACTGAACCATACTTCCAAACAAGATAATGATTAGAATTGGATTTAATCAGTACCAAATATTGGAAAGAATGAACACAGAGGTTAAAGCCACTGAGATTCAAAATTGCCAAGGTCAAGCTGATGATCTGACTCATAGAAACCAGACACCTTGTGTTTTGACTGTGAGCTACTTGAGCATGTGCTTGGAGGAATGGTTGGAAACCCCAAATTAACTTGCTCTAGTTTCCTTTTTGCCCCAGGTATAGCTTAAGATGAGAGAAACACTTTGCCATGTGGAAACCTCCTCTGTTCAGGTTCTAGGATGATACAGTAGAGGAAGCTCCAAATTGACTGCATTCTTCTAGCTTCTACTCAAGGAGAAATAAGTTCTGCCATCATTGTGCGTGGGGCTTTCCCACTATTGGGAGAGGAGCTGCCTTCTCCCAGAATCTTCCAATAATATTCTGGAAAGTACAAGCAAAGCCAGCCTCTGTCCTATGGTTATTGTAGTTGAGTAATTCTGCAATCCTTCCCCAGAACTGTTAGGAAATCTTCCTGTCAGAATTGTTTTGAAAGGATGCTTTAAAGCACACTGCTGGGACCTTGCAGCCTAGCACTCCGATTTCCAGCTCGGAAGCAACCTAAGGAGATGAATGGATACGGAGAGATTTCCAAGCAAATGGAGTGTACACGTCTTCTTGTCCATTCAACCTGAGGAGCCAATTCAGTTCTAACTAACCCCAGAAGTGATTCTGTACTGAGACAGACTTGGCGGATCCACTCCCGGCCAAATACTTCTGAGGGATGGCCAGTTCCCAAGACACTCGATGAGAATAAGCCCATTGCTGAGAGGATCAGCATAGCTCAGGGAAGAGGAGGAATAGAAGGGTAGGTTCTAGAAAGAACCAGTTCCTTAGGATGAGCATAAACTGAAATGAAGCCTATAGATGAGCCCAGAACTAATAACTTCCAGGTTGATAATAGCCCAAGACTATAATTTCCCACTTCCAGAAGGTGCTAGAAAAGTAGTGAATCCTTATCAAGTAGGACCAGAAAAGAAGTCAGTCCTTCGATACTGAAGAGTCCTTTATTGTCTCTTCAGCAGGAAGAACAAAAATGGCTATCTAAAAGAATTCTTTCCCTTGAAAGTGGCTGTCAAGACCAAAGTAACAATGTCTACTAAGTTTCAGGCACTTGGACTGAATAGATCTCTTTAGCTTAGACCATCTTTCAAAGTAACTTGACTCGATCCTTCAGAAACCCTGGGCAGTTCTACATTAGATATTAAAGATAGCTGAATGTACAGTATCTCCTTTGTATTCAACTGACCTTTAAAATGATCCCACATGAGAACACAGGAAGGACTTTTCAATTCATACCGATTTTTCTGGAGGAAAGCTTCTATATTATTTGTTTGGTCATATTAACCTTCCAAATGTCTGTTAGCTGAGACTGTTGTTTCACAGAGCAGTGACAATCAGACAAAGACTAGTAATCTGCAGCCAGGCATCAAGACCCCTAAACTAATCCTTAATGAACTGTGTTTGGTGGGCAGAGATCAGGTGTGTTTGCCGAGCGTCTCCAACTGAATGGGTAAGTGCTACATCCCGATACACTTGTAACAAAGGGATTCCATGTGGATGCCGAGGTTGTGAATTTGACAAACGGTCTCATTTTTAAATGAAAAAAATGATACTTCATCTTTCTAATGACAGAAAACTTGGAGGTAGTTTACAGTAATATATGCCTTTTTTAATACCCAGCTTGGCATCTCAGTCCTCTGGCTGTATGAAGGATGGAGTAGCAGGCAAAAGGTTAATAGAGCTTTGGTCCCTTTTTAATTGAAAAAGTGACGGAGGAACCATGTAGTAGACTGAGCGGTAATATTATTACAGGCTGTAAGTACTGTTCCAGAGACTTACTGTTCATCTGGGAGTAAAGTAATGAACATCAAACCATGTCTCAGAGCTTCAACAAGAATGTGAACTCATTCACAAGTAGGTTAATAACCATCTCTCAGATTAAAAAAAAGATAATTAAGGAAAAAAATTATCTTTTTTTCTTGCTCACTTTCCTCTATACAAGACCTTTGAGGAAAAAAAAAAACACTTGCCAAGAACAGAGACAAATTTAGAATGCCTGCCCTTTCCTAACCTCTCTGTAGACTTTTGATATTATATTTGCAACAAGAGTAGTCGGTATTGCACTGGGCTGGAAAAATGGATTTTCATACAATTGAATGGAAAAAGACATTTCAAGAATGTACTAACATGTTCGAACGGCTGGAAAACATATAATGGACAGGTTTTGACTGATTAAGAGATATAATATCAATTTGGTTTAATATATCTCTGATTTTATTTATATTTTTAATTTTTAAGCCCAAATAAATTGGGATCATTTCCTTGTTAAGTAACTGAGGGAAAATCAGTCTCATAACATAAGTCATGCAGTCTTGTAGAAATTCTAGATTTTACTTTACAGGCTGATTTTCTGCCTTGATCAAGTCCGTACATGAAGCCATTTGTGAGTTTAGTTTTGGCAAGAAATGGGATCTGAGTGACTGGCCTTATCTCAGGACCAGCAGTTTCCTTGCTTTCATGGAATAGAGCCCACTATAAATTTAAAAGTAAATATAGGAGTGTGCCCCATCCCCTGTGATAATACATTTTCTGAGACTTTTGCAATTACATTTTATTTGTTAAATACAAAAGTCCAGAGCAACACTCTTTTTTGCACCCACCAAGCAGTAAGGCCTGCCTAATAATAGCAGAGGGCAGCTGCAGAAGACCATTTACTGCAAGCAGAAAATGTGAAAAGGTGCATTTCCAGTGTTCCGACACATCTACGTTAGTAACAGATTCTTGCTCTTTTGCTGCTCTGTCTGTATTTAATGAAAATGCCATGATTTGCAAAGACAAAGTGAAATCAGTTTACCTTTCCACTATAAAACAATTACAAGGCTTTTACACTTTGGTCTTATCAGACAGGAGAAGACTTGCAAGAATAAAGTGAAAAGAAGCAATTTAGTCCTCAGAGTGTTAGAACTTCACATTTTGGGACCACAAACTGTCAGGGATATTAAGGAAAGAGAGGCAAGAATTTGGTCTCCTTCAGTCTTATGCACAAGGATTATCCAGGGGATTGACTAGCACATGCTGGTGGGGAGGAAAAGATATATATGAGAAGACCCCCCCCATCTTCTTAGGAAGTCTCAGGAAAAGCATATGCACAGTTGCATCCATATAAGACATAAAAATTATAAACGAGACTAATAATGTAAAAAAAGACTGCAAAAACATCTTTCCAATAGAGCGATCCAGACAACCTTGGAGAGGATGCTGGAATATTTAATAAAAGATGTAATGGAGCAATTGTAGCTGTAAATTCTAATTTGCAAGAAGGAGCACTCTGAGGCAACCGAGGCGCTCAGAAACAGGACGATGGGTTCTCTTTTTCTGAGCTTAACCCAGGTAGTGCTAGTTATCCCCCAAGTTCTCCCCAGTCCCTACACCTTTCTAGTAAGATACGGTAGGATTGAGTGGAGTGAGGGTGGGGGATAAGAAGGGAAGTAGGCAGGAATGGGATGCAGAGGTGGGGGTAGGGATCCTTGTTAAATTAAATGTGCTGCTTCGGTGTATGCTGCCAGAGGAGTGGACAGCACAGCCTCCTCCTCGTTAAATGTTTTCCATCTGGACAGCAATGCTCCTTGCTGACCTCATTCCCTTGAGGGGCACTACCAGGGAAATAATGCTGCACTGGTCAAATGGGAAATCTTGACAAGGATGAACAGGAAAACTTAATGAGGTAACCCTGGATAGGACTCTGGCTCACATTTATCTTCAAGTGAGCTCAGGACCTCAGGATTTCTGCTGGAGGCCACGTGGAGGTAGAGAAAGAAGGAGGGAGAGGAAGATGAGACCATTTCTTGAAAAGGATAGCCCCAATTTAATCACTGCTTCCGCCTAGGGCCCCCAGTAATTCATTTATTTACTTGGTTGCTTAGGGCCCAGAGCTCATTTTAAATGCCCTCCTTGGATATGTCAAGCTGGAGAAGTTTGGATTTTTAACCCAATCAAATCTGAATGCACCCTCTTCTCCATGACAAGTTGTCAGATGGGGGAATAATCACCTACAAGCACATCCTGTCACTTTCCTTCCCATCAGCTTCCCCATCAAAGTTATCCAAGTGGAGCTGGTTGCGGGGAGGGGGAAGACTGAGAATTTGGGTGACCTGGGAAGGAGAGTCCCTCTCTCCAACCCGCCCAAACTGCAGTGAGAGTTCACATCTCACCCCCAGCCTTTGACGCCTGAAACAGGGAAGACGACACTGATCAGATATTTACTGCATCCTCCCTATTTGAATATATTTTGTCCCTCATCCGGGTTCACGGCTTCAAGGAGATCCACCAGTTCTCTCTACTCTACCCATCTGATATCCTCATCTGCTTTTCCCTCTCAATTGCTTCTTTTCAACCAAGCGTCCATCCTCCCTCCCTTGTTATCTGAACCCTGCTCCTATCTTACATAATAATAAATATGATGATGGTATTTATTAAGCACTTACTATGTTCCAGGCATTGTACTAATCACTGAGGTGGATACAAGTAAAATTGGGTTGGACACAGTACCTGTCCCATGTGAGGCTCACAGTCCCAATCCCCATTTTCCAGATGACATAACAGGCACAGAGAAATAGAAATAAAGTGACTTGCCCAAGTTCACATCAGACAAGTGGCAGAGGCGGGAATGAACCCATGACTTTCTGACTCCCAGGCCTTGCTCTATCCACTACTTCATGCTGCTCCTTCCCCCTGTGGCCTAGAACTCCCTTCCTCCACAAATCCACCAGACATCAACTCTTCCAACCTTCAAAGCCCTAGGTTTTTTATGACAAATTATCATAAAACATTTTCAACTACCTAGCCTCCTCTTGCACTTATGTATTTATTTCTTTATATTCATTCTTAGCATGCTTACATATGTATATTTGACTGAACATCAATTCCATGAACATCCAATTCAGGGGAAGCAGTGTGGCACAGTGTAAAAACCAAAGGCCTGGGACTCAGAAAACCTGGGTTCTAATTTCAGCTCCACCTCTTACCTGCAGTGTGACTTTGGACAAGTCACCTAATTTCTCTGTGTCTCCGTTTCCTCATCTGTAAAATGGGGATTCAATACCTGTTCTTCTTACTTAGACTGTGAACCCCATGTGGGACATGGGACACAGACCCAGAGATTAGTACAGCGCTTGACACACAACATATATCAACTACTTAAATACCCCAATTATTATGTTATTGGTAAATGCTTACTATGTGTCCAGCACTGTCCCACGTGATGGAGTAGACACACTTTCACCAGGTCAGAAAAGTCCTTGCCCCACATGGGGCTCACAGTCTAAGAAGGAGTGAGAACAATCCCCGAATCCCCATTTTACAGATGGTCGCCATTTTACTATTATTAATTCTATTTATTCTCATTCCACAGATTATCAATGTGTCTCTCTTTCCCCCATTAAAGTGTAAGCTCCTTGTGACCAGGGAACACGTCTGTTTCTTCTGCTATACTTTCCAAGCACTTAGTACAGTGTATTGTATGCAGGAGACCTTGCATCTTCGGCTGCTGCTGCCATTCTTACTAAATTTATGTATAAGCTAAAATCATAGACTAATTGGGCCTGGCCTGAAGCACCCCCTCATTCTAAAAGAAACTTGCCTGCTTAATTGTGTATTTTACCTCAGATGATTCTAAGCTCTTTGAGTACAGGGAGCATCTGTCTTGCTTCCGATGTTCTCTCTCAAGGGCTTAGTACAGAGCTTCATATTCAGTGGGCTCTCAACACTACTAATGATTGATAGATTGCACATCAGTTCTGGATTCTCTGAAAATCTATAAGTAAGCACCTTTCCCCCCTACTTCCTCTCCTTCTGTGTTGTCTGTTTAGTTGGATCTGTACCCTTTAAGCACTTGATATGTACCCTGTTCTCAGCACCACACCACGTACGAACATATCTGTAATTTATTTTAATGTCTGTCTCCCCTCCAGACTGTAAGCTTCTTGTGGGCAAGGAACATGTCTGTCATTTCTGTTGTACTGTACTCTCCCAAGCACTTAGATGCCATGTTAGGTACAGTAAACACTCAAATATCACTGATTCATTCGTTGATAATCATTCTATTTCTCATAGCCACAAGCCCTATTGCCAGTTTAAAATTAAGCTGTAGTTAACCTGACACACAACTGCTGTGCATTTTTAAAGTGCTGCACTGTAGTGGAAACCACCTAATCACAAACTAGTTACTCAATATCCATTGGGAATAAAATGGCACCATTCAAGCAATTGAAAATATCCGGCACCATTTTGTAAACTATTAAAGCTGTCCTCTGAAAAGAGGTATTGGATCCAGTAATAACAACGATAATAATAATGATAATGGTATTTGTTAAGCTCTTACTTTGTGCCAAGCACTGTGCAAAGCATTGGGGTGGATGCAATATAAACAGATCAGACATAGTCCTTGTCCTTGGCTATGCCACTTGTCTGCTGTGTGACCTTGGGCAGTTGCTTAACTTCTCTGGTCTCAGTTACCTCATCTGTGAAATGGGAATTGAAGCTGTGAGCCCCATGTGGGACAGGGACTGTGTCCAACCCAAATTGCTTGTATCCACTCCAGTGCTTAGTACAGTTACTGGCACATAGTAAGTGCTTAAATATCATTACATAATGGGGCTCGGAGTGATACTAATACTTATTTAGCACTTACTGGGTGCAGAGCCCTGTACTAAATGTTGGGGGAGAATACACAGGTGAGAATTAGTCATGGTACCTGACCCTCAGGGGACTCACAGTCTAAGAGTTTAAATGGAGAAAAGGAATGGGAATCAGACATATCAGGAGTTATGAAACATTAACACACAACATAAAAAAATACACAAAACAGGCTCAAAGTCTCTGCGGAGAAGGAGGGGTCCAAGACAGCACGAGAGCAACTTTTATCCTTGCCCCAGAGCGCATAAAGCATGCTAGAGCAGGGCACTTAGTGGCAGGAGGGAAGGTGACAGCTACCATGGTGCTTTTCTTGGTGGGAATTAACAGTCTGAGAGCACATGGGAGCAGGTTTTAGCCTACTCCATGGGCACAGAGCATGCTGGGACCAGGGATCTTTGGTGGAAGGAGGCAGTTAAGTAAGAGGGAGAACAGATATTTTATCCTCATTTTACAGATGAAGAAACAGGCACAGAGAGGTTAGCTGACTTTCCCAAGGTCACACAGCAGGCAAGTGGTGGAGCTAGGATTAGAACTCAGGTCCTCTAAAGGCTCGGTAATGACTGACTCCAGTAACGAATGCTCTAAGGATATTCACTCAAATAAATGAAGGTCTCATTCTTTTCACAGATCATAGAGTAAGCACTATTAGCATTTAGCTTCCAGGATTTGCTGGCCAAATCCTACATCACCTACTCACATCACCTACATCACCTTGCCCCTTCCTACCTCTCCTCCCTTCTCTCTTTCTACCACCCACCCCGCACGCTCCACTCCTCTGCCGCCCACCTCCTCACCGTCCCTCGGTCTCGCCTATCCCGCCGTCGACCCCTGGGCCACGTCCTCCCGCGGTCCTGGAACGCCCTCCCTTCTCACCTCCGCCAAACTGATTCTCTTCCCCTCTTCAAAACCCTACTTAAAACTCACCTTCTCCAAGAGGCCTTCCCAGACTGAGCTCCCTTCTCCCTCTACTCCCTCTACCACCCCCCCTTCACCTCTCCGCAGCTAAACCCTCTTTTCCCCCTTTCCCTCTGCTCCTCCACCTCTCCCTTCCCCTCCCCACGGCACTGTACTCGTCCGCTCAACTGTATATACTTCCATTACCCTATTTATTTTGTTAATGAAATGTACATCGCCTTGATTCTATTTAGTTGCCATTGTTTTTACGAGATGTTCTTCCCCTTGACTCTATTTATTGCCATTGTTCTTGTCTGTCCGTCTCCCCCGATTAGACTGTAAGCCCGTCCAACGGCAGGGACTGTATCTGTTGCCGACTTGTTCATCCCAAGCGCTTAGTACAGTGCTCTGCACATAGTAAGCGCTCAATAAATACTATTGAATGAATGAATACTAAACCTTGCTACTAAACTCTGACGTAGCATACAATCCTCAGCTTGTGACTTAGCGAAAATGTTCCTTCCCCTTGCCATTCTGGTGAAAGAAGGCCTTACCTGGAGCCACATAAGGGAAAGGAAGTCAGAAAACTGTGGTCAAGGAAGAGCAGCAATAGGGATTTGGTCACTCAGACCCGTTTTACAATACCCAGCAGACAACAGGGCTATCAGTGAGGAGAGGAGACCAAGGTTTTTAAAACAGAAACCAGAACCCTCAAATTCACTGCCAGAGAAACCCAACAGTGGGGCCTGTGGCTTTAGACTCTTGGAAAATGCATAAATAGTGAATAATTACTAATAAGGAGGAGTTAGGCCTCCAGGATTAATTACAGCAGCAAATGCTTCAGCCACAATTACATAGGTCTGATTAAATGTAATGTTGTAAAGGGACCTGGAGCAGTGAATTTTAGTCCTGACATCCAATAACACTCTGTGACCCTCCGGATATTGTCTTCCCAAGAGGTCAAAAATATGAATAAATTATGGTTCTGACAACCTTGACACTGAATAAAAGAAGGAAAGATGAAAAGCTCCCAGGGAAAACAATCTGACATTACACTGGCAATCACAGGGAATAAAGGAAAATCCATACCCTAATTTTGCTAAATTTAGACTTGTCAGGAGGAACAGAGGGCAACCTCTAATGCTAATGTTTATTCAAAAGGCCGGTTTAACACAGAGCTCAGAGCCAAGAGCCTTTTCGCAACCCAGAACGGTACTGGGATACACCATCCGAGTTCTACTGAAAATTCTAATCGATTAAAAATGATCAGCTGGGGGAAAATGTTGTCCAAAGCAGTTGAACCTTCAGTTTGGCTTACAAGGAAGATTATTAAATAGTTTGTTGGTGATGCTTCCAGTTGGTTGAGAATTTATGTTTCAGAGGAGCAAGGCTATCTGTCATCTGTGAAGAGCCTCATTTACAGGGAGACACCATGAGAAAAGGCAATCAGTTTGAAATCTGCTAAGCTGTGAATTTATAACTGCTCAGCAAAGGAAAGGTTGTCTCTTGTTTCAGGTTCTGTCAGCAGGAGCAGGAGAAACTGAAATCAAGGCCTCAAAGAGCAGGAATGAATTACTAGTGTGGCCTTGAGAAGGGAGCCTTCTGGATGAAGGGTAGAGGTCAACGCAAAGAAACTCTCCATTCATCCATCCCAGACTGGGAGCACATCTTCAGGAAGTTCAAAGATCCAGCACGGACATAAAACCGAGCAAATTTGTAATTTAAGCCACAGGTAACAAGTCTAAATGAGATCCCTAGATCAACAGAAAGGGCAGGATGAATGGGAGAAGGGGGAAAGTGATTTTTTCTTCCTCTCAGACGTGGTGACCTCCAATTCCACATAACAGCATGCTCCCAACTGAGTGGGCAAACTGCCCCTTGAAGACAGCCCTTTGCTCACCCCAGAAGGCAGGTGAGAGCCAATTTTTCTGAATGACAAGTTAAAAGAGAAGCAATAGAGATTACTTGCATCTATTCCTTCAACCCTGGGCGGCCTAAGAAGTTGAAGTTGAAGTTGCAAACAGGGCACGATGACTACAATGGACAGTGGTTTGCAGAGCTTTTCTGCTAAATGTTCTTGTTAAAAAATCTACATTTTCCCTAGTGCCTCTTTTAATTTATTTTACACCTAAGTTTCCCTGTTCTCCATCCTGTTTTTCCATTTTGAATTTGTTTCCTTCAAAGTTCCTCCATCCGTCTTCTCCCATAAATAGCGACCCTCATAGCAATCATTTAGTCTCAAAATTTCCTTTCATGACTGTGCACTGGCATACTCCATCCCAATTACTCCTCTATTCTCCCTAAGAGCCCTACGAAACCTTATGCCATGCAGATATATGCCATGGCAGATCCCCAAAGATCCTATAAATCAGTGGTATTTATTAAATGCTTATTTTGGGTGGAACACTTTATTGAGCACTTGGGAGACCACAGTGCAACAGAGTGGATAGGCATTTTCCCTTCCCACAAGGAGCTTACAGTCCAGAGGGACTGCCTAGGTCCATCCTTTGGGAAACACAGTCAACTTTCATTATTTAATGGCCAGTTATCTGGTTTATGAATTCCTTAGGCCTTCGGGTTCTTGTCAGGAGAATCTTGGTTTCCTATACCCTACCTCTACATCCTAGTTCTTCCACCCGAGGGGTGGCAGAGACAGGTAAAGGGACACTATTGAAGTAGAAAGTTTCAGGCAAAACTGAATGCCCACTTAGCAGTACTAGTATCCAACCTTCTATATGTATGTGACATATAGAAGGCACTGCATATATGGCACTGACATTGTATTCAGCTTTTTGAGATGTTTCCATCAGCATCACCTACAAGCCAAACTTAAAATAAAGAAAGCATAGAATCACCATAATAAGGACTCGGAGTATTATAATAATAATGATCATTTATAATAATAATAATTATGATATTTAAGTGTTTATTATGTGCCCAGGATTGTTCCAAGTTTGGGGTATATATATGTTAATCAGATTGGACACAGTCCCTGCCCCACATTGGACTCACAGTCTTAATCCCCATTTTACACATGAGGTAAATGAGACAAAGAGAAGTGAAGTTACCTGCCCAAGGTAACACAGCAGACATGTGATGGAGCCAGTTTTAGTCCTTCTGAGTCCCAGGCCCATGCTCTATCTAAGCCTCACTCCAGGATATCTCCACCATTAAGGTATTAATTACTACTATACAATTCCACTGGCCAGGGATGTGAGGAGAATGGCTAGGAGGATACCCTTTGAACTACTTTTGGTGAGCACAAGTGAGAAGACCCTATGGTCAAAATATGTCAACATGCTGAACCACAACTTCATGCAGTGTGGAAAGGATATGGTTTGGAGGAGGTGGCAATATCCATCAGACTGATCTGGCAAACTGCAAATAGGGGCAGAATGACCCTGACCGTAAGCTCCTTGTGGGTAGGGACTGTATCTACCAACTGTGTAGTATTGTACTCTCCCACATGCTTAGGACATAGAACAGATGCTAGATACTCCATTTTATTGATTATTTGTCAAAGCCTTCTACTAGACCATAAGTCAACTTGAAAATAGCACCAGACAAGTTGAGTGACACTACAGTCATGAACCAACATTCCCGGTATAGGTGTGAAAGGCAGCAAATCCGTTGTTTAGGGAACACTCAAACGCAGAACAGAGAATAACTCCCTCACAGTCACCTATAAAGTTGTGCAAACCACACCCATTTAGGAAAAACAAAAGAGAAACGGCTGATACCGTAGCACTTCTTCTCAGCCACTCCAAGGAACTGTCTTGTACGGCCAAGTCAATCAATTAGCGAGTCCAAAAGTACTAAGGTGCTACAAAAGTGCTGAGGTAATAGTAGACTTGGGTAATCGGCACAGTTTGGAGGAAGAGGTGTAAATTTGGATGTCTTCAAAGATGGGGAGAGCTATGGCCTGGTGGATTTGTAGGGGATGAAGTTTAAGGAAAAGGAAACAGCAAGAGCAAATGGTTGGAACTGGTCAAGACGAGAGCAGGGCAGGGTTAGAAAATTATTTTAGGAGGAATGAAAAGAGTGAGTTGTGAATTAGAAAATAAAAACGACAAATATGTATGATGGGGAGAGCTAGTGGAGAGCTTTGAAGCCATTGGCTTGATTCATAGTCACGTGGGAAGCCAGTCGAGGGTGAAGTGTGGTGAGGTGCCCACTACACCAATAATAATAATAATTATGGTATATGTTAAGTGCTTACTGTGTTCCAGTCACTGTTCAAAGACAGGAGTGGGTACAAGCAAATTGGTTTGGACATAGTCCTTGTCCCACATGGACTTCAGTCTTAATCCTCATTGTACGGTTGAGGTAACTGAGGCCCAGAAAGGTTAAGTGACTTGCCCAAGGTCACACAGCAGGCATGTGGTAGAGCTGGGAATAGAACCCAGATCCTTCTGACTCCCAGGCCCCATGCTCTATCCACGAAAAGCATGATGCTTTTCTTATTCCATACAGCTTTTGGGGCAGGCAGATGTAGCAATAGCTAACCCAATCTACTCCTTGGAGCTGGAAAGGGCTGGGATTGGAGGCATGTGGTCCATGGGCCTAGCCCAGGAAACCTGTGAGGGTGGGCGATGTAGCCCCTTCCTGAAGTAGTAGGCTGATTCTGGAATAGTCTTTCTTTGTGCCACACCCTCTCGGCCCCACTCATGACTGTGGGCAAGTCACTTCACTTCTCTGTGCCTCAGTTACCTCATCTGTAAAATGGGGATGAAGACTGTGAGCCTCACGTGGGACAACCTGATTCCCTTGTGTCTACCCCAGCGCTTAGAACAGTGCTCTGCACATACTAAGCGCTTAACAAATACCAACATTATTATTATTATCACTGTTGTCTCCCCAAACCACACAATCTGCTTAGTGGTGGTATTCCAGTCAGAAATTTAAACTTTCAGTTCTGGTCATAAGGCCCACACATGGCAGGGGTTTCAAAACCTTAAATAACTAATGGCATTTGTGTGGAAGATAATTTTATGATTAGGTTTTGCACAGTTCTGTGAGGTTTGGATTCCCAGCTGCCTTATCTTCAAGGAAGTGGGATATCAGGAAGAGTTTTCTGACGGTGGAGGATGTTAAACACCAAGATAAGTTATAGAGAGAGGTTTGTTTTAGATTCTACTTCCTTGAAAGTATTAAGAGTATAACTCCTTTAAAATCTGGATGTGGAGATGGTGCTGCCAATATAATGGTTTAGTAGTAATAGTATTAACTAAGTACCTTCTGTATGCAGAGCACTATACTAAGTACTGGAAAAGAATACACAGGTGGGAACTGAACATGGTCCCTGTCCCTCAGACAGCTCACAATCTAGAATCAACTCTCTTTTGACCTGCCACAATCTGAGTTTGCTGATTTGTCAGTACTCTGCTTAATGAGGATTTGGAAATGAAGGTTGTTTTAAAGAGATCTGAGCAAAAGAAGCTGAAGAGTGAACTCCGCTCTCCGTATAGAGAGAAAGGGAGTTGTGCTCTCCCCATGGCATAGCCCCCACAATTTATGAAAATCATTTCCACCTTCCCTCAGCTACTCAAAGTCACTATGGCCCTTCCTGCTCTTTGTCACTTGGATATTACCTGAAGACATGGGCTAGAGGGAATAGGAGAAGGTGGCAAGATTATCTGACTGGTATCCTGCTGTGGTGATTCCCTGAGAAATATTCTCCCCATCCTGAACTCTCTTGATGCAAGGGAGAAGGGGGAGAAAGTTACCTTTCTATTTTTAGAGAATACATAACAGAATCCCCTCTCCCAGCCACCAATCCCAGGCAGGAGAATAACTGTAGATTGGGCTAGTCCAATCCCCACTGCATCCAAGAATAGGCCTAACTGCACTGGAGAATTTAGAAGGTGACAGAGGGGTTTGTTTTTTTTTTGCCTTTCACATTCAGTGAAGTCTACATTTTTCCAAGCTCCATAAAACAAGACCCCATTGATTTGATTGATAAGTGTAGATTCCAAGCTGACTTTGTATGGTCATTGCTTCTAGGTGACCACACTTGATACATTTATATAAACTGAAAGAGGAGAAAATTAAAAGGCAAAGAGGAAAAGAGGGTTAAATCAGATGAGCAGGGGTTACTTACTCGAGGTAATTATATATTACTGCACAGGCAGCTGGACAGTTGATATTCCTTCAGAAAATTCCCCTGGGGCGTCATGTGCTTTATTTGTTCTTGGGTATGTCTACACTTCACAGATTGGAGTGGAGCTTAAAGATATGTTGAAAATGTTATTGTGATCTCAAGAAATTCTGGGGCATATATTATAGTGTACCACATATGTGCATGCACACATACAGGAAACCATATGAATGTCTGTTCCTCAATTCCATACTATTCACCTGGAAAAGTAACGGTGCTTTTCCAGTTGTTGCTCTACCTATACCACCAATGGGTCTCCCACCCCGGCCCTTGGTGAACTCGTTCGCTCTCACGGCTTTAACTACCATCTCTACGCAGATGACACGCAGATCTACATCTCCGCCCCTGTGCCTCGCATCTCCTCCTGCCTCCAGGACGTCTCCACCTGGATGTCGGCCCGCCACCTAAAACTCAACATGAGCAAGACTGAGCTCCTCATCTTCCCTCCCAAACCCGGTCCTCTCCCAGACTTCCCTATCACTGTGGATGGCACGACCATCCTTCCCATCTCTCAGGCCCGCAATCTCGGTGTCATCCTTGACTCGTCTCTCTCGTTCACCCCACACATCCTATCTGTTACCGAGACCTGCCGGTTTCACCTTTACAATATTGCCAAGATCCGCCCTTTCCTCTCCACCCAAACGGCTACCTTACTGCTATATTGTTATATCCCGGCTAGACTACTGTGTCAGCCTTCTCTCTGACCTCCCTTCCTCCTCTCTCACCCCGCCCCGGTCTATTCTTCACTCCGCTGCCCGGCTCATCTTCCTGCAGAAACGATCTGGGCATGTCACTCCCCTTCTTAAACAACTCCAGTGGTTGCCTATCGACCTCCGCTCCAAACAAAAACTCCTCACTCTAGGCTTCAAGGCTCTCCATCACCTTGCCCCTTCCTACCTCTCCTCCCTTCTCTCTTTCTACCACCCACCCCGCACGCTCCGCTCCTCTGCCGCCCACCTCCTCACCGTCCCTCGGTCTCGCCTATCCCGCCGTCGACCCCTGGGCCTCGTCCTCCCGCGGTCCTGGAATGCCCTCCCTCCTCACCTCCGCCAAACTGATTCTCTTCCGCTATTCAAAACCCTACTTAAAACTCACCTCCTCCAAGAGGCCTTCCCAGACTGAGCTCCTCTTCTCCCTCTACTCCCTCTACCACCCCCCCTTCACCTCTCCGCAGCTAAACCCTCTTTTCCCCCCATCTCCCTCTGCTCCTCCCCCTCTCCCTTCCCATCCCTCGGCACTGTACTCGTCTGCTCAACTGTATATATTTTCATTACCCTATTTATTTTGTTAATGAAATGTACATCGCCTTGATTCTATTTAGTCGCCATTGTTTTTACGAGATGTTCTTCCCCTTGACTCTATTTATTGCCATCGTTCTTGTCTGTCCGTCTCCCCCGATTAGACCGTAAGCCCGTCAAAGGGCAGGGACTGTCTCTATCTGTTGCCGACTTGTTCATTCCAAGCGCTTAGTACAGTGCTCTGCACATAGTAAGTGCTCAATAAATACTATTGAATGAATGAATGAATGGCCTGAAGACTAACAGCACGGTGGTCGAGTCTGTTTTGCTGTTTCCACCTGTGCCTCCTTGAAATTGGAGGAAAATTGAATATTTGCAGGGGAGGGTATGGCTCAATTTCTCCTGGCTTCCTCTTTCCTTTATCACCACCCTGTCAGGTGATTCCTGTGATTCAATCAGAGAGCCCTTTGGTCTCATCTTCTCCTCCCTATTGTACTCCTAAGGGTAAAATACGATTTTAAAAACACTCATTGTCTCCTGAATTTCAAACCAACAAATCAAAGAGAAACCACCAAAAAACAAAAGGCTGCCACTGCTAGTTCTTACAGCAAATGTTTTCTTCTTCTATCTAGTCTCTCCCTTCCTGTTCAGAGGACAAGCACTCAAATCCAGCTATGAACCTATTGATTCAGCTAACAAAATTCTGCCAGAGTTCACACTATGACCGGCATCTCACCCTTCCACCATGACGCACACCACTCTCATGCTTTCGCAAAGCCAGAAGCACTTTTGCAGCAGAAACAATGCCTTCTTGAGGGGGTGAAAGTTTTTTACTCCCAAGAGGGAGGAAAGATGGATATTCTTTTACTGGCCAATTTCACCAACCTGGCCAAACAGCGATTGAAAAAAAAAAATCCATCTAATGCCCTTGAAATGGAGGCTCTGGTTGTGAATTTGGGACCTGCATTCATGTTCATTTGTCTTTGCTACACGATCTGCTCATCCCTCCACGAGGGCAAGCCAAAGGGAAGACAATGGAGAGCCAAGGAAATGGCCAAAGCCAACTTGAGTCATCTGATCCTTCAAAGGGATTTTGGACCTAAAGGTGGCCAACATTTGACTCAGAATGCCACGTTAATGGCCAAGCAAATGTCTCCAGATAAGCTCATGTTCCCACTTTACCCTGAATTCTGTTGAGCACCTCTCTACAGTTACTTAATGGTGCCTCATGCCCTGCCCCAAATACCTACAGGTATCCATCCCCATTCTCCCCCATGTTACTAATCTAAGACAGGAATTTGTGTTTCCAATGAACTTCTTCCCACCTACTGGTCAGGAGACTCTTTTTTATGTTACCCCATTTTTCATGCCAAAGATAGTTCACGACAGGCTAACACAATGACGTCTGCCTCTCTTCCATTGGCTTCAGTAAGCAGCAATCCAAAGTGATAAACTGAGATACTTTTTTTGGTTTTAAAATTAGGATCATACATCTCTTCCTCTGTACTGGGCATTTTCTTTCAGATCCTCCATTTGTAATACACTGGCAGAGAAAATAGACTAAAGTGACTTCCACCAGAGAAGCCAGCAGATTCAGTGACACATGGGGTCTTCTCAGCCTTAATGTCAGTGATCCTCTAGTGGGTGCCGAGAGCAATAATTAAAACAACACCCTAGTGATTATACCGTAACAGCTCAGTAAATAAATACTACTGATTGAATCTGGTGAAGAAAACTTAATGAAGGTTTAGAGAAGGAAGATGCGAGTGTCCCAAGAAATGGAGGCAGACTGATGAAGAGGGAAAGACTTGAAAAAGACTGTAAGCTTACTGTGGGCAGGGACTGTGTTTATTGCCATATTGTACTCTCCCAAGTGCTTAGTACAGTGCTCCACACACAGTAAGTGCTTAATAAATACGACTGAATGAATTGATTGAAAAGAAGATGGAGAAGACAGGAGACACAGAGTGAGCAGGCCAGAATGAGGTGAGAATGAGGAGATGAATCCAAAGTTTAAGTGGAAACATAACCTACCCTACCCACCAGGATAAAATATTAAACGTTTGCATTGTTGGACAGGGGCACTGAAAGTTTCCAAAATAAACAAAAAACTAACTAGGAAAGAATGAAAGAAAAGCATTATTTTAATAGCAAATCAGCAAACTTAAAAATGCAGCTTTTTTTCCTTGGGGCTTTAAATTGCCATCTGGAAGTAGCTTAATAAGCCTCAGGTCTGTGGTACTTTAAAATAATTGTGATGATGATTTTGCATTTTACTATGCCATGTCATCAGAGTGAGGATTTAGACAATGTATTAAGGCTGTTAAGAGCTAGGTATGGAATCCAGCCATGAATTCAATGAGTCATATTAGACTTTAAGTTGTTGGAATAGATTTCTTACAAACTGTGCCCTAGTAATTCGGCCCTGGTTTTCTCTTGCATTTATCCATCCATTTATTAATATATATTTAGCACCTGCAGTGTGCCAAGCATTGTCCTAGGCATGAAGGAGACTACAATAAAAGTGAAAAACACATTTCCCAGGCTTGGAGGGGTTTACCCTCTAAGGATTGTAGCACACATTGGGCAGTGTGAAATCTCCCCTTAGAACCATTAACTAAATCCACTAAATGAGGGGGCATCAAAAGGAAATAGGCAACACCCACTCTAGTGACTCAGAAACCTACTTCCATACATCACCATTGTGCTGGTTTCAGGACTGACAGCAAATATGATTTTAGCTGTCAGGCTGCAGACAGAAAACAAAACATAATTTACAGCCAAATTCTGCCCTCAAATGCTTACACCTGGTTCCCAGAAACTTGGGCTGCCCAAGTACATCCAAGGACAGGACTTATCCCTGAGTGTCTAGTGGAATAAAAGCTCTAATAAGAACTACTTGCACGGAGGGAAAAAAAATGGAAATGCAGTTATGATTTTTTACAACTATCATTTCCAAACTGTAGTTTAAATATTTTATAACTAATAATGCATTATGCCATAATTAGCCCATTAGCAATAAATTTCCCTCTAGCAGTACATCATTTTTCTTGTTCTGCAGGGACAAGCTTGGTGAAGCTGATTCTTCTGGAAGGAGCATAAGGAGACCTCCACTCTGTGCTTTTGGGAGAAGGAATGAGAGCCTCAGACTTCCTACTGGCTCTGGGGTTTGAGATAGAAGGGCCATTAGACTGGAATGATTTCTTCCTCCTATGCCCTGTCCCTAACACTACAAACACTGGGGAAGATTGAAGAAAAAAGAATCAAAGTTTTAAAGTTTTCCTAGCTAATTCCATTTTATTTTATATTTAATGTTTATTATTAATGATAGTAATAATGATGATGATAATGATGTTCATAAATGAGTACTCAAAGAGGCCCAAAAGAATGATTTTTATTAATCCCCATTTTACAGCTTAGGAAACTGAAGCCCAGAGATGTTAAGTGACTTGACCAAGATCAACCAGCAGATCAGTGGCATAGCTGAGACTACACCTAAATCCCAGACTTTTAGTTCTGAATTGACACTTACTTATGACTGAGACCTGTATATGCTTGAATCCTGAAAACTAAGATATTACACATTTGCCTTTTTATAACCTTCCAAAGAAATCTGCCTTCATTTCTTTTGGAGGCACCATATTTATAATAATGTTGGTATTTGTTAAGCACTTACTATGTGCAAAGCACTATTCTAAGCACCCAAGGTCACATAGCTGACAAGTGGCAGAGCCCATGACCTCTGACTCCCAAGCCCGTGCTCTTTCCACTGAGCCATGCTGCTTCTCTAAGAGCATCATGAAAGAGAGGCCCTAATAATAATATAAATTTTGGTATTGGGTAAGTGCTTGTTCTGTGTCCAGGACCTGTCCCAAATACTGGGGCAGATACAAGATTATCAGCAAGGGTACAGTTCCTGACCAACTTGGGGCTCATGGTCTAAAAACGATGGAAAACAGCCACTAAATGCCCACTTTGCAGATGAGGGAACTGAAAAAAAAGAGAAGTTAAGTGACTTGCCCAAGGTCACACATCTGGCCACTGACAGAGCTGAGATTAAGTCTGACAGACGCTGCTTATCATTCATTCATTCAATAGTATTTATTGAGCACTTACTATGTGCAGAGCACTGTACTAAGCGCTTGGAATGTACAATTCGGCAGTAGAGACAATCCTTATCCACTGACTGGCTTACAGTCTAATTGGGGGAGACAGATGGACAAAAACAAAGCAACTTAATCATGATAAATAGAATCAAGGGGATGTACACCTCATTAACAAAATAAATAGGGTAATAAAAATATATACAAATGAGTACAGTACTGAGGGGAGGGGAAGAGAGTGGGGAGGAGCAGAGGGAAAGGGGGGAAAGGGGGCTTAGCTGAGAGGAGGTGAAGGGGGGGCAGAGAGGGAGCAGAGGGAAAAGGGGAAGCTCAGTCTGGGAAGTCCTCTTGGAGGAGGTGAGCTCTCAGTAGGACTTTGAAGAGGGGAAGAGTTAGTTTGGTGGAGGTGAGGAGGGAGGGCATTCCAGGACAGTGGGAGGACGTGGGCCAGGGATTAACGGAGGATAGGTGTGAAAGGGGGACAGTGAGGAGGTGGGCGGCAGAGGAGCGGAGGGTGCGGGGTGGGCAGTAGAAAAGGAGAAGGTAGAAGAGGTAGGAGGCGGCAAGGTGATGGAGAGCCTTGAAGCCCTGAGTGAGAAGTTTTTGTTTTGTGCAGAGGTTGATAGGCAACCAAAATTGGTCATGTAAGCAATCTTCCACCACATTCTTTCTAGACTTTCTTTTCCAAAGTTGCTCCTGCACCCTGGGGTAAGGCAGCACATTAAATGGGGTTGGGGCCCTGTTGAGCAATGGCAGTGCAATTGTTTAAAAATTGAAGGTTTGAGGAACTCATAGTTTTCTCTTGTAGCTCTAAATTGGATTCAAGGCCTCAGAAGAGATGAGTTGAAAGAGGTGATGAAGTCAGTCCAGATTTTGCTAGTTTTTCCAGTTTGGTTTGCAGGCTTTTAATTTGCTCTTTCTAAAGAATAGTTCATTTTACTTTTAGAAATAATTTTGGGTATCAAGATTTTCAACAGGCACCTTATCCAGCCTTCCTACAGGATTAATATTCACTTCTTATGCCAGAATCATCATGCAAGCCTCTTGCCCTGTAGTGTGAGAGGGGAAGAGAGACCGTTAACCTCACCCCACCTATATAACTGATGACTTAGTTTTTGTGATTCATTGTAGGAGGAAGTTTGCCTGCCCTGAGGAGAGCTAGCAAAGTGTCATGGCCTGTACAACCTAAAGCAAGCCTTCAAATTAGTATCTGACAGAATTAGTCAGAAGACTAAAAACAAGTAAAACACTGAATTTAAAAAATGGAAAGTATAGTACAGGATCTTTAGAATGCCATTTTTAACGGCTCCAGATGCCTCATCCCTTTGCCATCTCTTGGGGAATTGATAGATTACTCTTCAAAACCTCCAGCTGTTACTCATCTACCTCCATATCAGGTAATCAGTCCTATTTACTGAGGGCTTACTGTGTGCAGGGTGCCTTACTAAGCACTCGGGAGAGTTTAAGACCAGAGTCGGTAGACACGTTCTCTGCCCACAAAGAGCTTATAGTCTAGAGGAGTTAACCTCAAACAGAAAAGTTTTACCATTGGCTTTAAGGCACTCAATCCACTTGCCCTCTCCTACTTTAATTCCCTGATTTTTATACTAAAATCTAGCCCCCGCACTCTTCTCTTCTTCATCAACCTACTCACTGTACCTTGATCTCATCTATCAAGAGAAGCAGCGTGGCTCAGTGGAAAGAGCCCGGGCTTGGGAGTCGGAGGTCATGGGTTCAAATCCCCGCTCTGCCACTTGTCAGCTGTGTGACTGTGGGCAGGTCACTTAACTTCTCTGTGCCTCAGTTACCTCATCTGTCAAATGGGGATTAACCGTGAGCCTCACGTGGGACAACCTGATTACCCTTAGAACAGTGCTCTGCACATAGTAAGCGCTTAACAAATACCAACATTATTATCTATCCCACCATCAACCCCTTGCCCATGTACTTCTTCTGGCCTGGCACTTCCTCCTTTTTCACCACTCATTACTTTCAAAGCTTTTCTAAAATCACACACTCTCCAAGACGCCTTCCCATTCTAAGCCCTCACTTCCCCTACTCACTCTCCCTTCTGGTGACCTATGCACTTGGCTCTTTACCCTTTAAGCACTTGTTTTCACCCCACCCTCAGCCCCGCTGCAATTACCTACATAATTATATTAATATCTGTCTCCCCGTCTAGACTAAGGTCCCTGTAGGCAGGGACTGCGTGAGAAGCAGCTTGGCCTAGTGCAAAGAGCAATGGCCTGGGAGGCCGAGAAGCTGGGCTCTAAATTTCAACTCCAACCCTTGTCTGCCGTGTGACCTTGGACAAGTCACTTAATTTCTCTGCACCTCAGTTATCACATATGTAAAATTAAGATTAAGATTGAGGCCCATGTGAGACATGGACTGTGTCCAACCTATCTTGTATCTACTCCAGCACTTAGTACCGTGCTTAATACATAAGTGCTTAACAAATACCATTTTAAAAAACCAGTGTCTACTAATTCCAATGTGTTGTACTTTCCCAAATGCCTAGTACTGTGTGCTCTGCATGAAATAAGTATTCAATGAATACCTTTGTTTGATTGATTCATTTGGGAATCCCTCTTTAAGCACTTAGTACAGTGCTCTTCACCTAGTGAGCACTCAAAAAATACCACTGATTGATTAAAACATTTTAAACTGACTAAAAATGCACCTTTCACTGTGCTACAGAATTACAATTACAGGCAAATGACTTTGTAATGCTCTAAATCCTTAGAAATCTATAAAGCTGTGTCCAGGCCTACATAAATGAGAAGAATGAAAATGGTGACAGGAACAGTGCAAAGTGAATCTGTTTTGTGGAAACTTTCCCCACTGCAGAAAGCACTACTGCCAAACCACCCATGCAAATGAGGCAACACAAGGAAGGGAAAGGACAACTACACTAAGGACTTAAATGAAACCAATTAATCTTCTCCAGCAGATGCCTTCTGATTGCTTTCAATCAAATCACAAGTTTTCTAATCAATCACAATGAGGTCTAGTTGAAATAACACGGATCTGAGAGTCAGAAGATCTTGGTTCTAGTCCTAGCTATGCTATTGGGTTGCTGTGTGACCTTGGGTAAGTTGCTTAACTTCTCTGGTCTAGAATTTCTCTTGCTGGAAAATGGAAATGGTCTCATGGGGATAATAATAATTATGGTATTTAAGTGCTTACTATGTGCCCAACACTGTTCTAAGCACTGGAGTAGATACAAGGTAATCAGGTTGTCCCACGTGGGGCTCACAGTCTTAATCCCCATTTTACAGATGAGGTAACTGAGAAGTTAAGTGGCTTGCCCAAGGTCACACAGCAGATAAGTGGTAGAGCTGGCACTAGAATCCTCTGACTCCCCAGCCCATGCTCTTTCCACTAAGCCACGCTTCTTCCCCACAACCAGGATATTGTGAAAGCAAAGTGAGATAACTGATACAAAAGAAATTTGGAAAAATAAATGCACTGCACATAAAGAGGCAAAACAATAATAGTAATAAAAGACATAACCTGATGTCATCATATTGCCCAGAAATGAACTGCCCTGTGACTTACACTACATCATTATTTTAGTTTTCTTCCTAAAAAACTTCATTTTGAAATGTAGAGTTTCTTGGTTTATTATTAAGTTTCATGTTCCTTTTCAAGCTTACTCTAATTCCAGAATTTATGATAATCAGAATAATTGATCATTAAATCTAAGGACAACAGGGAACCTCAGTGATATCCACTCTTCCAGGATAACCAGTGATAACTGAAACGAGGCAAGTTATAGATAACTCATTTGAGTGAACCTCGACTCTGTCACTCAACCAGATTCATATCCAACTCAAAACAATCCAAACTTACCCCAGAATCTTGTCGTCCCACATCTCTCTCATCTCTTATCCCTCTCAGACCCCACTTTACTGGATCACATTCTCCTACCACAACATCAAAAATGAATCAAAGTGTCAGAGTTGGTGTCTGCTGCCCAAACCATCTAAAGATATTTGCTTCTACCCAAACCCTCCTAACAGTATCCTAGAATGCTATCTTTCTTACCTGCCTTTCTTCCAAGACCCCAAAGATGATCCCATCCTACCAAATACTCAGTGTTGCACTAGCCTCTAAAACGTTCCCTCCCCAGTTGAAGAATACTCATGAAACCGTGATGAACCAATCAGATTCACACCTTCCCTAGACTGTTCTGGAACCCAGATTCTATGTCCTAACCTCCTTGGACTCCCCCAGGGTTCTCCTGCTCTCCACTATATACAACTACTAAAAAATCCAGAAGGCTCTGAAGATTGTTAATGGCATCTCACCCAATTCTTGTATGCCTGGACAACGATGCATGACCTATGGCAGATAGGTGTCAATCAATCAGTGGTAAAAACGAGCTCTACTTTATGCAGAGCACTTGAGAGAGTACACTTATCAGCATGGCCTAATGGAAACAGCACAAGATGGTAAATAAGGAGCCCCAGGTTCTAGTACTGGCTCTGCCACTTGTCTGCTGTGTGACCCTGCTGTGTGATAAGTCAATTTATCTCTGCCTCAGTTTCTAATCTGTAAAATAAGGACAAAAGACTTGTTTTCCTTTCCTCTTAGACTGAGATCCCGCAGGGACAGGGGCTGTGTCTGATCTAGCCCGGGCAAGAGATGTGAGCCAAGTTTCCTCAGGGTTGGTACGGCCTAGTGGAAAGAGCATATGGTCCAGTAGAAAGAACATGGGCCTGGGAGTCAGAGGCCCTGGGTTCTAAACCCAGCTCTGAAACTTGCCTGCTGTGTGATCTTGGGCACATCACTTAACTTTTCTATGCCTCAAGTTTCCTCATCTAGGAAATAATAATAATAATGTTGGTATTTGTTAAGCACTACTATTGCAGAGCACAGTTCTAAGTGCTGGGGTACATACAGTGTAATCAGGTTGTCCCATGTGAGGCTCACAGTTAATCCCCATTTTACAGATGAGGTAACTGAGGTACAGAGAATTTAAGTGACTTGCCCAGAGTCACACAGCTGACAAGTGGCAGAGCCAGGATTCAAACCCATGACCTCTGACTCCCAAGCCCGGGCTCTTTCCACTCAGCCACGCTGCTTCTTAGCGTGGAAATGTGGATTCAATACTGGTTCTCCTTCCTTAGACTGTGAGCTCTATGTGGGACAGGGAATGTATCCAACCTGATTGTCTTGACCCTGTCCCAGCACTTAGTGCAGCCCTAGGCACATAGTAACTATTTAATAAATATCACTAGTATTATTATTGAAAATTGATGATCGTGCTAGTCCCTTGTACCATACAACATGTATTCTCTGCCAGTGAAATTCCACTGGAACACAGGTGCAATGAGTGAATAGACAGTCCAGTGCTTGGCACATAGTAAGCACTTAACAAATGCCATAATTATTATGATCATTATAACACATTGCACAGTGCAGGTATGGTCTGAAGGGAACACCTTCCCTCTGACCAGGTCCTAGGATCAGAGGGGATCATGAGCATTAGACATCAAAATGAGACTTCTTCCCTTCCAACTCTAGGCCGGTAGGAAGTAAAAAGGGCTGGAACTCTATTTGGTGTAAAGACAAGCCCCAGGAATACTTCAGAGTTGATGGCAAGCAGTGACCCTTTCTGCCTACAGGGAATGCCACCCCTAGGCCTGGTCCCGTTACCAGTACGTGAAGCTGGAAACCTGACTCTGGGGGTGTAGGGGACTTAGTGGAAAGAACATGGGCTTGGGAGTCAAAGGTCGAGTGTTCTAATCTTGCCTCTGCTACTTGTCGGCCGTGTGACTTTGGGCCCGTCACTTATCTCTGCCTCAGTTACCTCACCTGTAAAATGGGGATGAAGACTGTGAGCCCCACATGGGACAACCTGATGCCCATGTATCTACCCCAGCACTTAGAACAGTGCTTGGCACATAGTGAATACTTAACAAATACTGTTATTATTATTATTATTGAGCTGGCAGGCCCCACCATCTCGAAGATCCATGGGGGGGATGAACACCACTAGGGGAGGTGACTGAATTCAACTATTTATTCATATTAATGTCTGTCTCTTCCTCTACACTGTAATCTTGTTGTGGACAGGGAATATGTCTGTTTACTGTTATATTGTAATAATAATAATAATGTTGGTATTTGTTAAGCGCTATGTGCCGAGCACTGTTCTAAGCACTGGGGTAGATACAGGGTAATCAGGTCGTCCCACGTGAGGCTCACAGTTAATCCCCATTTTACAGATGAGGTAACTGAGGCACAGAGAAGTTAAGTGACTTGCCCAAAGTCACTCAGCTGACAAGTGGCAGAGCCGGAATTTGAACTCATGACCTCTGACTCCCAAGCCTGTGCTCTTTCCACTGAGCCACACTGCTTCTCTATATTGTACTCTCCCAAGCACTTAGTACAGCTCATAGTTTGGCTCAGTAAATACAATTGAATGAATTAATCAATCAATCCTCCCAACAGTGCAAGACCTAACCTCATGGCAGCTTCCCATCAGGGCCCCTCAGCTCTGCCTCGACCAGGGGTTCAATGCAGCTCCCAATCCTACCCACTCTGAGTCTGGTTCTCTTCATTCAATAGTACTTATTGAGCGCTTACTATATGCAGAGCACTGTACTAAGCGCTTGGAATGAGCAAGTCGGCAACAGATAGAGACAGTCCCTGCCCTTTGACGGGCTTACAGTCTAATCGGGGGAGACGGACGGACAAGAACAATGGCAATAAACAGCGTCAAGGGGTAGAACATCTCGTAAAAACAATGGCAACTAAATAGAATCGAGGCGATGTACAATTCATTAACAAAATAAATAGGGTAACGAAAATATATACAGTTGAGCGGACGAGTACAGTGCTGTGGGGATGGGAAGGGACAGGTGGAGGAGCAGAGGGAAAAGGGGAAAATGAGGGTTTAGCTGCGGAGAGGTAAAGGGGGGATGGCAGAGGGAGTAGAGGGGGAAGAGGAGCTCAGTCTGGGAACGCCTCTTGGAGGAGGTGAGTTTTAAGTAGGGTTTTGAAGAGGGGAAGAGAATCAGTTTGGTGGAGGTGAGGAGGGAGGGCGTTCCAGGACGGGAGGACGTGGCCCAGGGGTCGACGGCGGGATAAGCGAGACCGAGGGACGGTGAGGAGGTGGGCGGCAGAGGAGCGGAGTGCGCGGGGTGGGCGGTAGAGAGAAGGGAGGAGAGGTAGGAAGGGGCAAGGTGATGTAGAGCTTTGAAGCCTAGAGTGAGGAGTTTTTGTTTGGAGCGGAGGTTGATAGGCAACCACTGGAGTTGTTTAAGAAGGGGAGTGACTTCTTGAGCAAGAGAGGCAACAATGACCCCTGGCTTGCTCCCTCACCCCTTCCATCTTCCCTCTCTCTGACCCTTCCTTCCTGTCATTTCCAACGCCACCACTCTTTATGGGCAAGCAAAACGTCTACCAATTCTGTTGTATGTACTTTCCTAAGTACTTAGTACTCCGTACAAACTGATTCTCTTTCCCTCTTCAAAACCCTACTTAAAAATCACCTCCTCCAAGAGGCGTTCCCAGACTGAGCTCCTCTTCCCCCTCTACTCCCTCTGCCATCCCCCCTTTACCTCTCCGCAGCTAAAGCCTCATTTTCCCCTTTTCCCTCTGCTCCTCCACCTCTCCCTTCCCATCCCCACAGCACTGTACTCGTCCGCTCAACTGTATATATTTTCGTTACCTTATTTATTTTGTTAATGAATTGTACATCGCCTTGATTCTATTCAGTTGCCTTTGTTTTTACGAGATGTTCTTCCCTTTGACGCTGTTTATTGCCATTGTTCTCGTCTGTCCGTCTCCCCCGATTAGACTGTAAGCCCGTCAAACGGCAGGGACTGTCTCTATCTGTTGCCGACTTGTTCATCCCAAGCGCTTAGTACAGTGCTCTGCACATAGTAAGCGCTCAATAAATACTATTGAATGAATGAAAGCTCTCATTAGTATTTCACTGATTGACTGTTTAATCCTCCACCACTTCCACCCAACCTATATAGCCACTGGATTGCTCCAGGGAGACCTCAGGCCTGAGTGAGAGGGACCTACAGCCCTACAGCTCTGCAAGCCCAGACTCTCACCAGGCAGTGGGGAGGATCGCTTTGGGAGCAGGCTAGGGATGGATGAGAAGAATAGCGACACTTCCTGGGGATTTTTGTCTCCTGTTTGGCAGGTAGAGCAGGGGGAGGTTGGAGCTTCCAGCTCATGACATCGCCACATTATGTTGAGCATCTGGAGTAACATATGTGATGTCATGGGTGTTCTGGGTTGAATTATTTCGCTTCAGCACTGGTTTTATCCCATCTGAAGATATATCCTGGCTCTCCTAGTCAACCTAAGATGGTTAGAGCATGACAAAGAGCAGCTGAATGCTTACACTGGCCTTTGAGGCAGATGGTATGAGCTATTGGCTCTTTGGAATCAGGGTCAGAAATAGACTGAGTTGGGAAACAAGGACGGAGTTTTATTTGCATGTTCGAATTCATGTGCTCATTGAAGACACTGAAGACACACTCTGAACCTTGAGGAAAAGGGTTTAAAAGTGTTTGAAAGTTGTTGGGTTAGATATCTGTGGGTCTGGACAGCTATGATCGAGATGGGTCTTGCCAAATGTTACACTTAGGACAAAACAGGTCAGGCACGAATACATGAGCAAATCTGGTTCGTTTTTGCCTCACTGGGTTTCTCAGGCAGACCATTTTCACCTCATTGATTTTCATTCTTGATTGAGCTACGTTTTCCTGCTCATTGGCTATTGCTTCATTTCCTTTCACTGCATTTTTTCCCTCTTCTCAGCACTTCTCCTCAGTCGTCCATCACTCGGCACCAATCACGATTGCTGGCTCCTATTTGGATGCCACTGTCCGTCCAATACACTTCTCACTCCACCCAAAGTGTGCACCGGGAATGTACGGTAACTTTTCCAGTCAAGTGTGGGTTTACTTTCTTAAGATATCCCTGGAAGGAGATTCCACATAAATCTCTTGGTAACTGACTCAGGAAAGGCTTCCTTTTGTCTCAGCTCACCCTCTGCTTTTGCTGATTAATTGCAGTTCCATTTAGTCTGGTTTCCAAAAGAAATAGAGCATAGTCCCTCTGCATAACTCCTAATGGAGGTAAAACTGTTAAATTGTAGAATTGTGGCTCAGTGGAAGCAGCATAAGCTCAGGACTCAGGGAACCTGGGTTTTATTCCCAGCTCCACCACATGCCTATTGTTTGACCTTGGGGAAGTCACAACTTCTCGGTGCCTCAGTTTCCTAATCTGTAAAATGGAGATGAAATATACATTCTCCCTCTCCCTTGAACTGTCAGCCCCATGTGGAACAGGAACTATATCTGACCTGATGGTCTTGTATCTGTTCCAGTACTTGGCACAGAGTAAGTACTTATATACCACAATTAATAAGCTACCTCTCAGCCTTCTCTTCAAACTAATCACTCTTCCTTTAGCTTCTCCAAATAGTGACTATTTTCAAACCCTTCCATTGTTTTGTATGGATTCATCTGTTTCCCCTGACGAGGAGAGGTGAACTTCAAATATGAACAGGTAATTAAACTTTCCTCTAAAGTTCCTTTTTAATCACAAATATTAGTTGGAATAATTGACTAGTCTAAATTAATATTCAATTTCCTCTTCATATTTTACTTGTTGGGTGGCAGCTCGTGAAAAAAATATAAATAAAAAATTAAGCTTTGGCAAGGAAGTACATTCTGTGTTCATTTCCACAGAAAAATATGAAATGTCAGTGTCACCATATTTTTCCAATGACCTTGAATATGACAACAGAGCAAATTCTGACATTTGTTTGAGAGCTTTCCAGAGATGAACGTTTGGGACTCTTTTCTTCACAGACCTTGAAAATTTATATATTATAGCCAAGATTTAGTATATTGCTGCCCTGCAACATGAATTAATAATAGTTTTCTAATTTCATTTCAGAATTCAGAATGAAATGGAAATCCATGAATTCATCCTAAATTGCCAGATGCTATATAAATTGGCTTCTAAAGACCACATGTAGATAGTTCTGTGATCTCTGTGCAATGCTGTGATTTTTATGTGCAAAGACTGTTTCATTCTACCCTTGGGTGAAAAAAATGTTATCAAAAAATTATCATCGCTATCCAAGGTAAAAGTGACTTTCTTCTTGAGTGTTCCTGAACTTGCACAGGTTTTATATATAATAGATGACATATAAAGGACATTTAAAATAATTACTCTGCTGCTAATGACAGTTTGAACAATAAGCAAGTTAATTCCAAAGTTCCTTGATCTGGAGTGTTTGATATGACTCAGTGTCATTAAGACTCCAGACATTTACTTTACTTCACCTTTGCCCTTACAATAAAAGAGCAATAAAGTATGTAACTGGTTAAAATTCAGACATGTCTGATAATATGCAGTGTTTTATGGAGGCCTTCTTACTAATTTGTTAGAAGTATGCCTCCAGGTTGTATATTTTTGCACTTAATCCCGAGGAAAGAGTGATTGCCACTCCCGTGAAAGCTGTCTGCAGAAGCAGTACTCCCCTCATTCTCTTCCTACATCGCTGATATCTTTGACTCCTTTTCCAACTCTGAGCTCCACTCTGCGGGCCTCTCATAAAGCTCTGTTTTTGCTCCCTTACTCTGGCTCTACACCCACCCTCTTTGGGAGCTCACCACATGCCTTCAACTACCGCCTCTATGCAGATGGCTCCCAAAGCTACCTCTCCGGCCCCTCCTCTCCTCTAATTTCCAATCCTCCATTTCCTCTTGGCTTCAATACATCGCCTCTTTCCCCAAACTCAACATGTTAAGACTGAACCTCTCATTTCACCCTCCTAAACCTACTCCTCCCAACTTTCCAATCACTGTCAATAAAACCACTTTTCCCCCTGTTCCAAAAGCCAGCACTTTTGATATTATCCTCGACTCCTCACTGTGAAGACTGTGAACCCCACGTGGGAAAACCTGATAACCCTGTATCTACCCCAGTGCTTAGAACAGGGCTTGGCACATAGTAAGCGCTTAAATACAATCATTATTATTATTGAGCTGGCAGGCGCCCCCATGTCGAAGATCCATGCAATTTTGCTATTATTCTTGACTTCTTACTGTTTTTCACTAACATTCAAAATATTTCTAAATCCTACTGGCTAGTCCTACATAACATTTTCCCAATCCACCCATAAGCTATCATCCTGGGCCCAAGCTTGTCATATTATGGCTGAATTATTGTATCAATCTCCTCTTTGGTCTCCCGTCTCTCCCCCATCTAATCTATACTACATGCTGACGCCCGAGTCATTTTCTTGAAGCATCACTTGCCACAATTCTCTCCATTCCTCCAAAACTCTCAGACCACAGCTATTCTCATCTCCAAAGCCCTCAATACCAACCCCCATGAAACCTAAGAATTAGTCGCATCACATAGAGTAAATGTGATGACCTCCCTGCCTCCTGTCTCTCCCCACTCCAGTCCATACTTCACTCTGCTGCCCTGATCATTTTTCTCCAAAAACACTCAGTCCATGTTTCCTCACACCTCAAGAACCTCCAGAACCTCCAAGAACTTCCCATCCACTTCTGCAAACAGAAACTCCTTATAATTGTGTTTAAGGCACTCAATCACCTTACACCCTCCTACCTCACACTACAACCCAGCCTACACTCTGCACTCCTCTAATGCCAACCTACTCACTGTACCTTGATCTCATCTATCTCGCCGCTGACCTCTCACCCACATCATGCCTCTGGCCTGGAACGCCCTCCCTTTTCATATCTGACGTCAATAACCCTCCCCGCCTTCAAAGCCTTATTGAAGGCATATCTCCTCCAAGATGCCTTCCTTGACTAAGCCCTTATTTCCTCTCACTTCTGTGTCATCCTAACTTGCTCCCTTTATTCACCAACTCTCACCCCCCAGCACTTGTGTATATACCCATAATTTATTTATATTAATGACTGCCTCCCTATCTAGACTGTAAATTCACTGTGGGCAAGGAATGTGTATGATAGATTGTTGTGTTGTACTACTCAAGGGCTTAGAACAGTGGTCTGCACACAGTAATAACAATGATGGTATTTGTTAAGCGCTTACTATGTGCAGAGCACTGTTCTAAGCACTGGAAGCACTCAGTACAATTGATTTGTTAATGTATAAACCTCCAGCATCCTTAGTACTTAATGTATTTTGTACCTGTCCTCAGCACTTACATAAATATGGGTATCTTCATTTGTATATTAAATTACTTACTCTGCTATTTAATCCTGATATACTTAAACTATATCATCAAGGAAGCAGTGTGGCTTAGTGGAAATGGCACAGGTTTGGGAGCCAGAGGATGTGAGTTCTAATCCAGGCTCCACCACCTGTCTGCTGTGTGACCATCGGAAAGTCACTTAACTACTCTGTGCCTCATATACCTCATGTGTAAAATGGGGATTAAGCCTGAGCCCCACAAGGGACAACCTGACTACCTTGTAACTACCCCAGTGCTTAGAACAGCGCTTGACACACAGTAAGCACTTAAATACCATTATTATTATCATCTTGTCATCTTGTATGAATTTCTGGTAAATAGCTTTTACCAGTTTCCCACTCTAGATTGTGAGTTCCTTCAGGGCAAGGAATAAAATGTGTTCTCCTAAGCGCTTAGTACAGTGTTTCACTACCAGGCAGCACTCAATAAATACAGCTAATTGGACTGGAAGCCTTTATTACCTGGGACAATATTTGCACACACATCATATGACTGGCTGTTACTTTGGATCCTTTAAAGTTTTCTTTTAAAATCTCATTTCAGCTCTGAGAAGATATATCGCTCTGCTTTATGTTTATCTAATCAGCACACTTCCTTTCCTTAAGACCCAGCAGATCCCCTAACAACAGACCACCGGGGCCTACCTTGCAGGAGAGAAGCTGCCTCCCCCATCCCATGTCATCCAAACTTTTGGCCTCTCCTCTAGTCTGGGGTTGGATTCAAACACCAGAAACACAGTGAGTTCACAACTGGTTCCTACACCTACAAGATGGGAGACAAATTGTTCTCCACCCTCTGTCACTGGTACTCCCACTCAGCCTCAGTTCCAGTTTAGGAAAGATTCAAACACTGACAACAGCTTGAGGCTTCCTCAACTTTTAGATTATTGGCCACGAGGGGCCTGAAACTACCACTGTCCCGGTTTCTCCTATATTTTGTTTTCACCTTTCCTTATGTGTCTGTCGCTAGCCCCCTCCAGCCTCTAACTCTCTTACTGTGAGTCCCTGAAGTAACAGGGACTGGGCTTATATCATCTATCTACTTCATTCCCAATGCTTAATACACTGTTTTGCACACAACAGGCATTCAAATAATAAAAAATAATGGTATTTGTTAAGTTTTGTGTGTCAAACACTGTTCTAAGTGCTGGGGTAGGTGCAAGTTAATTAGGTAGGACACGATTCCTTTCCTACATTCATTCAATTATATTTATTGAATGCTTACTATGTGCAGAGCACTGTACTAAGTGCTTGGAAGAGAACATTACAATAATAGACACATTCCCTGCCCATAATGAGTTTACAGTCTGGGGGTGGGAGGGGACAACTATAAGCATGGGGCTCACAGTCTAAGTAAGAGGGAGAACAGGTTTAAGCTCCATTTTACAGTTGAGGAAAATGAGGCTCAGAGAAGTTAAGTGACTTGCCTAAGGTCACAAAGCAAGCAATTAGCAGAGCTGGGATTAGAACCCAGGTCCTCCTGACTCCCAAGCCCATGCTCTTTCCACAAGGCCACACTTCTTCTCTCTGACATAACTATTATCTATCAATAGCATTGATGGAGTACTTACTGTGGGCAGAGCACTGTACTAAGCATTTGGGTGAATACAACAGAGATAATAGACACGTTTCCTGCCCACAATAAGTTTACAGTCCAAAGGATTATTACTACCATAGCCTCCATTTTATCCCTACACCATAAAACAAGGAGACTGATGAAGGGAGAAAGACCCTCTAAATTATTTCTTCTCTTAAATCATTAGGCTCTGTGCAGTAGAATAGGCAACTAAAGTTGAAACCCATAAACACTGTGATCAATTTCATTTCCTTGGATTTTTTTCTACCAGAAGATGGTGGATCAGACTCCAAAAAAAACCTTTCCAAATGTTACCTAAAAAGTTTGTTCGTAATTAAATATGTAGATGAACAGTAAAACTATTGTTAATCAGCATATATTAGCACATAATAAAAATAATGACAAGAGCAGGATACTGCAAATAAGTATTCATTTTTTACTGGTCGCATTATCCTAATATCATTTTAATGAATTCCAACATGAAAGCATCCATGTAAATTCTACCCACTACATAAATAGGAAGCTCTAGCACCAGTGTATTCTTATTCTCTTTGCTTATAGCAACCAACCAACTCTATTTCATTGTAGACTCAAAGCGGAGGAAACCGTTTTTGTTACTTGACATGTACTTCAAATCTTCCCGCACATACCATAGACCAGTCCCTGAACATCAGAGGAGATAAAATATAGAGAATCTATACTGAGGGGCATAAACTAGATTGCTCAGAATCTGAAGTCTGGTAGGTTTAGGCCAGGATCCTTTGTAGATTTACTAGGGCAAGGCTGGCACCAACAAGGAAGCTGAACACAGAAGTTCCCATTATATAACTATGATGGAGACCAGTCGTTGTGTTGAAATTACAAAGGAATTTTCTAAGCAGGCAAGTCCTCAAAGTCAAGCAGCTTATAGTCTATATCCTGCTTTCCTGACTTGCAAGCACAGTAAAGGCACATATATATATAGCGTGTTGTGGTCAAAGGTTGAAATGACCCACTATTTCTATTATGCTAGGGCTGCAGGGCTTAATGCATAATGAAAGAGACGCTAGGACTCAGGTAATTATGCAATTTTACATTTTAAATGTGTAAGGGCTTTGAATGAGACAATTATACACCAAGACTAGGAACTGCCAAATCCCAAGGTGGCACAGTATGTCCTTATAAGGCCAGATGTGCCAAAGCCAAGCTCTAGAAAACTTTGCCACCAATAAAGCCCTGCAGATCTCTTTATTTGTAACCCTAAACACTAATTTCCACTGAAGATTAACCATATCTGATTAAAGTCAGGTTGAAAATATCTCCATGAGATCTGATGGCATCTTTATGGCACAAAGGTATTTTGACTTACTAGTCCTTACTACTTGTAATTTTGCCTCAACTGGGTTGGAGTGAAAATAAGTGGATGAGGATGTGCCTTCAGACTATTGTCATCGTGACATTGCAAGACCAGGCAAGCAGTGGTCTCCTCAGTGTCCTGGAAACCCCTCTAATTGACAGCTTTTACCAGAGTTACTGGTAGACCCACACTCCTCTCCACCCCTCAGCCAATCTGCTTGGTCTGGGAACCATGTCCTGAAGCTGGCCAAGGTTTCAGTGAGTTGGGGACTTTAAGAGTTTCCTCTCCTGCCCCTTTAACTTCAAACAAAGATTTCTTCCCTAGATTGCCAAATTAAACATTCCATTTTTAATGTGCATGATATGCCTACTCAGCACCTCATATTTTGGGATGTGTGTACCTTTGTGAAAAATACACCAGGTTCCTCTTCCCCATTTTAGTTCCCAAATCCTGACACCAACCTCTGGTTCAAACCCCACCAACAAGGGGTTTGTCTGCTATTGTTTAAGGAGCTCTGACCCTGTGACATTTTTGTGGCTAATGGTAGGAAGGCATCCTCTTTTTTTAAGATGTCATAATTAAAGTATAATTTCATTATGAGACCTTAGTCACAGAAACATTAATTGGATCATTGAAGATCAAGAAACTTGGGACTTACCCCTATACCTTCCTTCGGCACCTTCACCAAAACGCAGAGTGAACAAGGTTGTATCCGGGTTCCAGTGTCTGACTAGAATACATGGACTATCCCTGACGTTAAATCAGCCACAGGAGGGCTCTCCTCTGTTTCTTGCAACGCTGAAGCAGGTTGAGAACAGTAATTAAGGCCAAACTTAAAAAGAGAGCACAAAGACATTCAATTTCAGAGCAATGTCCCCTCTCCACCTCCTTCTCCTCTTGCTATCTTCTTGGCAGAGGCTGAGAACAAGAGCAGAGTAGCAGTGATTAGAGAGAAGTTTCACATGGGAGGCATTCTTTCAGGAACTCAGAACAGGTGAGGGTTTCCTTCTCCTCTGCATAATCCAGTTGCATCATCCAGGATTTAAGATACCAATAATAAAAATTAATCAGTAATATTTTCAGAGTACCTACTATTACTGGTAGTAATTATGGTATTTGTAAAGCACTTGCTTATGTGCCATGTGCTGGGAAAAACACAGAAGAAACATTTAGACACAGCCCCCCTCCCGCGTGGAGCTCACAGTCTACAGGAGAGGAAGGACGGATGTCATCGCCATTTTATAGATGAGGAAATTGGGGTACAGAGAGGTTAAACGACTTGCCGAACGTTACACACAGTGCGTGAAGCAGCAGCATGCCTTAATGGATAGAGCACAGGCCTGGGAGTCAGAAGGTCATGGGTTCTAATGCCGACTCTACCACTTGTCTGCTGTGTGACGTTGAGTGAGCCACCTTACTTCTCCGTGCCTCAGTTACCTCATCTGTAAAATGGGGAGTGAGGCTGTAAACCCCATATGTGTCAGGTACTGTGTCCAACCCGATTGACTGCGTCTACTCCAGCACTCAATACAGTGCCTAGCACATAGTAAGTGCTTAACAAATACCATAATTATTATTATTAATTATTATGTAACTTCTCTGTACCTCAGTTCATTTGTAAAATGGGGATTAAGAGTATGAGCCCTATATGAGGCAGGAACTGTGCTAACCCAATTTTCTTGTATCCACTGCAGTGCTTAGAAGAAAGACCGGCACATAATAAGCACTGAACAAATACCACAATTATTAATTAACCGGGATTAGAACTCAAGGCCTCTGTCTCCCAAGCCATGCTTTTTCTACTAGGCCTTGTTGTTTCTCTAAGAACAGTACTGCCTGAGAAAATAGAATTAGAAGACCTGATCCTTGACATCAAGGAGGTAAAATATTTGTTTATATTAAAGCACTTAGTACAGTGGCTCTGCACACAGTAAGTACTCCATAAATACGATCGATTGATTGTGACACTGAGTGTTGCTTTCCAGGAGAGCTGGATCTGAAAGGCATTTTGATAAGGGCTCCAAAGCAAGCCCCTTGGCTTCATCTTGAGAGCAGGCAGTAAACCCCTAAAGTCCAGGACTTCTCTTTGTACTTTGGAGGAAGGCCATAGCTCCACTGGGGTGCTGAACACTGCACTAAATATTCCGAAGAGTTCAAGAGAAGTAAAAAGTACTGTCCCTGCCCTCAGTGACCTTACAAACTAATGGGCCAAACCAGCAATCTTTCCTTCCCTTGCTTTCATTCCATCTCCTAGGCCGGTTCCTCTATCACTGGGGAAAATAAGATTGAAATGATTTGGACCTGGCTGCTTTCAAGCATTAGGTTAAATAGATGGGCCATTATCATTAAATGAGGTGCTGAGTAGCAGCATGGCGTAATAGATAGAGCACAGGCCTGGGAGTCAGAAGTACCTGAGTTTTAATCCTGTCTCTGCCTCTTGTCTGCTGTGTGATCTTGGGCAGTCACTTAACATAATAATAATAATAATAATAATAATATTGGTATTTATTAAGCGCTTACTATGGGCTAAGCACTGTTCTAAGCGCTGGGGTAGACGCAGGAGAATCAGGTTGTCCCACGTGGGGCACACAGTCTTAATCCCCATTTTACAGATGAGGTAACTGAGGCACCGAGAAGTTAAGTGACTTGCCCAAAGTCACACAGCTGACAAGTGGCCTCTGTGCCTCAGTTACCTCATCTGTAAAAATGGGGATTAAGACTGCGAGCCCCATGTGAAACACGGACTGTGTCCAATCCAATTGTCCTGTATGCACCCCCAAAAATACTTAGAAAATACTACTGAATAATTTTTATTAATGGTATCTTAAATCCTGGGTGAGGCAACTGGATTATGCAGAGTGGGGAGGAAAACCCTCACCTGTTCTGACTACCTGAAGGAATGCTGCTCATGTGAAGCTCCTCTCTAATCCTTGACACTCTGCTCTTGTCCTCAGCCTAATACAATAATATTAATGTATTATAATAATAATAATTACTGCTAAATTCATCTGTTTCATTGTAAATCCCTTGAGTTCAGAGACCAATCACTGCTGAGAAGCAGCACGGCCTAGTGGAAAGCGCCTGGGGCTGGGAGTAAGAAAACCTGTGTCCTATAATCTTGGCTTTGCCACGTGTCTGCTGTGTGCCACTGGGCAAGTCACTTAACTTCTCTGTGCCTCATTTCCCTCATCTGTAAAATGTGGATTAGAGAAGGAGCATGGCTCAGTGGAAAGAGCACGGGCTGGGGAGTTGGAGGTCATGGGTTAAAATTCCGGCTCTGACGCTTGTCAGCTATGTGACTTTGGGCAAGTCACTTAACTTCTCTGGGCCTCAGTTACCTCAACTGCAAAATGGGCATTAAGACTGTGAGTCCCACGTGGGACATCCTGATCACCTTGTATCCTCCCCAGCGCTTAGAACAGTGCTTTGTACATAGTGAGTGCTTAACAAATGCCATTATTATTATTATTATTACTATTTGGGACATGGACCATGTCCAACCTGATTATCTTGTATCTACCCCGGCATTTAGTACAGTGCCTGGCACATATCAAATGCTTAATAAATAGAATTAAAAAATTATTTCCTTTATTTGAATTTTCTCAACTGCCAAGTATAGTGTTCTCTACAAAGTACGTGCATGACTGAATTATAGATCCTGTGCTTCCTGTGTTTAGAATTGTGGGAAAACATTTGACAAGAAAATATTCCACCGAATGGGTTTTTTATAAACAAGTGCTATAGAATGGGATTCCTAAAATGAAAGGATTTCAGGTTGAATATTCACTGAAAGAAGCTCAGCATAAATACTCTGTTAAAGACCATGCTCTATCAGTCAATAGTATTTATTGATCTCCTACTAGGTGCCAAGCACTGTACTAAATGCTGGGGAAAATACAAGATATGCTGGGGATGATACAAGATACTCAAGTTGGACACATTTCCCATTCCACACAGCGTTCCCAGTCTAAGTGGGGGGAAGAATAGGAATTAAATCCCCATTTTACAGAGGAGGAAACTGAGGCACATAGAAGTTAAATGACTTGTCCAAGGTCATACAGCAGGCAAGTGACAGAGCCAAGGTTAGAATCCAGGTTCCCTGACTGGTTAGTAGTTCAACCCTGACCAACACTAATCATCCCTGTTGTGTTCACTGACAATGACATTCTTAATCTTCAGGATGGGAAATTGAGGCACAGAAAAAGTTTAGTGATCTTCATCCAACCTTTCCAAGCAAGTGATCTACTTCTTCTCAATCTTAACAAACCTGAGGCCAGAAATGTTATGCTTTGGGCACCATTTTGTGGATAAAATTCACTATTTAGCACAGTTTTTCAAATGAGACTGTCCCACCTCTTTTCATTTCTCAGATTATAAAGATAAAGGTAGGGGCCCAGTTCAGATACAGTGTTTTCCTTTCTTTTTCTGATTTCCTTTCATCTCTCCCCTTCCTTCTTTTCCCATGTATTTTTCTCTTTCATCCCAGGGCAATGGTGCTCAGAGTCTGTGGGGACACTTTGCCCTATTCCAGACGGTTGTCAATTAAATGAATTCTCTCTCTAGCAGCTGACCCAATTGTAACAGCATTTTACAGGGCAGACTTATCCAGCACAAACTAGTAATTGTTCAAACCCATTCTGACCTCTACACTCCCCTGACACACCATGTTACTAAACTGACGGTCTGTGTGATTCCTGAATATATTTAAATGCACTTATCATCATTATCATCATCAAAAAATTACTGCACACCTGAAGTGGGCATAACGTTGTTATCTGTCCATTCAACCAAATTGCAAGAAGAAATTGTAACCTTCTTGAAGACAGTGTACTTGTTCTGCATGTGTTCCCATTCCATAACATCTAATACAATGCTATGAACCTTGAAAGCATTGAATAAATATTAAATTAATAGGCCTGCATATGCTTCCATGCATGTTTAGGACTTCATAGGACCCATAGTACTTCATCATTTGGGTGCCTGTGGGGAAGTCAAATAATGAAAGGGAAGCGGCGTTTTGAGATGAGACACGGGTTTTCAAAAACTCCCGTGTAGATACCTTTTAGAGTAATTTGCTATAGATGCCATCTATCTTCTGATTCATCAGGGGATCAATTTGTTCAAAAAAGACATTGCTAATGTGGCTTTAAAATTTTTTTAAAAGTTGCATTGATATCTGGAATGAAAGACAAGATGAGTGGCTAGGAAATATATCTATGATACCTACAAATTATCAGGTAACCCTTTTCTTAGGATACCCTGGTCTTTTGTTGAGTAGCCAAAATTGATCAAAGGTTACTGCAATCTAAAAACAAAAGAAAGAAAAGGAGAGAGAATTCTCCAGTTGCCAGGTTGCTAAGCAACCATAGTCTTTGCTGGTAACTGGGTCCAGGGGCCTTTGCTTTCATTTGCTGCTGACTTTCACTCCATATATAATATATACCAGCATGTTTATTCTTCTGTGAATGCCCACCAAATAAAAAGCGATAAAAACCCTTTCACTGAAATTATTCATGTGCTAAAAGCTTTTATCTACATCACTGGTGTGACTGACAGTATCATACCACGAGGCTTCTCTAATTAGTTCTTGTTCTGGTATTGCACTATTGTGCTTTTTTTATAAAATAAAAAGAGCTACAGTTTTAGTTAAGCTTTCTAGGTCTAGTATTTCAGCATCTCAGCATCAGTGATTAAGATGTCACTTCTATTCAAGACATGTTTTCCTTTCTATCGCTGTCAGCTTTCTGGAAAAACTACTTTTTTAGGTTTTTTAAAAACTTTGGTTTCAGTTTAAAACATTTTGAGCGGAGGGAGGAAAGAAATATTAATGAACAATGATGTGTTCAGTTTTGATTGATTTGAACACTCAAAAAAACTATTTTAAGTTAGAGGTTTTTCCCTAATTACCCACTAATATTTTACTCTGATGTCCGTTGATTGGAGAAAGGTCATCAGAGAGAGTGGCTACAGACACTAACCGGTGAACAGATTCCACAGTGGATGCAGTGTGGAAAGGATGCTCAATGCCAGAGTCACCCAGAGATCAATATAATCAGAAGACAGCCTAGAATTTTGTTGAATACTAACTGATCATGTATTAGTAGTTTCCGATCAATCAGCATCTACCCCTGCCAACACTCCATGAAGACAATAAGAGAGCAACAGACCACTTTGGAGAAGAGTAACAGGGATGCCAGGAAGAGACCAGGAGCAAGGAAGTGACCAGAACAACTAAGATTCTGACTTTCATTGGTCCCGGTGTCACTCCCACTGAGCCAACCTCTCCCACCATGCCCAACATGGCTGCTACCACCATCAATCACTGCCAATACCCCCATGTCATTTGACAAAGCCCTTAGACTACCGTAAAATCTAACATCACTCAGGCTGTATTCCCAAGAACATTGTCATTCCTGAGTGCATTCCTCAATTTTATTGGTTCTGTTGTTTGTCACGACATGACGAGTAGGGCCAGAGCAGGGTCAGTCCCAGTTTCTCTACTTTCTCTCCACCATCCCACCTCCACCCAGGTTAATCCTTTCCCTGGGAATACAGGCATGGAGATCGTCCCCTTTCCCCGGTCTCCTGGGTCTCCTGGTCAGCCCCAACACTCCCAACGTGACACCTGTGAGAATAACCAGATCAATCAGCAGCACCTTCTTCAAAAATGATGATTCTCATGCACCTAGCTGTCTTGAGGGATAACATGGGGATTTGGGTTATCACATAGGCTTGTGGCAGAGCTCCTGTTGTGTGACTTTGGGCAAGTTAGTTAACTTCTTTGTATCTAGTTTCGTCATCTGTAAAGTGAGGGTTCAAGACCCTTCTGTCTTAGACTGTGAGCCCCATGTGGCATGGAAACATTTTCAACTTGATGATCTCATAGCTATCCCAGATCTTGTAGTATCCCAGCACATAGTAAGGTATTCCCCTATTAAGCAGAGAAGGGACTAGAATCCAGATTTTCTAATTCCAAGATTCATGCTCTTTCCACTGGACTATGAACACCTACGCTCTATACTTACGCTTATCCAACACGTGAATCATCTAGAGTGGAGCGATCCTAGCTGCTTCCTGCAGAATAAGGCCCCACAATGGAACTACACCTTCATTGCCTGTGTGCTTAGATTTTAGGGATTCTTTTGCCATCTCACGAGATAATCTAAATAAAAAGTGACACCTCCATGGTTCAGCCTCTCAAATATACTCCAACTCATTTACTATTATGACTTTTGTTCTTCTCCCTTCCAATCTGTCATAATTATTGCTAAATCATGAGCAAACTAAACTCTCTTTTAGCTTCCCCAAGCCTCCTTTAGCTAGCTTGCTTGAAACAAGACACTGTCCTTTAAAGCATGAGGTTTTTAAAATGGTTCTTGAGTTTCTAAGTTGGCCTATTCCTGGTCACACAGAATTAAATTATTTTTGCTTTCCTTTCATTGAAAAATACCTTCAATCATAGAGAATTCTAATTAATTTGAGGCAAAATTAATTTCCCTACATTTTGTGGTTTCTAGCAAACATGAAAACACTGTGATCTTAAAATGAATATTCTCAAATCCCAAAATAACATAAAGTTATACAGTCAAATGGCTTTTTGATGTACCCACATGACTCTGAAGAGGGTGAGTAACGTTTATGTCTGACCAAGAAAAAAATCCTAAACAGTGTTGTTGCTGCCTAACATTTTAATTGGTAAGAATATAGGTCTTCTGATTAGACTTATTTTGCTTTGACCACTTCTTCACTTCCAACCCACCCGGCCCTATAGTCAAGAACATGAAGCAGTGTGGTCTAGTGGATAGAGCATGGGTCTGGGAGTCAGAAGGACCTGGGTTCTAATCCTGGATCTGCCACTTTGTCTGCTGTGTGACCATGTCACTTCACTTCTCTAGAACTCAGTTACTTCATCTCTAGAATGGGGATTAAGACTGTGGGACAGGGACTGTGTCCAGACTGATTAGTTTGTATCTACCCAGCACTTAGAACGGTGCCTGACACATAGAAAGCACTTAGCAAAAACCATCAAAAAAAAGTGGATGGCCAAATGTAAGAATCACTATATACGAACTCTGCCTCTCATTTCAGCTCCTATTTCAGGCTTGAGACAATGGGAGAATTTACGATTATGGATAAAAGCAGAAAAATATCTGTCCATTGGGTCTGAAGCAGGGCTTGAATGGACTTGCTCGGGAAAGGGATGTGAAAGAGGAGAAGGGACAAAAGTTCTACCGATCATGTTCTGAAGTTCCTCCTCTAGAAGCTACTAAGCACAAGAGATCTTTGGAGAGATTTTCTTTCCCTTTTAAATTTTGCGTTTTTTAAATATACTGCATTGAAGAGAATTTTTTTTCTTTGAGCCTTAGTTCCCCATCCAAGTTTCCCCATGGAGTTTGAGTTCAGAGCTGTTGACTCAGAAGGAACAACATAGGGTAGAAACTTTCCCTACACATCTGTGGCTGCTTGGGGAGACAGATCACTCTCTTTCTCTCATCAAGCTCATCAAGCTTATAAGCAGCCCTTAATGCTTTCATTCCAAAATCCTTCCCTCCTCACTTAGTTGGCATTCTGTAATTGCCTCCCTGGAATACTGCAGCAGGCAGTTTTTTCTAGTCACAGAACTTGACAAAAATGTTTTTTTCTTTCTCTCCCTGTCAGAGCACAACCCACTCTGATTAACCTGAGAGAGCATTTAAGGTATTTCAATATATATTAACTTGTAGAGAGAACTAGCTGTATACCCAAGAGATGGGCTTGTCTTCAAATTTGGTTCATAACTAAAAACTACCAGAAATCCAAAAAGTGCTCTCAGCCTTGGATATCTTCACTCAACTCTCTTGTTTGTGTCTCTGAGTTTTTCTGGGGCTCCATCTCTGGTTTTGGGGGATCCATCTCCCTTTGTGCCTGTCTGTGTCACTGACTTTGGGTCCCCTTTCAGCTTCACAGAAATTTCTGGGGACTGCAGGAGGCTGTTACGATTTCAGTCTGCAAAGCCTTCCCAAAAGATGACTTTTTTTTTTAACCCATCTGGATGCAGGATTTTCCAATGAATAAATGGTTCTGTTTAAAATTTTAAACTTATTTTCCCTTGGGCATCAACCAGTTGGCCTGGTTAATAACCATACATAAGAAAGCTGGATACCTGAAAAGACCAGCTATGCAAAATGGTCTCCCTCAGATCATCCCTCTTAAATGGCTCAGCATTCAACCGAGCCCAATGTGGTTTGGTTATCCAAAACAGGTAGGTAATGTTAGGGTGTCTGTCGGCCCATAACGACATACAGGCTGCTTTTTCTACCATAGGTCCTCACCTATTGTTCCTGCCTCACCCTGCCTGAACACCATATAATTTATTTATTTCTCTTTTCTCACCCCAACCTCATCCCCCTCTCTTCCCACCTTTGGCTCTACTCACAACCTTTCAAAATTATGTCTTTCAGGCTCCTATACAGGACAACAGTTTGCTGTGCAATGGCTACAAATTTTAACTGTATTATAGCACTTTTTAAGCATTTGCTTTATTATAATCAGATCATAAATATAAGATATATAGACCATTAGATGGGACATGGTTCTCTGAAATGCAGGCATCCAATCTAAGAGTGAAGGAGAGGAAGTTCACATCTCCACTTTACAGATGAGGAAACTGAGGCACTAAGATGTTGGGTTTCTTGCCCAAGCTCACACAGTGGCAGAGGTAGACCTAAAATCATATCTCCTGACTCCTAGTGCTTAGCATTTCCACCAGGACACACTTCTTCCCACGATTTTATTGCATTCATAACTGCAGTAAGATTGCCAGGTGAATCTCTCCCTCTCCCTCTCTCTGCCTTTCTCTCTGTTTCTTTCCCTCTTTCTCTCTCCTTCTCCCTCCCTCTTTCTCTCCCCACCCTCTCTCTTTTTATTTCTCTTCCCCACTCTTCCTTCTATCCTTGAGGTAGAACCCATATGTTCTGATGCGGACATCTTAGCGGCTGACATATCCAAGATCCTGGATTCAAGGAATCAATGTTCCCATTCCCAGAGGGCTCAGTAAGGAGGCATCAGCCCGGAATTGGTTCCCTCTAGTGCTGAAGGTAATGTTTTTGGGCAGGGACTGCATTATGAAAGCATCAGAAAATTCCAGCTTTCGCGATTGCCAAAATGTGAAACTGAGACTCAGCCCCTAGGTTTATTAAATGCCTCTTTAGACATGAAAAGCCAAGCAGAATACTTTATGGGAAGTAGTCTCTACAAGTGGAAACTCTCCAAGATGGCTGAGTGATCACTTTGGTTTAATATTCGGTGCAATATTGCTTTCTCTCTTGGGAACGTCACTGGAAAAAGCATCAGCATCTTATTCAACATCATTTCCTCTGCCATGGATAATTAATATACAGGTTTTGGGATGATATGTGCATCTTATCAATTGTCCATGTAGTATCCCCTTTCTTCTTTTTTCCTGGGCACCTGTTTTCCCACTTCCTACTGCCCCTGAATATTGGGATCTGTCAAAAACTAGGTTGAAATTTGCAAAGGTGTTTTTATTTTTCTCCCCACTGCCATCCCTGTGTACCTCTGCCATGCTCAGCTAAAGCAACCAGACAAAGAAAATCATCTCAAAGACGTTTAAGAAAATCATCTCACACCCAGCCTGAGTTTCATACTTGTATTTGTGTAGGTTTTGTACCCACTATATGGTGAACAACTCTCTCCAGCTCTGCTCTCAAATTGACCTTATCACCAGAGATTAATTTTTACCCAGTTGCCCTGCAGTCTTTAGAAAGCTCTTCATAAAAACGAAGAGATTTGTTTTTTGAAAGCAGAGGATTAGGGCTTAATACAAGTAATCTGTAGTATGCTCTTCAGCATATATGCCACTAATCACTCCATTATGGTGTCCATGTTGAGCTTTTCCATAAATACTTGCCTTAGCAGAAACATCTGTTCTCTGAGAGTGAAGATGATTGAAGATGGTGGCCAGGATGATGCTGGGGGGTGGGAGGATACAAAGAGATGGACTGGGGTATTTAAATGAATGTGGCATGCTGGGTTCATGCCTAGAGAAGCAGTATTTGTGATACTATATTTGTCTCTCATTTTCTAATTATGCTCAACATTCAAATATTACACCATAGTATGTGCCTGGTATATTTTTACAATTAAAATGTAAGTACTTACAGTGTGCCTACCACTGTGCTAAATGCTAGGGTTGATAAAGGTGTATGCAGATGGGACACAGTCCCTGTCCTGCATGGGCCTATAGTCTAGGGAGAAGGGACAACAGGGATTTCATCTCCATTTCACAGATGAAGAAACTGAGGCACAGAGAAGTTAAAGTGAAGTCACTTCCCAGGGCCACACTATAGGCAAGTGGTGGAGCTGGGAATAGAACCCAGATTTTCAGACTCCCAAGCCTGAGCTCTTTCCACTAGGCCAAACTGATTCTCCAAGGACCTTCTTACAAGAACCACAAAGCATTAATCATGAACAACTTGCTAATCTTCTCAGAAGGGCCTGTGCCATAGGTAAGCAGATATGTTACAGAGTGCCCATCTGTCAGCTGGGGAAACTGAACCCAAAAAAGTGAGGTAACTTGCCAGGTGAGACAAGAATCCTTAGTGAATCCATAAATGGACAATCAACAACTCAACCCTATTCTGTGCCATAAAGAATGATATAAAGACATCTCAGATTGAAACAGTCTGGAGCTGAATAAACAGCAGAAAGCAAGGTCAGGTATTTGAGTCTGCAAAGGAAGTTGAACAGTTCCACTTCCAGACAGATTTTGAATTTATTTTGAAGTTTGATTAACTCCAGATTGGGCAGAGTCTTGTGCCTTTTGTTTTGTAACTACCACGGCACTTAGCCCAGTGCTTTGGCACATGTTGTTGTCAAATGCTTTTGAGTTGTTTCCGACCCATGGCGACTCCATGAATGCATCTTCTCCAAAACGTCCCATCTTCATCTGTAGTCATTCTGGTTTGTAGTCCAGAGAGTTTTCTTGGTAAAAAATACGGAAGTTGTTTACCATTGCCTTCTTCCACCTTTGGCCCAGAGTGAGTGCTTAATAAACACTACAATTACTATTATTATTATCATTATTACTGACACCCTAGCTCTATTCATGAGCCCAAGCTGTCTCAGCTCTATTAGACCACTTATATATAAGTCAAAAAGAACAAAGGTGTTTGCGAGAACACTAGCTCTCCTGTGCTTTCAAATCAGTTTTTGCTAAACACCAATATTTTTAGAAGATCATTAATACTTATCTCACAGAAAGTTTCTAATTGCAAACCAAAATTGGAAAAGATATCCTCTGACTTCTAAAACTTAGTACTCTCCCAAGCGCTTAATACAGTGTTCTGCACATAGTAAGCACTCAATAAATACCGTTGCTTTGTTGATAAGGTGACATAACTCAAACTAAACTTCCAAAAGGCAATATTCAGTGAGGCAGATAAGGATAACACCTAATGATATTCCAGAGAAAAGTTTGGGAATAGGTGGAGGCTAGTTCCTGTATTCGTTGTGGGAAAGCTCTGCCTTTGGCAGATCCAAGTTCTCCTGAGGGTAGAGGGAAAGGAAGTTGAACAATTGGGAGTTCCCTGGTGGCTGGGGGATCCTGCCTGTCTGTTCAATTGAGATCCAGCCAAAAGGGACCTTTATTTAGTAAATTTATTTCTCTTTAAGCTACATCTTTGGGGAAATGAAGTTAGAGACAATTAATTTATTATCTTTATGTGTGGAATATTTTCCAATAAACCCTTTTTCTCAGCATTTTCCCCGAGCAAAGCTCTCAGACAAGTTGTGGGGTGTGACCACTCAACCTCTGTTAATCTAATCTTTAGCTTGGCCCTGAGTAACTGTAAATGTTACCCTGCAAAGCTTAATTTTAGTATTTTTTTGTAGCTACTTGAGGCCGGGGATTGTGTCTACCTACCATTCTATTGAATTCTCCCAAGTACTCAGTACTGTGCTCTGCATACAGAGAGATCAATAATTGCCACTGAATGTTGGGTGTGATCTCTCCTCAATTTTGTTACTAATTAAATCCTAATTTTGTTCTAGTCTTCTTTTGGAACCTGGTTCAGTCATAATCATTAAGGCTTCTGAAATCAATCAATCAATCATATTGTGCATAGTAATGTACTAAATGCTTGAGGGAGTACAATATAACAAAGTTGGTAGACATGTTCCAAGACCTCTCAACTGCACCCTGGTAAAGCTTTTTATCTCATATCTTCCATAAGCAGTCCGGAGCATGGAATGAATGGTTATGGTCCTCATTTATGGTTATTCAGCAAATGGGCTATGATTTACAACTCCGAGAGGGAAAAAAGAGAGGGACTAAGCAGGGAAGAAAGGGGTGTTCTAGTCTTCCCTGTGAAAATAACACAGAGAGGTGTTATGCTCCTGCACTGAAAGTCCAGCCAGACAAGGGGCAGGGTTGGAGAAAGATCCTGGTTTTCCCGGAGCCCCACAGCTCTTGCGCATGCTTCATCCAGTAGGCACTGAGGCCCTGTGGCCTATTTCACAAAATCAATGCCACTCAGGATAGCATCTTTAATGAGAAAAATCCCTCCCTTCCTTCCTTCAGAGCAGAACAAATGAGGCCGTCCAGCCCTGTGCAATATTAAGGGTATGGTGCAAAGGGCAAAGGTGCTTAACTGAAATGAAGCAGCTTGATCCCCCTCCGCCCCCCGGGCTTCATACATCTCACAGCTGAGAACAGTCCCTCTCAATCTCTTGTTCCGCACTTGTCAGCGTGGGAGGAGGAGAAAGGCAGATGAGAAAAATGCATCTCTGGGGGAAAGGAAGTATGGAAAATATTCATTGTTTCTAGATTTTACTTTGAAAGCATTTTTTTTGACACATGCAGGAGAGGAATTTTAATACAGCTGCAAAAAATCCAAACTATTTCCTCATGTAACCCTTTTCCCTGGCATATCCCTCTTGACAGGTTAAATTGGCCATGTTCTTCCCTGGCTTTTCTTTCCCTTGAGCAAGTCAGTGCAATGTTTTTCCCCATTTAGAATCACCTGTTCTCAACTAGAGAGGCTACAAGCAAAGCAACATCCTGGTCCTTATATTTATATTTCTCACTTCACATTTCTCTCAGTTTTTTCTGGACACTTTGGTGAAAAAATTTGAATCTGTTTGGATATGGAGTTTGACCCTGATCCCTGGCCTGAAGCTAGTATGGGCACCCTGGGCTAGACTGGGCAACGATAGGTCCAAATATCAGATGGGTGCAGCCTCGGGGAAGCAGAATAGTCTAGAAGAAAGAACATAAACCCGAGAGTCGGGGATCTGGGTTCTAATCCTGGGTCTGCCACTGGCCTGCGGATGACCTCTCTATGCCTGTTTCCTCATCTGTAAAATGGGGATTCAAAGTGTGGTTCTCACTCCTTCTTAGGATATGAGCCGCTCGTGAAATAGGGACTGTGTCTGACCTGATTACCTTGTACCTCCCGCAGTTCTCAGCACCTAATAAGTGCTAACAAATACCGCAATTATTATTAATGTTTCAATAATTAATATTTGAAGCAGAAGGAGGTTGGGGCATCACCAGACTTCCTGAAATAGTGGTGGAGTCCATCCCTCTGGCTACTCTGTTAACACCCACTGGCCCCACCTTCTCAAGCTTCCCTCCCTTTCCCCAGTGCAATCTTGTAAAGTGTGGAAGAATTGGCCAGGAGAGAGACTAGGGAAGAGGAAGAAAACAGCCACACCCCAGAGGCCCTTTGGTCTCCAACTAACCCCTCTTGCAAATTTTTCCTAGTACCACTAGCTCCTCTTAGTTATCATATAGTCAGAGCAAGGCAGTAAGGAAGGGGTTGTTTGCACCGGCCTCTTCAACCACAACTGCAGAGACATCATTATCTAAGTCAAAGACATCACCATCTGGGTTGCTGTCTTTATGATCGTTAATAATCTCCTCTCTCTTCTTCTACATCTTTTCTTTCTCTTCTCTACCTGTAAGTTATTATAGTGTCTGTTTGAGAACAGGGACTGTGTCAAAAAGTCTACTGTACTCTCCCAAGCACTTAGAACAGTGTTCCGCATAGGGAAGGCACTTAATAAATATTATTGATTAATTTCAGAAAAGAGTCAGATTGTCCTCACCTCTCCTGGAAGCTGGGGCCTGCACAAGGTGATTGATAAAATTTTTTTAGCTATCTAGACCAAGATTCAGATATAAGTTACTGGCCACTTCTCTTGCAACCCTTACCAGTGAGAGAAAAAGGACAGGGCTCTCAGAGTTAAGGCTTTTCAAAGGAAAGAGCAGGCAGGCAGAACAAGTAAAGGAATTTTCTCCTGGCAGGCCATTTGATTGATGGCTTTGGCCATCCATGAGCACTGGCTCCTGAGATTCTCACATTTTAAGAGTAGCAGCATGGCCTAGTGGATAGCGCACGGGCCTGGGAGTCAGAAGGACCTGGGTTCTAATCCTGACTCCGCCACTTGTTTGTTCTGTGACCTTGGGCAAGTCACTTCACTTCTCTATGCTTTACTTACCTCATCGGTAAAATGGGGATTGAGACTGTTAGCCCTAGATGGGACACAAACTGTGTCCTACCTGATTAAGTTGAATCTACCCCAGTGCTTAGAACAGTGCCTGGCACAAAGAAAGCGCTTAACAAATGCCATTTTAAAAAAAAGGTAGGAGCTCTCAATCAATCAGTGGTATTTACTGAGCACTTACTGTGAGCAGAGGACTAAATATTAGGCACTTGGGAGAATATAATACATTAGAGTTGGTACATACGATGTCTGACTGCAAGGAATTTTACAGGAAAGAGGGAGCGAGAGACAGACAAAATAAATTCCAGATGATTATGTATATAAGGGTTGTGGAGATAGGATGAAAAATCAAAGTCCTCAAACAATGGGCTCTCTCTGAAGAAACTGCCAATAGAATTCACCTTCCCTCCCCACACAACCTTGGATTCCAAGACAAGAGGCTTAAGTGAAGTCACTAGATACTCCATGGTTGAGTCTGGCTGGGATTTCCAAGGTGAAGTTTGAGATTTGGTGATGATCCCTTTCCTGGAAAGGTCCTATTGGCCCTATTTTGGTGTGCCTCAGCTTTCAAGGCCCAGGATGCTTCGTGGACAAAGGACAAGAGAATGGCCCAAGCTTAAATTGCATCAAGAGAGCTTTAAGTTAAATGTTCCTAGGCTACTAGGTGAGGTTTGGCTTTCCCCTTTACTGGAGCTAAATTTCCAGGATCATTTGTGTACAGTCCTGCCCTGAGGCAGAAGGATAGACTGAGTGAGTCCTTTCTAATCATGCCATATTATGAAATCTTCTTCGGTAATGTAAAGGGTAATGTTTGGTTTTTATTCTTTGTGATGTCCAAAATGCTTAGTATAGTGCTCTGCACACAGTACCACTCAACAATACCACGGATTGATTGACTGATCAAACAGAAGACCCATGTCGGATCATCAAAGACCCTGCATTTGCAGACATGTGTGTAACACCCACTGCTCTGCTTTGATTTGGCTTGGAACAAAAGAGATGTGCACGTTTTCCTTCAGCAGCTCCATCCCATGAGGGCTGTACCTGACAGCCCTGCTGCTCTAGGAGAGTTTGAAGTTCTGGGTAAATTAAAAATGTCTTCAGCGTAACCCTGGGTAGTTACACACACACAACAAACAGACACTACATATTTGGGCTCCTCCAAATGCAGAATTTTGTTGTGCGTCAATGACCTCTTTTTTTTTTTTTGAGGAAGACAAGATTGTGCAGTGATCGACCTTATCTTAATTTATGAAAGGAAAGGGGATGAAAGACAATAAGGCCATAACTAAGAAAAACTATAAAAGTTCAACCATTTGTAAAGTATGACACATTATCACATAATAATATTAAAGGAAGATATCAAGAGTATAACATAAAAAAATCTACTAATTTATGCCAGTATTTTTTTTATCTGTAGTCTTTCTCTCTGGGATACAGTGTAAAAGGAGAGAGTGGGGTGGGGTTGGGAGAGAAAGGGGTGAGAGAAAAAAGAGAACAAGAAAGAGAAAGAAAGAAAGAGAAAGAAAGAGAAAGAAGAAAAAATAAGAGTCAGAGCCTAATTCTTTTATTCTTCCTCCAGCAAAATTGCTTTGTCTTTTCTGACTTTTATATAGGATAAAGACCACAGGCTCCAAGTAGGCCTATTTAATTGATAGGTTTCATATTTTCATCTGAAAACTTTATCTTTTTTCATCTTTCACTTGCATGATGGAATTAACAATTGTAGGTATGGTGTTCTTTTGTTACCAGCATATTCTACACCTTAGTCCTGTGCTATAATTACTATTTATTATTTATCGGGTGCTGCTATCCCTGTCCTCAGGCCCTCACAAGAGGCCAGACGGGCTAGACTTGCATGTTGTGCTGCATTTCCCCTTGAAATGGTTCGTATTACATTAATTCACCCTCTACAGAAGAGCATAATTCTCAGTTGGGGGCCTCACTCGTTTGGGATATTGGTAAAGTTAATAGACTTCACAAGTGTCAAAGGCAGGTTCCCCTCGAGAGTCATTCAAGGCTTCAGGAGAAACAAGTAGTAGTTTTTATGTACCACTAAAAGTGAAAGTTAGTTCAAGAAGAAACTGCAGAATCATCAACAAAAGGTGGTCTGTACCAACTTTCCACCTTCAGGAAGGTGAATGTTCTAAACGAACCAAGACAGACTGTTTTCCTTTAAAAGAAAGACTCCCATTCTCCCACGTGAAAATCTGTTCCAGTGTTTTACCACCTTGGTAGTCAAGACATTCTTCCTTAGGTTTAATCCATTATTCTCTCCCTCTTCAAGGTATCTATTGCTCCACCTTCTGCACACACAATGAGCAGCAAGAAGCATCCTCCTTTCTCTGCATGTGGACAGTGATTGAGTTACATAGCCTCCTCAGCTTCTTTTTCCCTTTTTTCCTCTTTTCTCTTCTCTCCTTTCCCTTCTTATCCTTTTTGCTCTCTTCCCTCTCTCCTTCCCTCTTTTTCATTTTCAATGGTATTTGTTAAGCATTTACTATGTGCCAAGCACTGTACTAAGCACTGAAGTAGATACAAGATAATCAAGTTAGGCACAGGTCATGTCCCACATGGGGGTACTATCTTAATTCCCATTTTAGGATGAGGTAACAGAGGCACAGACAAGTTAAGTGACTTGTGTAAGCTCACAAGGGGACAAATGGAGGAGCCAGCATTAGATAGAACCCAGGTCCTCTGACTCCCAGGCTCCTGCTCTTTCTGCTATACCATGCTGTTTCTTTTTCTTTCTCTGCTCTTCTTTCTCTTCTATTGTCTTCTCTTTGCTATGTGTTGAATTCTGTCATTCAAATGACAACGAGGTTGAATCAGAAACTAGTATTTGTCACATTAATGGTCATCCTTCATTTTCAGGAAAATATTTTCAGTCCACTTGCCTTTGTTATTTCTTGGGCCTACGATGAAGAACATCACTGGCCAAAGGTTCAAGCCCAGCATGAGGTGTGGCCAAAGGTTACTCTGTTTCCAATCCCTTGGAGGTAACCGTTGCTTCCTCTTTGACTTCAACTTATAGTGGAAAGTCAGAGGTTCTAGGCCCTGCTCTGCTTTCAAATCATCAGGGTACCTGAATGCGCCTGATCCCAGAAGCTAAGCAGGGTCGGGTCTCTTGGATGGGAGAACACCTGGGAATACCAGGTGCTGTAGGCTTTTCCTTCTAAACCGTAAACTCGTTATGAGAAGTGAATGTGTCTGTTTATTGTTATATTATACTCTTCCAAGTGCTTAGTACAGTATTCTGCACACTACTGAGTGTAGTGCTCAATAAATATATTTGAATGAATGAAATGAAATAGAGAGGAGATGTTTGGGTGAGACAATAATGGAAGGTGCGTTTGGGGAGGCAGTAGTGGAAGAAAGAAAGAAAGGAGGAGTGATTATGAAGGGAAATAGAACAGGGAAAGAATAACAGGATGGCTGTTGAGAGTAACCTGGGGGGTTATCTGGAAGATATGTCACAATCATATAATCAAGTTTCCAGTAATTTTCCAACAATGTTTAATCACTTTCCAGACTTAACTGAATTACCCTTGCTCTTTCAAAGAGAGATTGGCAATGTTACCTTCATGATAATAGGGAACTAGAAAGGCTAAGTGACTTATGGAGAGTTTCACAGGAATTCAGAAGCTGGAATTAGAATCCATTTCTCTCATTTGACAGTGAATTACTATTCTACTGTCTATCTGTGAGAAATAGAGAAGGTAAAAATCTGTCTTAGCTCTCTGGGTGGAGTATATAAGGTGATTGGACAACACCTGGAAACCCAAGAAGCAGCCGTATAGCAAATTAAAATGAACCATAGGTAAACAGGGAGGACTCAGACATTTTGAGAACACTGAGAAGCACAGCCTCAAGCAGGATGGTAGAGCGGATTATTGAGAGCCAGTGACAGAAGACAGGCCAATCTGGAAGGTGGCATTGAAGAAATAATTTCCTTCCCTTGATTAGAAGCTTTGGAAAGGACATGATGCAAAGGACATGTATGTTTGAAGAAAGCTTCATGAATTGCCAGTATGAAAACAATAGCTCGGCATGGAATGAATTGGAACTGTCAAAAAGAACACAGGTCTTTTCAGACATTCCTTCACTCAAGCATGAGGCTTCACACATCTGTACAATAAATTTTGAGCAAGAAAACAGATACATGTGGTAGAGATGGAAGAGGCAGAAACATCCAGTTCTTTTTAAAATAATGTCATTTGCCCAGGAAACAGATGAATTATCCTCAGCAATCTGGTTCATTTAGGTCCATAGTCCAGATCCTTTAAAAGAAAGCAAAGCTGAATACAACCCTAATCCAGGATAGTCTAAGTCCCAGGATTGCCTTTTACTAGGCTTTTCTTTCACATTGCTCTCACATTTGAGTGATATCCAGTATAAAGCTTGGAGCATCTTAAAACCTGCCCTTTGGGAGTTTGACAGCAATAGCAGAATCCCAAAAAGGCTAGAGGATGCAAGGCAAGATGAGTGAAGGAGCAAAACAGCATAAAATGGCATCACTTCTTTGAAAAAACAAAAAATGGGATTTTTTTTTAATAGAAAAAATAATTAGAGTAGCAGGTGGTTCTTTTTGGTTTACTTCCTCAAGGGAGTAGGCTTTTGGAAGTGTAAAAAAGGAGCAAGGCTCTGGTCACAACAAAACACCCATGAGCATTGGATATTCTAGGGATAATAAATTCATAGCATTTCACACCCCAGCAAACAAATACGCATCAGGCGTTAAATAGAGTTTCAAAATATTGTAATCCAACAGACCCCAGCCCTAGACACACACTCACAAACACACACACACACACACACACGAAACTTCCAGCAAAGCCCCTACCCCACATGAAGACCAGTTTGAGAACCAAAGAAAACCAAATACAGTGATTCCTGCTCTATTTCAGAACTGAGGTTCTATTCCAGGAGTAAATCCCAAATTAGGAAACTTCCTTCTGCATTGTTAAATTTTTCAAACAAAAGGTTTCCCCCTTCCTGGGTACTTCCATTTCTCCTCCCTAGAATGTTTCTGCTTCTTCTCCTATTCAACCAGTCAAAATCCTTAACTATTTCTATTAGTTTTATTAGTGTCAGAGAAGATAATTTTGCTAAATCAGTCATTCAACCATATTTACCTGTGTGCAAAGGATTGTACTAAGCACTTGGGAGACTACAATGCAACAGACACATTCCCTGCCCTCAGCGAGCTTGCAGTTTGGAGGTCATATTTCTAATGCCATTCCCTTCTAGATGATTATTACTAATCCAAGAAATCGCTAACATAATTTGACAAAATCCTGTAGTTTATATCATTATTAGAAATTTGTCAGGAGAGGGATTATAAAATTATTAAGAAGATTATCCCAGTGTGTGAACTGGGAATGAGAGGAATGACCAGATGGGTGCTATTTAATGCACACTAGCAATAATTGATTAAATGGCAAGGCAAGAGCTAATACTCTTCCCAATCTGTCTAATTTCCCCTACAGAATAAAGAATAGACTGAGAGAGTCTGAATGAGTCCAAAGCATTTTATTTGCTGCCCCTTTTGCTATTTAATTTTCATTTGTTCTCTACCATTAAGGGTCATCTTTTGGGGGTGATTAAATGGCCCATCTGGCAGCCATTTTTGCCACTTGCAACTCTCCTTTTAATGCAGACTCAGCATGGCCTAATGGATAGGGCACAGGCCTCAGAGTAAGAAAGACTAGGTTCTTGTCCTAGCTCTGTCACTTGTCTGCTGTGTGACCCTGGGCAAGTAACTTAACTTCTCTGTGTTCAGTTACCTCATCTGTAAAATGGGGATTAAGACAGTGACCCCCATATGGGACATGGACTGTGTCCAACCTGATTACCTTGTAACTACCCCAGCACTTAGAATAGTGCCTGGCACATAGTAAGTGTTTAGCACATATTAAGTGTTTAACAAAGACCGTAAGAAAAAAATATACATTTGAATCACAAATATACATCCACAATAAACATAAATGTCCTTGCCAAAAGCTCTGCATAAGTGGATGTGATATTCACCTGAGTCCAGAAACTTGTGTCTCTAGTTTATTTAGGCCCTTCCCTGACTCTGCTTAAAGAGCTACCTATTTGCAACATGCTAGACTACATATCTCCCTTCCTTCCCTGAAGAGTGAAATTATTTGCATTATTTTAAACTTTCTCTGTGGTCATGATAGACTATAATGTATCTATTTGAAGGGTAGCTCACTTCAATACAAAATAGAGCAGCTGTGTGCAATGGAGTAATGCTGTGGGTCCTCATAAACCCAAACCTGAGAATGCACAAACACTCCCCACAGAGCAGGCCCCCCAAAACTGGACTGCTTCCTTGAAGTGTGACTGCTCTGTAAGGAATTTCAGCATTATAATTCAAAAGTTCTATTCTGAAAAAGCCATTATAAAGTGTGTTATAATGAGAGATTGCTATAGTAATAATAATTAATAATTATGGTATTTGTTAAATGCTTCCTATGTGCAAAGCACTGTTCTAAGCACTGGAGTTGATACAAGGTAATCAGGTTGTCCCATGTGGGGCTCACAGTTTTCATCCCCATTTTACAGATGAGGTAACTGAGGCACAGAGAAGTTAAGTGACTTGCCCAAGTCACACTGCTGACAAGTGGCAGAGGCGGGATTAGAACCCATGACCTCTGATTCCCAAACCCATGTTCTTTCCACTAAGCCACACTGCTTCTCTAATGTGAAGTGATATTTTATAATAACCCTTCAGCTACATTAAGTGAATTGAGACCCAGGCAAAGTCAAGGCAGAGAGTCCACATCATCCCAAATATTATCTCAAGAGCTGATGGGTCCAACAGTAGAAGACAAAAATAAACAACCTGACAAATGAATCATCTTTTTACTCCAAGACACACTGCAGTGGAAGAATGCTTATACTAGATTTGAGGCAAATAGATATTTCTATTACTAAATACATTTATTTGAATATTTTTAAAAAGCCATATATGCATTTTATCACCAAGTGATGCCTGGACAAGTGCAGATTTTCATTACCGAAATTAGATGTGTATGAAAACTGTTAAAGAAACAATAGATTAAATGGTGCTGTTGGAGACCAAGGAGAAACATCCTTTTGTACCATTAAATGGCAGCCATGATCTCAACTATGGAAATCTAGGTGGGTTGTGTCACCCTAATGAATTCTCACCTCCCACCCCAGCATGACTGAAACTACAGTTTCAAGAACCAGAAAAAAATCTGAGAAGTCAGCGGAGATAAAAATATGATTTTCTACTTAATAGAATGGGAGTTGGATAATTGACTCTGAAGTAAAAATTCCAAACAGCTTTGAGCCCCTGTATTGGGAGTGGCATCTGAAATAAGCTTACCCTCCCTTTCTCTTTCCTTTTCCAAGCCATATCCCTTTCCAACTTCAAAACTCCAGCAAGAAACCATCCTCCTTTGTGATGGAGCCTTTCTAAATTAATCCTAATAAGAGCAGTCTTCGTATATCTTCTGATTTTCTACGTTCCCTTTAAATAACATGAATATGTTTTAGTCATTTATACACTTGTGTTTACCTTCTAGGCCTTTGTCATATTTTGGCTTACTGAGGGATTTGTGTAATTTTGTATGATCTGTTTCATATTAGAACTCAATCCATTCCTAAGTCACCTCAGCGATGTCCTACAACAGTCTCGTCTGCACACTTTGCTCCTCTACTGCCAGTTTACTCACTGTGCAGTGAGAGCACTGTGCAGATGGATCTCTTCAATCTCACCACTGACCCTTTTTTCCACATCCTCCCCCTAGCCTGGAACTCCCTCCCCCTCCACGTATGCCAGTCTACCACTCTCCCCACCTTCAAGGCATGATTAAGGTCACATCTCCTCCAAGAGGCCTTCCCTGATTAAACCCTCTTTTCCCTGACTCCCTCTCCCTTCTGCATTATCTATACAATTGGATCTGTTCCCTTTTATCAGTTTATCTTCACCCCACCTTCAACCACACAGCACCTATGTACAGATCATTAAATTACATATTTGAAATTACTTACATATATTAATGCTTGTCTCCCCTTCTAGACTATAAGCTCATTGTAGACAGGAACACGTCTCCCCAATCTGTTGCATTTTATGGCATAGGGGATAGAGCAGAAGCTTGGGAGTCAGAGGTAATGTGTTCTAATCCTGGCTCTGCCTCTTGTCTGCTGTGTGTGACCTTGGGTAAGTCACTCACTTTCTGGGCCTCAGTAACTTCATCTGCAAAATGGGGATTGAGACTGTGAACCCCACGTGGGAGAGGGACTGTGTCCAATCCATTCCAGCGCTTAGTACAGTGCCTTGCACATAGTAAGGGCTTTACAAATGCTACAATTATTATTACTACTCTCCCAAGTGCTTAGTATAGTGCTCTGCCCATAGTAAGTGCTCAATAAATGCCATTGATGATTGATTATTAGAGTATGAATTGATGAAGACTATGGTTTTCTTTTTTAGTAGCTCTCCATATGCTGTGACTCCACTGCTGCAAGTAACTGAAACAATCTAGATGTTGGCCAATGGCTGCCCTGAGGCTCTCAAGGGACCTTTGCCATGGTCACAGATGTAAGAGGTTGTTCAGCTGCTCCTGGATCCTGGCAGATCCTGGCACCCTCACTCACTCCCTGCTAGCCCAATGGAGACAAAATTAGATGGCCTCTAGACACCACACAGTGTGAAGTCTATCTTGTTGGCAGGCTTCCAACTTTCCAGGGGATACTGTTGGTTGAGGGACTGAATTAATTTAGTCATCCTGTTGTTTCTATTTGGGACATATTACTCAACATCTGCTTGGATGGGGTCTGGGGGATTAATTGACTTCCCACACAGCCTTTCATTTCATTATATGATATTGCTTCTCCCCGACTTCCTACCACCACTCCACCCTCCATATTTGATGAAACTCTGCTGGGGATCGCTTACTTTTCTCTATGATGGATTATTAATTAAATTGAACCCTGGGTTTAAATATTATGATCTGGCCATTATTTTTTTCATTCCGTTCTTTTTGGCTGGTAATGCAGATTTCCAGCCCATCCTCTTAATTTCCTTGAAAGTGATTCTGACTTGTAATATGTCAGATCTGTTTGTGTGCCATTCATGGAGTTTTTTTCTATTCCTCAGAATTTATTGGTGAACAATGGATAAAGGGACTGATCCTGAACAGTTTACACAATCAAAAAGACTTGAAGCAGTTCCATCTCTGTTGGTCCCCTGTTTTTTTATGTCATTTGTTAAGCGTATACTATATGCCAGTCTCTGTACTAAGTGCTGGGGTAGATACAAGCTAATCAGGCTGGATGCAGTCCATTTCCCATACGGGGCACTTAGTCTTCATCCCCATTTTACAAGTGAGGTAAATGAGGCACAGGGAAGTTAAATGACTTACCCAAGGTCAGACAGCAGACGTCCGGTGCCAGTATTAAAACCCAGATCCTTTTGACTCCCAGGTCCGTGCTCTAGGCCATGTTGCCTCTATGATGGTTCGGCTGTTCTCTAATTACCTTCTGCCTCTCTTAGCTACAACTTCCATGTCACCTCTGTGACTCTTTATCCTCACTGCCATTGTCCATGTTCCATCTTCCTTTCTCCTTTTTTCTAACTCTCCTAAAATCTTCAGGTTATAGTCAGACTTCTAAATAATAATCTTCTGCCCACTCAGGGAATGAATACTCATAGCTTGTATCTATCATAGCGCTTAGTACAGTATCTTGCACATAGCTTAACAAATACCATAAAAAAAAACAAAAACCCAAAGCATCCATAGGCTTTGTACCTAGTAAATCTAACCAACTTCCCTCTGTGGTGCTTCATGTTTTGCCTGTTTGACTTGGATTGCTAATATAGATGGGAATAAACTAGTTGTTAGCCTTTGTTGGATTCATCATCAAGGTGGACTGTAGAGAACTCCACAGATAATTAGGAAGGGAGAAAATAATTACAAACACATTAGCTAGATGGGATTAGGCTTTCTAAAATGTCTCCCCAAATTAAAATTTCCCCAACAATATTTTTTTTTCCAATTGAGGAAAGCACTGCTCAACCCTTAGTTCTTCTTGAAAACATTAAATTGAATACATTTTTGAAGCTAGGAAGGCAGCAGGTGGGTTTTAAAAACACATTGAAGCAGAACCTCAAATCAAGTAGCAGAGCTGCAAAAAGCTACATGCAGTCGTGCAGGCATAAGGAGGATCTTTTAAAAAAGGAACTTTGAGATTCAGATGGCAGAAAGTAGAAATGAAAGCTGACTGGTGGGAATTGGGTAGCCGATTTGGGTAGCCTCCAAGGGAGTAAATTTGGGCCCCAGATTATTTTCATTATCGTCATTTACCTTTGTCATTCAACCTGAAATAATATGTCACTAACAGAAGTAAGAGAAGGCAGATTTCACCTGATTTCCAATTTCTAAGACCTGGCTCCTTGAGCCCAAAGAAAACACACTGGTCTATTAGAAAGAGCACCGCTCTGGGAGTCAGAGGACCTGGGTTCTAATCTCAGTTCTAACACTCGCCTTTGGGTGATCTTGGATGTCACTTTGTGCCTTAGTTTCCTCATCCATGTAATGGGGATTCAAAACCTATCCTCCCTCCTACCTAAACTGTGAGTTCCATCTGGGACAAGAATTGTGACCAGCCCAATTATTTTGTATCTTACCTAGCACTTAGTACAGTGCATGAGATATAGTAAATCAAATCAATCAATTCAATTAATCAGTCATATTTATTAAGCACTTACTGTATGCAGAGCACTGTATTAAGCCCTTGGGAGAGTATAACTAAACATGTCTAATCTGACTTCTTATCTTCTCACTCAAACCTTGCAGCATGGTGTAGTGAATAGAGCATGGGCCTGGGAGTCATAAAGTCATGGGTCTAATCCCTGCTGCATCACTTGTCTGCTATGTGACCTTGGGCAAGTCACTTCACTTCTCCATAGCTCAGTTACCTCAGCTGTAAGATTGAGACTGTTAGCCCCATGTGGGACAAGGACTGTGTCCAACCTGATTACATGTATCCACCCCAGCACTCACTGTAGTGCCTGGCACATAGTAAGCACTTAACAAATACCATGATTATTAATATTATTACTGTTACTGTAGACAATATCACTATTATCCCAATCTCACAAGTCCATAACTTTGGCATGGTCCTCGGCTCATCTCCCTTATTCCATCAGCATATTCAATCTGTCACCATATCCTGTCAGTTCTACCTTCACAGCATTGTTAAAATCCTCCTTTTCCTCTCTAACCGAACAGCAACCATGCTGATCCAAGCAGTTATCCTATCCCACCTTGATTACTACATCTGTCTCCTCACTGACCTCCTGGCCTCCTGCCTCTCCCCACTCCAGTCCATAATTCAGCCTGCTGCATGGATCATTTTTCAACAAAAACATTCAGTCTATGTCTTCCCCCTTCTCAAGAACCTCCAAGGTTGCCCAACCACCTCTGCTTCAAACAGAAATTCCTTACCGTCGGCTTTAAAGTTCTCAATCAGCTCACCCCATCCTATCCCATGTAACTAATCTCTTACTACAGCCCAGCCCTCACAGTCCACTCCTCTGGTACCAGCTTACTCACTGTGCCCCGATCTCGTCCATCTCATCACCGACTCCTTTCCCACATCCTCCCCCTAGCCTGGAACTCCCTCCCCCTCCATATACCCCAGACCACCACTCACTCCTCCTTCAGTGCATCATCAAGGTCACATCTCCTCCAAGAGGCCTTCACCGATTGAGCCTTCTTTCTCTCGGCTCACTCTTCCTTCTGCTTCATTTATGCACTTGGATCCATGACCCTTGGACTTAGGATATTTCCTCTACCCCCAACCCCACAGCACTTCAGTATATATCCTTATTTATTTATATTGTATGTCTCCCTGACAGACTATAAACTTATTATGGGCAGGAGCTGTGTCCACTAATTCTATTGTATTGAACTTTCCCAAGTGCTTAGTATAGTGCTCTGCACCGAGCACATTCTAAATAAATATGATTGATGGATTGATTACAATATAAGAGAGTTGGTAGAGGTTTCCTGCCCACAGTATAAGCATTTAACATGTCTTGTCTTGTCTTATGCTGTCAAGTCATCACCGACCTGTAGTGATGCCATGGACACATCTCTCCCAGAACACCCCACCTCCATCTACAATCATTCTGGTAGTGTATCCGTTGAGTTTTCTTGGTAAAAATATGGAAGTGGTTGACGATTGCCTCCTCCCGCACAGTAAACTTGAGTCTCCATGCTCAACTCTCTCCCATGTCACGGGTGCCCAGCACAGGTGAGTTTTGACATGTAGCAGATTGCCTTCCACTTGCTAGTCACTGCCCAAGCTAGGAATGGAATAGGTATGCCTCTGCTTGACTCTCTCTCCCATAGTCGAGACTGGTAGAATACTGGAAACTCTCCAGGTGTGACTCTGAGAGGGGAATTTAACAAGTACCACTATCATCATTATTATCATTCTTATCATTATTATTATTGTTGTTGTTATTCAAACCCAACCTTCGTCTAGCTCAAGTTTTACATACACGCACAAAAAAATCAAGGCAACTCATTCCGAGGAATTTTTATTTTAATCCCAACCAAGTGAACGCTATGTACATGGGCTCCCCATTTTATAGTTCAGAAGGCCTACGGCAAGCCAAGGTGCTGTGTCAATTACAGAAAAATCAATGAAGATACTGTTCAGGAGTCCTTTTCACCATTCAGTGCGGATGATATCCTTCACTTTCTAGCACTGATTCATTTACTTTCAGACTCTCGAGGGGCTACTGACATATTGCTATCTCTGAAGAATCTGAAGCAAAATTCACCTTTGTTTCTTACTGCAACTTGTTCCAGCACCGTTTGTTATGCCAGTTTCAGCCCGCTGCTGCAACGACCCTCTGATTTGTGTAGATGAGCAGAGACAGGCAGTGTGTGAACAGGCCTTTCATGTCCCCCAAATGCTAAAACAAGCCAGCTTTCCCTTTTCTCTGCCTCTAGGCTGTAGAATATTTCCCTGCTGCTTCTCCCTCTCACCCAGTAAAAATGGCGCTGGAACAAAGATCCTGGGAATTTCCATCCAGTTTCAACGCTTGGTGAAAACAAAGACTGGGAGGTAGTTGGATCTCCTTGTTGATTAGTGTGTGCCTGTTGCCTCAAAAATTCATTAATTCATTCAGTCAGTCATATTTATTAAGTGCTTACTCTGTGCAGAACACTGTACTAAGCGCTTGGGAAAGTACCATACAACAGGCTCACAGTCCAGAGGTGAGGAGACAGACATCAATACAAATAAATAAAATTACAGATATATACATAAGTTCTGTGGGCCTGGCAGGGAGGAAGAGTGAGGTCAGCAAGGAGGCTGATGTAGTAATCTAGGCGGGAAAGGATGAGTGATTGTATTAACGTGGTAGCAGAAATCTGTTCCTCTCATAGTGAGTGAGTTTGGGAAAAGCTAAATGCTACGCCTCAAACATGACTCCTCTCCCCTAAACCAATTCTAAGAGCACTGCCAGACGTGTAACACTAGCCCTAAAGAACAGTGTCCCCACGTTGCAGGGTGCCTTAAAGTCAGAGGCACCCTATAAAGCTGTGCACCTTGAATCAGGTCAGGGCTGTGCATGATGATGTGAGCCAGGACTCAGTACCAAGATCTGTCCAGGATCTCCCAGGATTGCAGAAGTGCTGACATTTTGGAAGGAGCAATGGATCAGAAGACAGAGTGGGTGGGAAAAATTTACCTTACCCTGCTGGAGAGAACCAGGGCCGGTAACCAGTTTTTTAGATGACAAAACCAGAATTACTCTCTTTCAAGTTATCCACCAGACGAGGGGAGGTTTATAGTGCCTGTTTGAAATCTTTCACTATATAAAAATGAAATGCTCCCCCTGTAGAGGGTTGGGATGGGAGCATAAGGGCAGGAAAATGAATTGAAAAGGACCATTTCCAATAGAGAAGGCCCTAGATCTCACAAAACTTACTTTGTTACTCCACTTGTGAATGTGGATTCTAATTCTGGCTCCACCACTTGTCAGCTGCATGACCTTGGGCAAGCCACTTAACTTCTCTGTGCCTAAGTAAAATTGGGATTAAGACTGTGAGCCCCACGTGGCACAACCTGATTACCTTGTATCTACCCCAGTGCTTAGTGCTTGACACATAGTAAGAGCTTTACAGATACCATAATTATTATTGTATAGCTGTCCAGTAACTTTAATGTGATTGTGCTTCCAGTAACAATAATAAATAATGAAAAACCCAAGTCAAAGCCCAATTTGAATCATGGCTAAGTGAATGTTCTGTACAGCCTTTTGTGAATTTCTGGCACTCAGTCAATGTTAAACAATGATCAAACCACTTTTTCACTGAAGAATAGGAGTCTGAGCTAGAACGTTGGAAAATAAACCAGCTCTGTGCCTTTTGTGAGTTTTAGGTGTTCAGGTAGTAGGAGAGGAGGTTGTTCTATTAGATCTATTGGCAGCTGAGGGATAAGGTTACTGAGAAATTCTGTATCTTCTCAGACCACCTGACTCCATGTCTGAGTGTGGGAATAGTAGCCAGAAAAATATTTGAATTGTTGGTTTGCCAAACAATTTCCTTCTCCTTCTGTGCAACCTTTTCTGACTTAATGGTTCTGGCAAATTTCTGTTTTCCTGCCTCTTAGATGAAAAATTCCTTCCCCTCCTGGCTCCAGTCTCCTCAGTCACTCCAGTAACTTACTGGCATTTACACTGAACTCTATAAGTTACGGTTTTATATTTACAGTTTGTGTTATTTTGCGCCCTTTATGATTTTATGGCTTTAAGGTCCATGTTCTCATTATTGGTAGGTTTCGGTATTTGACTTATTCTGTTTCCACCATTAGATTATGAAGTCGCTGAGGTCATGAAACCTCCTTTTCACTGCCTTTGTGTCAACATCCCCTTCCTCTGCCCCACCAGAGTATTTGGTAGAGTTCTTCTCTACCCATGTTGAAAGATGGATGACTGATTTACTTGTGTCTTTGTCGATTCCTCCTCTCCTTACCTACTCAGTATGGGCACCACTTAACGTTTTTTATGGTATTTTTTTAAGTGCTTACTATATGCCAGGCACCATACTAAACTCTGGGATAGATACAAGCTAATCAAATTGGATAGAGTCCCTGCCCCACATAGGGCTCACAGTCTTAATCCCCATTTTACAGATGAGGCAGCTGACGCTAAGTAACTTGCCCAAGGTCACACAGCAGATATGTGGTGGATCAGGGATTAGAATTGAGGCCCTTCTGACTCCCAGGCCTGTGCTCTATCCACTAGGCCAAGATGCTAATCTGGCATTTCTATTTTTCTCTTAGATACTTCATCTTAACTCCTCTGTTCTTGTCATTCTTTCTATCACCTTTCCCCAGCTGATTGCCTGAATTCCTTCACTCTATCCCCACTGCTTTCAGGACATCTCCAAATGGAGAGATTAGATTGCTTCATGCTGCCAAATTCCCCATCACCATGAACAGTGCCCCAGTTGTATTCGCATCCAAAAGCCAAATCTTAGAATGTTCTCTGTCATCTGCCAATTGTTCCCATGTCCCATCAGATATCAAATTCAGTAGTTCCTTCTCAATCAATTAATCAAACCATCAATAGCATTTATTGAGCACCTACCCTGTGCAGAACATTGTAATAATAATCATGGCATTTGTGAAGTGCTTAACCACGTACCAGACACTGTACTAAGCACTGGGCGGATAGCAGCAAATTGAATTGGACACAGTCCCTGTTCCACATAGGGGTCACAGTATTAATCCCCATTTTACAGATGAGGTAACTGAGGCACAGAGAAGTGAAGTGACTTGCCCAAGTCCACATAGACATACGGTGGAGCTAGAATTAGAATCCATGATCTGACTCCCAGTCCTGTGCTCTATCCACTCTAGCATGCCGTTTCCACTATGTCACATTGCTTCTATTATGCCTTAGTGCTTGGAAGAGTACCATAGAGTTAGTATACATGATCCCTGCGCCTTCAAGTTGCTTACAGTCAAACAGAGGAGGCAAATCATATTTTCTGCCAGACAGCCTGAATTTGCCTACTCCTTTTGATATCCTGCCTTGAATACCGCATCAGCCTCCAGGCAGGCCTCCCAGCCTCCTGTCTCTCCCCACTTCAGTCTAAGGGGAGGTTGTTCTATTAGATCTATTGGCAGCTGAGGGATAAGGTTACTGAGAAATTCTGGATCCTCTCAGACCACCTGACTCCATGTCTGAGTGCGGGAATAGTAGCCAGAAAAATATCTGGATTGTTAGTTTGCCAAACAATTGTCTTCTCCTTTTGGGCACCTTTTTCTGACAATGGTTCTGGCAAATCTCTTCTTTCCTGTCCCTCAGATGAAAAATTCCTTCCCCTCCTGGCTCCAGTCTCCTCAGTCACTCTAGTAACTGGCCTCCCAGCCTCCCATCTCTCCCCACTTCAGTCTAAACTTCACTCTGCTGCCCAGATCATCTTTATACAAATATTTAGTTCGCATATTCCTGCTTTTCAAGAACCTCCAGTCGTTGCCCATCCACCTCCACATCAAACAAAAACGCCTTACCATAGGCTTTAAAGCACTCACTTACTTCCCTGTCAAGCCAGCCCACACCCTTTACTCCTCTAATGCCAACCTACTCACTGTACCTCAATCTCATCTATCTCACAACTGACCCCCTCACCCAAGTCCTGCCTCGGGCCTCGAATATCCTCAGTCTTCATATCCGACAGACAATCACTCTCTCCACCTTCAAAGTCCTCATTTCCTCTTCTCCCACTTCCTTCTGTAGTGCCCTTGCACTTGGTTTTGAAACCTGTATATTCCATAATTTATTTATGATAACATCTGTCTCCCCCTCTAGACTGTAAGCTTGTTGTGGGAAAGGAATGTGTCTACCAACTCTATTACACTGTACTCTCCCAAGCGCTTAGTTACAGTCCTCTACATATAGTAAGCGCTCAATAAATATAACTGATTGATTGATCTGTAGCCTTTGAGCACTTGATAGTCACTCCACCCTCCATCCTTTATTACTTATGTACACATCCACAATTTATTTTAATATCTGTCTTCCCCTTTAGACTGCAAACCCCTATGGGCAGGGAACGTGATTACCGGTTCCATTGTATTATTCATTCAATAGTATTTATTGAGCGCTTACTATGTGCAGAGCACTGTACTAAGCGCTTGGGATGAACAAGTCGGCAACAGATAGAGACAGTCCCTGCCGTTTGACGGGCTTACAGTCTAATCGGGGGAGACGGACAGACAAGAACAATGGCACTAAACAGCGTCAAGGGGAAGAACATCTCGTAAAAACAATGGCAACTAAATAGAATCAAGGCGATGTACAATTCATTAACAAAATAAATAGGGTAACGAAAATATATACAGTTGAGCGGACGAGTACAGTGCTGTGGGGATGGGAAGGGAGAGGTGGAGGAGCAGAGGGAAAAGGGGAAAATGAGGGTTTAGCTGCGGAGAGGTAAAGGGGGGATGGCAGAGGGAGTAGAGGGAGAAGAGGAGCTCAGTCTGGGAACGCCTCTTGGAGGAGGTGATTTTTAAGTAGGGTTTTGAAGACGGAAAGAGAATCAGTTTGGCGGAGGTGAGGAGGGAGGGCGTTCCAGGACCGCGGGAGGACGTGACCCAGGGGTCGACGGCGGGATAGGCGAGACCGAGGGACGGTGAGGAGGTGGGCGGCGGAGGAGCGGAGCGTGCGGGGTGGGCGGTAGAAAGAGAGAAGGGAGGAGAGGTAGGAAGGGGCAAGGTGATGGAGAGCCTCGAAGCCTAGAGTGAGGAGTTTTTGTTTGGAGCGGAGGTCAATAGGCAACCACTGGAGTTGTTTAAGAAGGGGAGTGACATGCCCAGATCGTTTCTGCAGGAAGATGAGCCGGGCAGCGGAGTGAAGAATAGACCGGAGCGGGGCGAGAGAGGAGGAAGGGAGGTCAGAGAGAAGGCTGACACAGTAGTCTAGCCGGGATATAACGAGAGCCCGTAATATTAAGGTAGCCATTTGGGTGGAGAGGAAAGGGCGGATCTTGGCGATATTGTAGAGGTGAAACCGGCAGGTCTTGGTAACGGATAGGATGTGTGGGGTGAACGAGAGAGACGAGTCAAGGATGACACCGAGATTGCGGGCCTGCGGGACGGGAAGGATGGTCGTGCCATCCACGGTGATAGAGAAGTCTGGGAGAGGACCGGGTTTGGGAGGGAAGATGAGGAGCTCAGTCTTGCTCATGTTGAGTTTTAGGTGGCGGGCCGACATCCAGGTGGAGACGTCCCGGAGGCAGGAGGAGATGCGAGCCTGAAGGGAGGGGGAGAGGACAGGGGCGGAGATGTAGATCTGCGTGTCATCTGCGTAGAGATGGTAGTCAAAGCCGTGAGAGCGGATGAGTTCACCGAGGGAGTGAGTGTAAATGGAGAACAGAAGAGGGCCAAGAACTGACCCTTGAGGAACTCCAACAGTTAAAGGATGGGAGGGGGAGGAGGCTCCAGCGTAGGAGACCGAGAATGATCGGCCAGAGAGGTAAGAGGAGAACCGGGAGAGGACAGAGTCCGTGAAGCCAAGGTGAGATAAGGTATGGAGGAGGAGGGGATGGTCGACAGTGTCAAAGGCAGCAGAGAGGTCAAGGAGGATCAGAATGGAGTAGGAGCCATTGGATTTGGCAAGAAGGAGGTCATGGGTGACCTTAGAGAGAGCGGTCTCGGTAGAGTGGAGGGGACGGAAGCCAGATTGGAGGGGGTCTAGGAGAGAATGGGAGTTAAGGAATTCTAGGCATCGATTGTAGACGACTCGTTCTAGGATTTTGGAAAGGAAGGGTAGTAGGGAGATAGGACGATAACTGGAGGGGGGAAGTGGGGTCAAGAGCGGGTTTTTTTAGGATGGGGGAGACGTGGGCATGTTTGAAGGCAGAGGGGAAGGAGCCCTTGGAGATTGAGTGGTTAAAAATAGAAGTTAAGGAAGGGAGGAGGGCAGGGGCGATGGTTTTAAGAAGGTGAGAGGGAATGGGGTCCGAGGCGCAGGTGGAGGGGGTGGCACTTGCGAGGAGGGAGGAGATCTCCTCTGAGGATACTGCAGGGAAGGATGGGAAAGTAGGGGAGGGGGTCGGTGGGGGGGAGGGGAGAGGCGGAGGGGTGACTTTGGGGAGCTCAGACCTGATCGTGTTGATTTTCGTGAGGAAATAGGTGGCCAAATCATTGGGGGTGAGAGATGGGGGAGGGGGAGGAACAGGGGGCCTAAGGAGAGAGTTAAAGGTCCGGAACAATCGGCGGGGGTGACGGGCATGGGTGTCGATGAGGGAGGAGAAGAAGCTTTGCCTGGCGGAGGAGAGGGCAGAGTTAAGGCAGGAAAGGATAAATTTGAAGTGTGTGAGGTCGGCTTGGTGCTTGGACTTTCGCCAGCAGCGCTCAGCAGCTCGAGCATAGGAGCGTAGGAGGCGGACGGAGGAGGCGATCCGGGGCCGTGGGTTAGTGGAGCGAGAGCGGCGGAGGGAAAGGGGGGCGAGAGAATCGAGATGAGTAGAGAGGGTGGAGTTGAGAGCGGAGACCCGCTCGTCGAGAGTGGGAAGAGAGGACAGGGCGGCAAGGTGAGGCGAGATGCTATTGGAAAGACGGATGGGATCGAGAGAGCGGAGGTCTCTGTGGGGCAGTAGCGAAGATTTGCAGGGGGAGGGAGTGTGAGAGATAAGGCAGGTGAGAAGGTTATGGTCAGAGAGAGGGATTTCAGAGTTGGTGAGGGAGGAGATAGTGCAGCGGTAGGAGATGACGAGATCGAGGGTGTGACCGAGTCGGTGAGTGGGCGCGGTATGGTGGAGGAGGAGGTCGGCAGAGTCGAGGAGGGATAGCAGGCGGGCGGCAGAGGAGTCTTCGGGTACATCCGTATGGATGTTGAAGTCTCCGAGGATCAGAGTGGGCAGAGAGAAGGAGAGAAGGAAGGTGAGAAAGGGGTCAAGGTGGTTGAAGAAGTCGGAGGTGGGACCGGGAGGGCGGTAGATGACGGCGACAAGTAACTGGAGTGGGTGGTAGAGGCGAATGATATGGGCTTCGAAGGAGGGGAAGGAGAGGGAGGGGGGAGGAGGGATAGTGCGGAAGCGGCAACGGGGCGAGAGGAGGAAGCCGACGCCTCCTCCCTTACCGGTGAGTCTGGGGGAGTGGGAGAAGGAGAGGCCTCCGCCGGAGAGAGCGGCGGCGGAGACCGTGTCTTCGGGAGAGAGCCACGTTTCCGAAAGGGCGAGGAGGAGGAGAGAGCGGGAGAGGAAAAGGTCATGGATGAAAGGTAGCTTGCCTGTAATAGAGCGGGGGTTCCAGAGGCCACACTTGAAAGTAGCTGTGGGTGCAAGGGGGGGGGGGGGGGGAAGGGCGGGGGGAGGGGAGGGTTTGGATGGGAAGGAGGTGGCGGGGCCCTGGACGAGGAGAGGGGGATGAGGGGTGGCGGTGGGACAAGAGGACTGGGATGGGGCGTGGGTGGGGAAGAGAGAAGGGGGGAGGGGGTGAAGAGGGGGTTTGGTGGGGGGAAGAGTAGGGGGAGGGGGAAGAGGGGTAGCGCTGGTGAAGTGGGGTTCTAGGGCGGGAGAGAGGAGGGGGGGAGGAGACACTCTCCCAAGTGTTTAATAAGGTGCTCAGTCCACAGAAAGTGCTTAATAAATTGACCAGGCTTTGACCATCTCATTTTTGTTTATGGTATTTGCTAAGCACTTACTCTGTGTCAAGCACTGTACTAAGCACTGGGATAGATACAAGTTAATCAGGTTGGACCCAGTCCTTGTCCCACATGGTGCTCACAGTCTTAATCACATTTTAAAGATGAAGTAACTGAGGCACAAAGAAATTAAGTGACTTGCCCACCAAGGTCACACAGCAAAGTGGTGGAGCCAGAATTAGAATCCGGGTCATTCTAACTCCCAAGTCCATGCTCTATCCAATATGTCATGCTTCTTCTCTTTGCTGAGACCTCCTTGCTCCTGGTCTCCCAGTCTCAATTACATAGGGTTTAGCATGCTGTTCCTCTACTTTCATGAGGACTTTCCACTGCCTACAGTCCCAGAGCTTCCTGCTGTAAGCAAGAACAAAACTGATTGATACCTGCCTTCAAGACTTGGGTGTTCCGCCAACATCTCAGATTAAACATGTCTACAACTGAACTCCTTATCTTCCCACCCAAACCCTGTCCTTCCCCTGTCTTTCCAACACTATAGGCAACACCACTATCCTCCCTGTCTCACAAGTCCATAATCTCAGTATTGTCCTCAATCCATCTCTCTCATTCCACCAACATATTCCATCTGTTACCAAATCATGTTGTTTCTATCTTCACAACATTACTAAAACCCACCCTTTCCTCTCCATCCAGTCTGCTACCACGTTGACCCAAGCACTTATCCTACCCTGACTGACTTACTTCATCTGCCTCCTCTCTGATCTCTAGGCCTTATGTCTCTCCCCACTCGAATCCATATTTCATTCTGCTGCATGGATCATCTATTCACAACAATGTTCAGTCTATGTCTCCCCACTCCTTAAGAACCTACAATGGCTGCCCATCCATCTCTGCAACAAACAAAAACATTGGCTTTAAAGCATTCAATCAGCTCTCCTCACCTCACTGATCTCCTACTACAGTCCAGTCTGCACATTCCACTCGCATGATGCCAATTTACTCCCTGTGTCCTGATCTCATCTATCTCACTGCTGACCCCTTTCCCAAATCCTCCCCCTAGCCTGGAATTCCCTTCCAATCCACATGAATGAATAAATAAATGAATGAATAGTAACAGCAGCAGCAGCTTTTGAGTGGCCTATGTTTTGGTGCACTGTCCTAGACATTGGGCACTATAAATTAATAAAGTGACACCTTCTCTGCCCACATGGAACTTTAATGGGGAAGATGAGACACATAAAAATATTTACAACTAAAGTAGAAAATAAATAATCTCAGGAGGAGTAGCCAAACTCACATTTTCCCGTCAACCACCAGGAGTTCCTGTGAAGGACTGGATTTGCTCTGCAGAGAAACTGGGAACATGCAGGCAAGTCAGTGTCCACGTGCACTGATCTAGGCAGTTTCCACAGCCATGGAAGGGCCCAAGTTGGGGGAGGGGGGGGGGAGGGCAGAGCTACTCATAGATTCCTGAGTGATGAATAGAAACATAGAAGCTTTTGCTCCTCAAATCTTTCTCCCTTTCCCTCCTCCTCCTCCTCCCGCCTCTTCCCTCTCCCTCCCTCTCAAGAGCATAGACTATAAGCTCCTTCTGGTTGGGGACCATGCTATTAACTCTGTTATAATGTACTCTCCCAAACATTAGTACACAGTCAGCGCTCAATAAGTACCATTGATTGATTAGAAAAACTGGCATTGATTTCCCAGTATTAGTCTCTGAGTTAGTCCTGTTCTTGAGTTCTACAAACTTTAGTTCTCCAGAGTTCCTTTCCAAGTCCAAGCAGTCTCTGTCCAAAAGAGGCCATTCAGCCTTCTTAAAATTCTTTCCCTTTCTTGGCTGGTGGAGTTTGATACTTTTGGCATAGAGAGTATCCTCCCTAAAATACTTTTGACAAGACTCTCTCTAATCTTGGGAAGCCCCGTTGTGTATAAGCAATGCACTAAAGACTCCTCATCTGGGGTTAGTATTTGAAGCCAGAAATCTCCGAAATAGAAACACTACTTAATTGGGAGAAAAGAAAATCAGCTTAATATGAATCTTTCATTTTCACAGTATTTCTATTCTGGAAGCTGTATAAACTATCAGAAATTTAATGCCTTCACTAAGATGTTTTGCTAATTTCACTCAGGTGTTTTTATTCCAATACTAAAATAGTAATAGTAAAAAAAAAACCAAACCCTAGAATTATTTCTATGTACAAAGCAGTGATAGTAGTAGTAGTAGTTGTAATAATAACAATGGTGTTTGTTAAGCACTTACTATGTGTCAAGCACTGTTCTCAGCGCTGGGGTAGATACAATCTAATCAAGTTGGACATAGTCCCTGTCCCACATGGGGCTCACAGTCTTAATCCCCATTTTACAGATGAGGTAACTGAGGCCGAGAGAAATCAAGTAATTTATCCAAGGTCACGCAGCTGACGAGTAGTGGAGCTGGAATACTACTACTAATAGTAATACTATTAATAGTAATATTAGTAATAGTAATATTACTATTAGTAGTAGTGATAATCATAGTAGTAACATTTTATAGAGCCCCCCACTTAGGGTGGTGCACAGTACCAGGTGTTTGGGAGATACAGAAAAACCAAGTGACAAATTGGTTGCCTACCAGGAGTTTACACTTTAGCACTACAAACAACTAGTGAAGAGCAACCTACAACGAACCTAAAATTAAGTTAGAATTGGAGTTTTAACTTGCTTTCATGGCTATACTCAAATGCTGCATTGCAGCATCCCCTAAATCAAGGATAATTTTGCATATGCATATTCAATGCAACAAAGGTACGTCTTTGTTAAAGCATATGAATGATTTAAATCTGAACGTGAATAATATTCTTCAAGTGGTTTCTCTATATGAAATATCTTGGCTCTCCAAAATGAATCCCACATTTGAAAAAGAAGTTCCACCTGAGAGCCGGAGATTTTAACACAATAGAGCGTGATTGCTCTTTGCAGTCATTTCTTGAAACTGTATCCCAAAGTAATTAGACAAGTTTTTGATATATTTTATTTTCCCAGGAAATAATAACAGCCGATTTGAAAGTTCTTACATTTTTATTTTGTTGAAACATTTAAAGCTATCAAGCTCATTTGCTGAAGATTTTCTGAATGGCCTATCCAGTCAAAATGTATTTTCCAAAACATATTCCAAAATGTATTTTCCTCCCTTTTTCGTATTTTGTATCTGCCAACCATAATTTACCTTTAGAGCATTCTGTGAGCTATACTTCCTTAACGGAACCGAGGACTGCCAAGTTTCTCTGACTACACTTGTACGACAAATGCTAAGAGATGGCATGATCCAATGCAGCAGACTCTCCATATGCCAAAGGGCCTTCAAATTCATGTTATTATTATATATGGTACACTTAGTTCTCCTGATCCACTAGGGGTGTGTTTTGGGATAAGCCTGACTTACAGAGTACTCACTCTGTAGCCAAGGCTGTACCCATGCTTACAATAATGTCTCCCATCATCAAAACCCATTGTATCCAGAAAGACACACATCAGAACTTCTTGCTTCTTATTCTATACAAAATGCAAAGCAAACTAATGGGTTTTCACAGAATGGACTGTATTTAGAGCCTGGGCTTTGGAGTCAGAGGTCATGGGTTCGACTCCCAGCTCTGCCACTTGTCAGCTGTGTGACTGTGGGCAAGTCACTTCACTTCTCTGTGCCTCAGTTACCTCATCTGTAAAATGGGGATTAGCTGTGAGCCTCAGGTGGGACAACCTGATTACCCTGTATCTTCCCCAGCGCTTAGAACAGTGCTCTGCACATAGTAAGAGCTTAATAAAATACCAACATCATTATTATTATTATTATTAGGCACTTTCTAAATGCCAAGCACTGTGGTAAGCCCTAGGGTAGATGCAATATAATCAGATGGGACATAGTCCCTGTCCCACAAATAATTCACAGTCTATCTTTTCATGGGAATACCTGGAGCAAAACTGCTAGTAATAATAATGATAATATTTTATCATATATATAGTCATTCAATCGTATTTACTGAGTGCTTACTGTGTGCAGAGCACACACACGTATATATTAATGTGTATATATATATATGTGTGTGTGTATTTATATGTGTATATATATATATATATATATCAGGCACTGTGCTATGCTCTGAGGTAGATGCAAGACACTATCCCTGTCCCAGGACAACTCACAAAGTAAGATGGAGGGAGGAGAGGTATTTTTTCCCATTTTACAGTTGAGAATACTGAGGTACAGAGGAGTTAATTGACTCGCCTGAAGCCCTACAGTCAACGGTGGATAGTGCTCAGGTCTCCTGGGTAGTTTCATTAGTAGACATGAACCCTACCCTCAAAGAGTTTACAGTCTACTAGGGATAGTTTATAAAGTGCTGTCATTGAATTTAGTATTTTTTCATTAATAGAATGGTTGAGACCCCGGGTCTGAGAAAGTACCCTAGCCACTCTAGTAGCTGCCAGCAATTACCCTTCACTGAAATGTAATGAGGTTTACTCTTCATAGGTGTTATTGTACAATCCATTATGATCTGTTTCAGACTAGGGTTAGCAACAGACGGCAAGCAGAATTCACTGAGGACCTAGTCTCATATTTCTTGCTTACTTGTTCCGATACCTTCCACATTCTCGTGCATCTGTTTCTTCATCTGAAGAATGAGAGTCATCACGCTGAAAGCTCCTTGAAATTTTCCGATGAAAGCGGTAAGTAGGGGCAAAGTCTCATTATAAACATCCACGGTCTGAGTGAGTCATAACATGCAGCTTAAATAATTACCCAGAGACATTTTTATGTGGGAAGCTGAAATAGCATTTCCTAAACCTCACAACCATCTACAAGGAAAATACCCCATATAAACACTTCATATACATCCGATACAGGCTGAACCGCTCCAAAGGCACACATAAATCCTGGTGAGCTCACACGATTTATTGTTCCTTTTCATTTCATCAATTTACCCAGAATGTTCCTGTTCAAAATCGGCACAACTCTACACTAAAGGGCCACATGCAAATAGTAGGTTCTGATGTAAGACTTGCCTCAGTGACTCACTTAGTGAAAGAATTTGGCCTAAGGTGGTAAATAAAATGGGGTTATTTGCACTAGTTGATCTTAGTGCACCTCTCTATGCCAACATGTTAGAGGCTATCAAGAATGAAAAATCACCCTCTGGAAACAATCTGGAATACTATACATTCAGCAAGGTCCATTAAGCAAGAGTCTTAACCTGAAGCACAGATTTTCTTGGCTGGCTTTATGTGAAGATGACCTTTAAGGGCATATTCTCAGCTCAGGGTACAGTAGATGCACCCACCCATCACATTCTGTCATCTGTGCCTCTGGACGATTTTAGATATACATATGTGGGCCCATTACTTTGATCTCCACACTATTACTGTAGTCCCTAACACTTGAAACTTCGGGTAAAGTTTATTCAGTCATCAACAGGAATGTACTAACTGCCTTTTCTATGCACGGCATTACGCTAAAGTGCTAGCACGTCAATCAGTCGATAGATCGATTGAATTTATTGAGTGCTTACTGCGTGCAGAGCACCGTACGAAGCGCTTGGGAGAGTACAATTAACGGAGTTGGTAGTCATGTCCCCTGCCCACGGGGAGCATGGCAATGTTCTTTCAACTAGATAGTTTTGTGTTGGGCATTTAATGTCGACGGTAGGAGGCTAAAGAACAGATGGGTGCAGAGTGAGACGGATTGTGATGGAATGGCTGAAGATATACATGAATAGGGATTAATATATGTACATACTGTGTCTATATATACATGATATGCATATATGAATATGAATGAATATCTCTATATATTCATATCGAGATATGAAGAAGAAAGTGCTAGGTAAGAGGGAGTGAATATCAAGGGATGTGTCTGGGTTTTGGACGGTGAAAATGCTATTTGTAGGATAAAGGTGGGGTTGGCCTTAAAGGCTGAGAGAGGAGAGAAAAGGAGAGGTTTGAGGAATAGAGAAGAGAGAGCGTGAGAGTATAAAGGTAAGAAATTTGCATGTAATTTTAGGGTATGGAAGGAGGGTAAGGTGGGTGGGAACCAGAAGCTGCCATGGGTTTGGGCAATCGATGGGGCATTCTTGGACTTCTACAGGAATGGAATATGAACGCAGGAGGGTATCTTGGGTGAATCTTTCTCTGTGGACTTTTGGTGCGGATGGCAGTCTGGGATGCCCTTTCGCGGGGAACATGACTGGGCAGTGGGGAGGAAGGATATGTGTGGGTATGTTTGATGTGTGTCGGGTTGTAGGTGTGTAGGTTAAGTGGGGATGTGGGGATGGGAGTGCTGGTGAGCAGTGAAGCTCTAGGTACATATCTACCATCCTGTTATCACCAGTAAGAGAAGTGCCCAGCTGGTGTTCATCCTCTAAGGCAGCAAATCCTGTGATTTATCTCTCTCTTCCAGGATATATTTATAAAGTTACGAATGGTCCATTAAACTAAGTTTGGGTGTTTGTCTCCCCGCACTCACTCCCCCCCTCCCCGCCCCGCCCCCCGCACACAGACACACACAAAAACACACGCACGCACACACACACACACACACACCCCAACCCGCATATTCCTCTCTCCCTCCCCCCACCTCCCATCCCCACGAGGTAGAGGAGTCAGCTAGGCATTGCCGAATTCCCCTCCCCCACCCCCACCCCAGGTTATTTGGGAGATTAGAGTTCATTAATTAAATCCAGGGCCGAGATCGAAGTGTAACATTATTCCAATCACATTTATCTTGCAGCGCGGCGGAGAGGGGCGGCCTCCCGGCTGGGTCTTCGTTGCGGTGGAGAACGAGGGGGCATCCGAGCAGAGACGTTGTCACGCAACCAGCTGCCATTTCCACACCGCAGCTCCCACCCTCCATTTTATGGGGTATTTTTTTGTAATTTTATTTTGATTTTCGATTTTTTTTGAATTCTGCACTGTCCCCGCTCATCCCCTGGCCGGGGGTCCGGACTCTCTCCTCCCTCCCCATCGAGCACCCAGGACCCACCGCCCGATCTCCCTCCCTTCCCCTCGCCCCTCGCCCCTCGCCCACGGATCCCAGCCTCTCCCACCCCCTGCCCACCCTCCCATCCTCCAGCCAGCCCAGCTGCACGCAATTCCATGGACCGGGTTCTTGGGTTCCACTGACTGGAGGCCACCCAGGGATGAGAAATTGCAAAATGGTCCGGGTCGCGAGTGTGCTGGGGCTGGTCATGCTCAGCGTCGCCCTGCTGATTTTATCCCTCATCAGTTACGTCTCCCTGAAAAAGGATAATATTTTCACCACTCCCAAGTACGCCAGCGCGGGGGTGCCTAGGATGTATATGTTCCATACGGGATTTAGGTAAGTGCCTTTATTTCTCTAAATCCAACCTCCCCACCACCCCCAACCGGGTCTCTCTCTCCTCGATGCGTTTTATTGTTATTGTGGGTGAGGGAGGAAGGCCGGGGGGAAGGGGCTGGGGGCGTCAGAGGGGAGGTGGGGGATGCATCCAATGCAGGGAGGCATTTTTGCATCTCGGAGCTGCACGAATCCTTTACGGTGGCTGCAAAACCCGAGACTTCCCCAATCCTAAAAATCCCGGGCGGTTCTAACCGTTTGGCTCTAAAGGCGTCCCTTGGATCGCCCCCACCTCGGGTCCTTAAAACCATTAGGGAAAGAGAGATAGCGGGATGGGGGCGGGGGGATGGGAGGGGATGGGATGGCTGAGTTTGAGATCAGAAAGGATGTCAGGGTCAGGGCCGGCCCAGGCCACTTCCCAGCTAATCTACAAAGGACGATGGCGCAGGCGCCCTGCTCCCCCAAAATGATGGGGTGCCAGGTGGCCCGGGGTGTCTCCCCCGCCCCAGGTTATTCCTCTGACCCCTCCCAGTAGTAGCCCCCTCCCCGCCCCCTCTCCCCTGGAAACCTGGCCCGAGGCGAGCAGAGGAGAGAGCATCCCCCGCCCCCTCCCCTCCAGGCTGCATCCCAGCTGGACGCCCCCTCCCCGGAGGAGAACTCCAAGCTGCAGCCCAGCTGGACGCCCCTTTCCACTCCACCCTCCCCGCAACCCCGGAGGAGGCGACTCCCTAAGCCCCTTTGGCTTCGCCTTTTTGGTCTGTTTGGGAAATGGGTCTCTAGCCCAAGCAGGCCCGGTGTGTGGGTTGCGGGGTGAGGGGTGGGCGATAGGTGGGAAGGAAGAGGGAGAAGAGGTGGGAGGAGGGATCCAAGTCCTAAAGCAACAAAACCCCAAGCCTGCCGAGGCAGGCACTGGTCACTAGGTGCGGGTCCTGGGGGGGATGGGGAGGGGGGGACCCAGCCCTGACCCTGGCCTTCCTCAATCGGACACTGGACACCCCGCTTTCAGGCCCGAAAGCCCAGGACCGTGATGACATGGGCAGGTTGTGCTGTCGGAGGCGAGAGAGGTCTGGAAGGCAGCTGCTGAGGCCTGGGGAGTAAGGTTTGGGAAGGAGAGGGTTAAAGGGAACATCTACACTTCAACACCCTCACTCCCCTACACACAGACACACACAGACACACACACACACGCCCCTGCCATCCCCCCCCCCACTGTCCTTTTCCCTCAAAGCAATTCACCCAGCCCCAGGAGTATCGAGCTGGCCCAGATTTCTCCGCCTGGAGTTTTTTTGCCGTCCGCTGTCCTCAGTGCTGAATCTTTGAATTTCCATCCCTAGGTGTTTGCTCCCTCCACTCGCTCCACTTGCCATCCCGCCCCCCGCCCCCCGTTCCAATCCCCTCCTGTGCCTGACGGCCATTTTATGATTTTTCCAGGACGATAATCGAAAAGAGCGTATTTGTTCCGCTCAGATGTTATTCCGAACCCGCCGCGAGCCAAACGGGAGACGTGACTGGGCCAGCGGGATATAGGTTTTTGTTTTGCAAATTACGCCTAACAGCTCCGCTAAACTTTAATGGTTTCCGCTCCAAAAACGGAGGCGAGGCACGTTCGTTCGGGTACTCACGCTCACGTCCGTGCTTATTTCCAGGCCGCAGTTTGCCCTGAAGTTTCTGGACCCTTCGTTTGTGCCCATCACAAATTCTCTGACCCAGGAACTCCAAGACAAACCTTCCAAATGGACTTTTAACAGGACAGCGTTTCTACATCAAAGGTAGGAGGGGGAGAACAGTAATTCCAGAGACCCAGAGAATCCCCAAATCGTTCTCCCCACCCCCCTGCTTTAGGAGTGCGTTTCTTGTGTCTTCTGGTTGTGATCCAACAGACCGGTCCTGAATTCGAATTAAAAGTGCCTTTAAAACTATTAACATGTGACTATTTAAAATAGACACTCCAAAAGAACCCTCCATCATCAGATATCAACGGGTCGTACGTAACGTTTAAAATTAGTTTACTCTCCGTTGGAAAATGTTGCTGAGAAGTTTCCAAATTAATATGTTGTTGTCTCACCGGATTCCACACAAGTTACTTTGCGGTTGGTCTACGTCAAGGGGACAGAGTGGCCACTGGAAAAGAAATAGGAAAATTTCGTATGCAGATTCCACCTGCTTTTTAATGATCTCGGGGTCTTCAGACAAGTAACTAGTATTTTTGTTAAGTTCATTTGGCTATCAAAATACACTTGTTAGAGACAATCAGTAGTTCAGGGACAAACCTCCTGACTGGTCCTGGAATCCATATGATTGACGGCTCTTGTCTGAGTTGGCCGAGGGCCCACCCTTCCAGTAGGGTCATGCCCCAACTGTCTGCTGGCCCAGACTCTGGGCCTACCTTTGGGCCCGAAGTGTAGCCATGGGTTGGGGACATAAGGTGTTGGGTACTAAAACCAGAAATCTTCCCATTCAGTCAAGGTGGCAATCTGGTATTTGTTAAGCGCTTACTATGTGCAGAGCACTGTTCTAAGCACTGGGGTATTCAGGGTAATCAGGTTGTCCCACGTGAGGCTCACAGTCGTAATCCCCATTTTACAGATGAGGTAACTGAAGCACAGAGAAGTTAAGTGACTTGCCCACAGTCACACAGTTGACAAGCGGCAGAGGCAGGATTCGAACCCATGACCTCGGACTCCCAAGTGCGTGTTCTTTCCACTGAGCCACGCTGCTTCTCTGGTGACAGAAGCTAAGGGGAAAGAAAATGCCTTATTTTCCAAAGTACTGGTAGATCAAAAATCTTCTTTTAATTTTCCCGACATCTCTGTGAGGTAGGGACAAGTCAGTGATTTTACAGATCGGGAAGGTGAAGCCCAGAGTGGTTAAGTCGCTGAAGCAGCATGGCTCAGTGGAAAGAGCCTGGGCTTGGGAGTCAGAGGTCATGGGTTCGAATGCCAGCTCTGCCACTTGCCAGCTGTGTGACTGTGGGCAAGTCACTTAACTTCTCCGTGCCTCAGTTCCCTCATCTGTAAAATGGGGATTAAGACTGTGAGCCTCACGTGGGACAACCTGATTACCCTGTATACTCCAGCGCTTAGAACAGTGTTCTGCACATAGTGAGCACTTAACAAATACCAACATTATTGAGTTGTCCAAGGTAACACAGCGGATCAGTCACATGGCTGGGAAAAGGATTTGACTTCTTGTCTCCTTGTTCCATGCTCTTTCCACCAGACTACACTAGTAGACCACACTGTCTAGGATACACAAAACAGTGTCTTCCACTAGACCACCACATTGTGGTCTGTCTCCCTCACTGAGAGTTGCACTTACGCAGACCAGACCCACACCAGATCCAGACCCATACATTTGGCATCAAGCTCTGGCTTCCTCTAAATGTGATTATAACTAAAAACCGCAAAATTAAACTAGTACTAATACCAGTTCCTAAGGACGGTACCACCAGTGATTGACAAAGCAATAATGGGCCAAAACATAATTTATTTGTCAGGATATAATTACTTCAAATGAGTGTAGCCAAAGTACTATATAATAATCAAAGCGTTTCAAAGTCATGCTATCTCCTGTTCCATAGCTACAGAAACGGAGGGACAGAGAGATAAAGGAGATTTGCTTAGGGCCATAGTATATGCACACCAATCAAGACAAACATGTTTGTGGGGGGCAGTTTTTTTTTAATTGAAAATGCTATTTTGCCATGTTTCTATGGAAGATAAGTCTAATGCTCAGCAATTATAGCAAGAGAACAAAGCTCAAACCAAGCCCTGCCATCCTTAGAAACCTGACATAATGGGTGGGTTCTACCATCTGGTAGATAGCATTTACTGGCAACTTTTATTGCCAGTCTTATGCCTCTCTATATCACCAGCCTGGAATCCCAGAGGCACCAATCCTCAGAGACCAAAAAGGCTGGCAGCAGGGGAAGGGAGGGTTTTGGGGACTGCCAGCTTCTTTGGGCAACAGATTGCCAAATGACTGTTTCCACCCACTCAGCCTAATGTTTTCCAGCCCTTCTGGCTGAATTTCACCAGAAAGAAACTAGCTATCAAAACTTCTCTGATGGGCTGAAAATCACCCTTCTGACATTAAGAACCATGTCGGACTTATTAACCTTCCTGCTCTTCTACTTGGTTACAGAAAACTTGAAGAAAAGTTCATCTTTTTTACTCTAATGAAATTCATTTGTTCTATAGCATATATTCAAAGACAATGATGTTCAGAACGCAGTACTGGGTGTTTGGGCACTAGCCAGCTATTGAAAGACTGATTTGCTATTCATAGTTGTAGTTGCAAATCAACTTGGGAGGACGGAAAAGCATTCAGTTGAGGTTGAGCAGATTTTTTTTTGGTTTTTTTTTCATGCCTTACATTGGCTCAAGGTCTGAATAATAATAATAATAATGGTATTTGTTAAGTTCCTACCTTTCTATGTGCCAGGCACTGTACTAAGCGTTGGGAAATTGGCAGCTCTTACCCCATGGTTCCAGACTTTCCTGTTCTTGGGGCTAGGCTTCCTGGACCTTCAAGACAGTTCTGAATCCTTTACGTGACAGGACTGAGATGGGTAAAAGGTCAAAGTGTTTTTTTAGTTTTTCAGACCAATGGGCTGCCTTGGAGCTCTGAGTCAGATTAATGGATGATAGTCCAAAAACATTAGTCTTATTTTAATACTAATTTGGAGTATTTATTAGATTTTTCCTTTGTGAATTCAATCTTAAAAGGGCTAGTTCCTCTAGAAATTTTCCTTTCAGAAATGGCCCTGCCCCAAGCAAGCACTAGCATGTTATAATGGTAATTTGGAGTCAAAGGATCTATTTTGGCCTCAGTTATCTTACCATTTATATGAAGGTTTTTATTGGGTCTGAAATATCCAGATAATTCAAGTGAATAGACTTTTTTTAACCTCAACTATCTGGATAATATACTAGTGAACACCTGACATGTATCTTCATAGCTCAAAGTGAAGTAGATTGGGCAATTTTCCACTTCATTCGATCAAAGTAGACAGCCAAACCAAATCATTCAAAGGCCCAGTCTGCATGGGGCAGATGAATTTTTGAAAGGAGTTTTCAAGTGGAAAAATCCATTTTTGACCTAAGTCATCACCGGGTAAACAACTAGCCTTTTGCAGGAAGCTAATATTAGGAGAGCCAACTCTGTTCAGACTTTACAGCTACATAACTGAATTCTAACTCAGAGCATACACCAAGAACTCTGACTTCAACAGATCCACCAGTCTTACAGATGGCATCATGGGCTTTTCCACACACTTTCCTGACCCTTTACACTGGTGTTGCCCTAGGGACTCAAGAGCCAACCCTGAATTGTATTCAGTCCCATCCCTGGGGTGCTGTAATTCAGGTGAAAGGGTGAGACTAATCACTAAGATTAGAAGAAATCAATTCAATTTCTAATCCATCAATGATTTTTACTGAGCACTTACTGTGTGCAGAGCACTCTACTAAATGTTTGGGAGAGAACAATAGAGTAAGTAGACATGATCCCTGCCCTCAGGGAGTGTTCAGTTTAGTAGATGCTCCATCTACTACTGATGCTTCTATTCTTTTGTCCAGTGAAGAAAGTCAGGGTGCTTTCCCAAATTGGGACTTTTGTAGAAGCTAAGAATGGAAAATGGAAAATCCTTAGAAATCCTTAATGGATAAGAACAGAAGAATCAGCATTCCTAAACAACTGCTGTCAATCAGACAAAACCCAGGTCAGTCAGGAGTTAGGTCCAGGGAATCTTTCTCACCCCTTGCCAACAATAACAACAACAACAACAACAAAAAACCCGAAAAATTTATTTCAGATTTGCCTTGCTAAATTGCAGCAACAAGCTCTGAGAAGTTACAAGGGGGTATATTCAAGAAGCATGTAGATTCTGTAAGTTTTTTGGTTTTATTTTTGTTTTTAACGAGAAAGAAATTTTGCCCTGAGCAGACTTGACCAAATCATTTATTATTTAAATGATAATTTTAGCTATCAACAGCAAAGTGACAAAATAATTATCAAATCTACAACTCACTTTGTCCTCTGTAGACAACCCATTAACAAAACCTAGGTCTTCAGCCTTTCTGCCCTGTGCTTAGCCATCTGAGACACATTCCTTCTCTTTGCTAGTAGAATTATTGAAGTGCTAAGTGGAATGTGAGCCATCTAGTGTGCTCATTAGAGGCATGTACATCTATTTTAAAGTGTTGTTTAGGAAAGAGTTCCTTGTTGTTTAGCATCTGTGGAGCCATAGCACTTTTTATAAACTTATAAACAGATTCACTACCTCATTGAAAACAGTGCAGCAAATTTGATTCTTTTTACTAATAGAAAGTTAAGCATGCACACCAGTGAGATGATTATATCTCAAATTGATATGTATATTTATTTATGTAGATATATATATATGTTTTAAAGTTGGAAATTAACCCCAACTAGAATAATTTCATCAGAGGCTATATGCTCTGGATCATTCAGTTCCCCCAAGTCTAATATGATTTAAAGTTTCGAGACCTCTTCAACAAAACAAACAAAAAACCCACACCTTCCCCTGAAATACAAATAATTGAGACCATTGAGTAATTGAGAGGCTGAAATTGTTTTATAGTATAATACAATCAAAAATATTTCTAAGTTAGGCAATCATTTGTATTTATTGAGCACTTATTGCTTCCAGGGCATTGTACTAAGTGCTTGGGAGAGTACAACCCAATAATATGACACATTCCCTGCCCACAGTGAGCTTACAGTCTGGAGTGGAAGACTGATCAAGAAACACTTTGCTGTTATTTAATCAACTATCATTCATTATGGAGATATCTGAGAAAACTCGATTTTTACAGCTAGAGCTAATTTTTGATTGGTTTGATTTTGATTCACATCCTAAATCGGATTTTAATTCAAGTAGATTGCATACTTTCGACTCTGGCACAGTGAATTAGGTATTCATGTGTAACAACATTTACTCCTTCAAATTTCTTTCCAGAAAATCCATGATGAGAAATATAAAAGATATTAAAAATCACAGCATACCTTTCCTTTCGCCAGCTTTGGTTTTTCTATCTTGTGAATAATGTGGTGGGTCCAGGAGCATTTAACAAAATCAAATCTGATGATTAATGGTGGTAGTAGCCAATACTTAGTTTCACCTCATGTAATGTTTGAGCTAAAGAGGGTAGGGATTTAAGGTAATTGACACTGTTGAATATTTGGTACCCTGAGTACCATTTTGCTATTGATCTATTGAACATTTGGAGCAAGAATTTGCCCCAAGTTCACCAAGTAGATAAATAGTAGTTCAAAACTCACTCTTGCTTTACATAGATACTTACATATTTTCCTCTTTAGAGAAGGGTACATTTTTGAGACCTCTAGACTTCTTCAAATAAGCTTTGTTTGCCTACGGGAAGTTAGTTAAATATTCTGTTTCATTACTCGGGGCCTTTTAATGAGGCTATCAGGCTCCTTCCTATTAAATATTCAACTACACTATGGCTATTACCATTTTAATATTTTAATAATTCTAAGCCACTCATATCTATTTGGCAACATTTTTGTACAATGGATATTTAAATATTACTCATGTACTGCAATCCAAATGTAAGCAAACAAATCAGAATTACAAACTACCAACTGCCTACTGAAATTGACTAAAGCCACCAAGACTTTTCTTTGCAGTCTCCTGATGATGGGGATCTGTGTTGTTCTTGCAATCATTTTGGGGCACAGACTGGATTTTGGAAACCATCATATTGGCAACATCCATTTACCCCTTCCAAATAAGTAACTGGTGAATGGCATCCACAATTAGGCAATTGCAACGTGATGTTGTTCATGCCAGGAGAGAGATCCCCTACATTTGACCCAAAGACTCTATCTAGGGGCTATTCTAAAAATCTGGTAATATTCCTAAAACCAGAACTGTTATAAATGTGTATTACTTTATTGATACATCTTTGCTTATATTATTTTCTGAATGAAATAGAAGCTTACAAAAATCAGATGGAAAAATCAATATCTGTGAACGGGATGCATTTAATGAATTTTCTTTTATTTTAGGCAAGAAATTCTTCAGCATGTCGATGTAATAAAAAATTTTTCTTTGACCAAGAATAGTGTTCGGATTGGACAACTGATGCACTATGATTATTCCAGCCATAAATATGTTTTCTCTATTAGCAATAACTTCCGATCGCTGCTTCCAGATGTATCACCTATTATGAATAAGCATTATAATATCTGTGCCGTGGTTGGAAATAGTGGGATCCTTACAGGGAGTCAGTGTGGACAAGAAATAGATAAATCCGATTTTGTTTTTCGTTGCAATTTTGCTCCCACCGAGGCTTTCCAAAAGGATGTTGGAAAGAAAACCAACCTTACCACCTTCAACCCCAGCATCCTGGAAAAGTATTACAACAATCTTTTGACCATTCAGGACCGTAACAACTTTTTCCTCAGTTTAAAAAAGCTCGATGGGGCCATTCTCTGGATCCCTGCTTTTTTCTTCCACACTTCAACAACTGTAACCAGGACCTTAGTTGACTTTTTTGTTGAGCACAGAGGGCAGTTAAAGGTCCAGTTGGCTTGGCCTGGAAATATAATGCAACACGTCAACAGGTGTGTATATCTTGCTGCATTTCACTCCTCCAAACCCAGTTGTCAAAATAATAGTTGGATACTTTGTTCAAAATTAGTCCATGTTTTTAAAGGGTTTATGCAATAGTTTAACAGCTAATATTTGACAATCTGTTGTAAGGGGAGACAGGCGTCACTGGGGTTATTGGAAGCCACTGATAACCAAAACTTCCACTTTGATCAGTAGTTTCACCATCCTCTCCTACCAAACCTTTCATCACAGCTTTTGACAAATAATAACATGGGCAGTTTGAGCCTCACCTCCACTCTTTTTCTCTGCCCTTCCTCTGGTGGGGATGCTAATGAGCAGAGGGAGGTCCACGTGATGAACAGAAGGTTGAACCAGTGGCTTGAATAAATGCAGACACTGGCTAAACAACCTCTGTATAGTTGGATGGCTGTAAATGCATGTGGAAAACATGCTGGCTCTCTTCCCTATCTGGGTCACTATTTTCCCACAATGGGAAATACAAACTGTCCTTGAGGTAAGAGTACAATTTGCCCATGAACCTGGAGCAGAGAGGCCATAGTTGGGGGATTCTGAGATTATGTCATAGCAGTGCTATTTTATTTTTCCCCTGCTTCCACCTGTCCAGGGATAGAGTCCTGCATGTGAGCCCATCTGAAGCTGGAGAATGTCATTTAGGGGTGAGGCCAGGTTGGGAGGAGGGAGGAGCCCATCAGTACCTACCCCAGGCCTTCCTTGGGGTGTGCTAGATAGTGTCCCTGAAACCTTTGCTCAGGACTTTTTTTGTGTACATAAAAGACTGCTCTTTGGAACTGTGCTGTTGGAAGCCTTGGCTTCAGGCCATGTTTCTCCCTCCTTGGGTCCTACAAAGGAGCGTGTCATACCTTGCAAAGCTCGAAGAGAAGAGCTCAACATATTAAAATGCACTCTCGGCCAAGTTTGGGCGTTCATTTCAATATATCCAGCACTAATCTATATACATTCATAGCACTGATAACATTAGGCAGTGAATTCTTTCTGACTCTTCACTGCTCCCAGCCATGCAACGATGGCTATCTAGACCTCAAAGAGTTTACGCTCCTCTGCCTATACAAAGGGCCTGGGAAAAGTGAATCCATTCATTCATTCAATAGTATTTATTGAGCGCTTACTATGTGCAGAGCACTGTACTAAGCACTTGGGATGAGATCTTTGGGTAATTCTTGAATCAGTGAAATCTAATCAATGGAAAGAGACCAAATAGATAATTGCAAAAACAAAGAATTGCTTCCCCTGAATTATCCAGATAATTCATTCAGTTTCCCACATAGCTGAACTTGGGTAAATCCAATCTAAGATCTCCTGTCAGAACCAGAGAACAGTTTCCTCCTGTGTCAGGGTCGGCTGAATAAAACAAGCAAGGGGAAATGTCAAATATAACAAAGTTGAGGAATTTGGGGTTTCATTAGACCAGGAGAGAGATCAGTTCTCACCTCTATTCCCCTGGCAGCCTTCAAATCAGAGGACTGTTGAGCTGAACAATGAAGGCTTTGAGATTGTGGTTGAAATTTTGATTTTCATCTTTCATCATCATCAACATCAACGAGTGCCTACTATGTGCAGAGCAATATCCCAAGTATTTGGGGAAAATATTTGAAAAGTAAAACGCAGCTTTATGGTATTCAGTACAGCAGTGGTTTAAGAAAACACGCCTTTAGATACACTCTTCACTGCCCCAAGTCTTCTTCCTGTCTTTAAAGGTATCCGCCATTGGAAGAGAATCAAGTAAGATGGTCTAGCAAAGATTGAGAAGGAATTTGGTCTAATTTAAATTTGGGCTGTTTTTCAGAAAGAATTCTGTAACACAGTCATGAATAAAAATACAAAATTTTCTCCTTCAAATGTCTGAGATTCCTAAAGGCTTTTCTTACTAACCCATTTGCTGTCCTGTGGAGAACAGCTGAAATAGCTCAAGAATTATTGTCAGCTCCGAATCAGGAGGGTGGGGGAGAAGATCTATTGAACGATCCATCAGTGGCATTTATTGAGTATTTACTGTGTGCAGAGCACTGTGTTAAACACTTGGGAGGGTACAATACATCAAAGTCGGTGGATGCAATCCCTGCCCATGTGGAGTTTACAGTATTAATCTCCATCTTTGCCCTCTCAACACAGCCACCATCACTCCTCTCCCCACTTCCATTTTCTAGCAGATTTTTAAGAGATTAGAGAGGCCGTGAAAGAGGTTGGAAGCGACAACCATCTGAATTCTGGATGTCTATGCATTTGAGAAGCAGTGTGGCCTAGTGGAAAGAGCACGGGTCTGGGAGATGGAGGACCTGGATTCTAATCCTGGCTCTGACACTGACCTGCTGTGTGACCTTGGGCAAGTCATTTAACTTTTCTGTGCCACAGTTTCTTTCTTTATAAAATAGGGATTCAATACCTGTTCCACCTCCCACTTAGACTGTGAGCCCTGTGAGGGATAGGGACTGTGTCCAACCCCATTATTTTGCATCTACCCCAAGGTTTAGGTCAGTGCATGGCACATAATAAGTGCTTAACAAATACCATTATCATTAACATTATCATCATTTCCAGGCTTGAGAAAGGTGTTGGGAGGGAGAGAAAATGAGGGCTGCTCTGAGGAGGTCTTTTGAACCCCCCAAGTCTTGACTGTCTGTAGCTTAAAGCAGGCCAAAATCCCCCTAAGATTACTATGCACTTGTGTATACTTATTTATGATACGCTGACTGTGTTTCACAGTGTCCCCTAATTTTCCCCCACTGATTAAACTGTACCTACCAAGCCAAACATCACCCATGAATGAAAGACCAGGGCACTGGGGATCCAACAAGAGTTTCAGAACACATCCTGTCCTTGACAAACCGTGGCCCTTACCTGAATAAATAGCCAACTTTACCTAACTAAATCCTGTTTCCCTGTCAGATAGTCATGTGAAGTGTTGGCCTCTGAATCAGCATGTGCTTATTATTCCACAGGTACTGGAAAAACAAGCATTTGTCACCTAAACGTCTGAGCACAGGTATTCTAATGTACACCCTTGCTTCTGCAATATGCGAAGAGATCCACTTGTATGGATTTTGGCCATTTGGATTTGATCCCAACACAAGGGAAGACCTGCCGTACCATTACTATGACAAAAAAGGAACAAAATTTACAACCAAGTGGCAGGAGTCCCATCAGCTGCCTGCAGAGTTTCAGCTGCTCTACAAAATGCACGGGGAAGGACTTATTAAACTGACTTTGTCACATTGTGCCTAAGAACTTCAAACTTGAAGTGCCAAATGATTGTTAAAAGTGCCCAAAACCAAATTGAATATCCTTCAAAAATATATCCCTAAAATGTTTACTAAAGTATTTTCCACAGTATAAAGATGCTCTTTTATCACCCTTCCCACTGCTTTTCAAGGGTTTTCAGCATATTTAGCAATGCAGAAATGTTTAGCCAACAAGAGCTAGACGTTTTGAGCAGCAAGAAACTTTGTGAGTAATGAAAGTTTGCATTTATAGATATACTCCTTCTAGAAAATATGTTTTAAAATATTTTCACATCAATTTTCATACTATATTAAATGCTTCCCATTTTAGCATTCCACACTGATGAGAACCGGAACTGCTAGTTTAAAATGTTTTGCTCAAACGACAGTGTCGGTTGCTTTTAGTGAGAGTCCTATTAATCATATTACCTAGTGTAAATTGGGGGAGTACAATAGAATTTCAGTTTACTGTCATACTCAAACTTTTTGAAATGGAAATGAAAAGAAAAGTTCATATATTCCATTCCTGCTTTTTGTTTCGTTTTGTTTTATTTTCTGGGATGAGTTTTACATTATGTTGGGCATCTGATTTAATTGGTTGTACAGAAGTGGGTCGATGCATTCACGGTATAGGGAAACTTGCATGTTCCCATCCAGAGCCATTTCCAATGGCTAGATCAAGAAGCATCAAGATTGGATGTTATAGTATTTTCATATCCATGGGGAAGAGGATCCTGGGAAGGAGCACTTCTCTCCATCATGTCAATCAACCCAAGCATTTTGGAAGCCTTGGCAGTAGCTTTAGGAATTTGGGCCATTTGGAGGGAGCTATAAGGGTCTTCAGCTATCCCTTCTTTCAGAGCCACTTGGCAGAGAAAATGTCCTCTGGAAGTAGGCCCTCTCAGCGGACAACTCCCCCATGTGTTTGCCGGGCCACAGAGAGTCTGTGCCAAAGCTTCAGAAATGACAGCGAGTGGGGAGAGATCTATGAGGTGATCTGGTGGGTCCCAGAGGGCTGAAGCAGATTCAATGCCTAGACTAGTTTGGTTTCCCCTGCATCCAGTGATGGCGTCTCCATTCTCCTGTTCCATGACTGTTTGTTTGCCTAGGACGTGAAGGCTCTGGATTCTCTCTCCTTACCCTGCAGGTCAGGTCTGCACATTCAGGCCAAAGTAGGGTTTTGGTTTGAATACCTGGATGTTAGACCTAGCCTCAGGAAATGCCTTTTTCATAAGTCTAAAAACCATAAATCTCTACCACTTCTGATCCCTGGTTTCTAACTGCACAGCACTTTGTACTGCCAGTCAAGCCAATAGGCTGGCCAAGTGGAGGTTAAATTTTAATACGATCTTTCTTTTTTTCTTTCGGAATGCCAATCAAGTACATTTAGAATATGTGTGGGTAAGACAGCTTGCTATTTTCCAGAAATCACATCTAGATGACTTGCAATGTTACAAATATCATTAAAAAATAATTGCTGGAGTTGGGTAATCAATTTGCTACTTCTCATCAGCATGTAGAACTATGTCTAAAAATAAGCAGAGTACAACAATGAAATTCCCTCTGCTGATGCCAACCCCCAACACTGCCGTATATTTGCTTTTAGGGGCAGGGAGCTTTTTCCGAATGTCACAAGAAATCAGTGCTGATTAGGATAGACTCCAGAAATTAACACTTGAAAATCTCCCAGGCATAATTCTGTCTTAAGTCAGGTCAATGAGCTGGAGAAAATTATTATCCTTATCTTTTTGACATGGGGAGAGCTGGATTAAACTGCCTGGATGCAGAAAGAAGAGACATGAATGAAAGTTTCAGGATGAGCAACTCCAAATCTCTTGCATGCACATGGAGAGTAGAGAGGGTTTCTTCCAATTGTTTTGTACATTTTGGGTGCCACTGCCCAAAGAACACTCAAACTGATGCTTTGCCTAATGAGAGATAAACTTCTGTTTACCTCTTTGGAAGCTCAGACCGAAGGAGCTTCTCAGATGTATTTCCTGCAAAATTGAATCACCCAGAAACTGTAAACCATGCCTTTAAGAATGATAAATGGGATTAGAAACAGCACCAAATTCAATTTATGACTGCACCATGAAAGGGTATTTAAATCTGATTTTAAATGGATGCCCCCTTTTAAAAAAGGACATGTTCAGATAGAAATTGAAAATCTCGTCTCAGTCGTTCCTCTCTGCCTCACCTGAGGCTAAACTATTTGAAGAGGATCTCTATTCTCCTAACCTGATTTTACTTTTCAAATTCATATTTGTAGCTGGAGATGCTGATAGAATGGCCTGGGGATTAGAGAATTGTAAGGCCAGAGGGACCACATGAGATCATCAAGTACATTTCCTTTCCTGCAGGTAGGATTGCCCTCAAAGCATCTGCAAATGATAGGTGTCTCACTTTTCTTAAAAAAAATCGGAGAAGATTCCCCAACCTTCCTCGATTACTTATTTCCAGGACTCACAATGCTTCTGACTAGGAAGTCTAACCCAAATCCTTCCTACTGTAATTTTGTCCTAATGCCAGCAGAAACAGAGGAAAGGTTTTCATCATCTCTCACATGCTATTGCTCTATTTAATTGAAAACGGATTTAAATCCGACTTTTCTCCTATATAAAGCAGCCCAGACATTAGAACTCCCCCCTCATTGGATCACAGATGTTGAGTGAGATCCTCCCACCTAACCATCCAGCTCGAACATCTGGACCAGTTTGGGGATACAGTCTAAAGAATCCCCTTAAAAAAAACCCAAAAAACTATCATTGGTGATTAAAAGTAACTTGTCTCCTCACCCTTTTTGTCTTCCTTACTCTCCTCATCTTCCTCTCCTTCTATAGCAAAGTTGAATGCTCAAAAATCTAAAAGAATAGTATTTGAACCAAGTCCAGGAAGTTCAGCTACTCTTAGGTGTATCAGTCTGATTTCTGATAGGGGCTGCACCCAGGCAGGAAGGAAGAAGCAAATCGTCTCAGGCACAGATCACTTTATAGCAGCTGCAAGGTGGAATAGCATTTCAATTGCCTTTGAGACAGGCAGTCCCTGGGTACCCTCTTGGCTGACACAAAGATGCTGCCCAGACCTGAGGCACTGGGAGATGGGAGTATAGCGAATAAACCCTTAGCCACTAAAAGAAGGTGGACAAAGTGGGATGGGGAGGAGAGGAGGGGAGGGAGCAGCAGGGAGAGTCTTGCCTGCCGTCCCGGGGGCATTTGAAACCCAAAATGTAAAGAATGGGGAAAAATTGCAACAGCAGAGTGACTGTGAAGCCAAAGTCTTCACTATGAAGTCCGTTCCATTTGTATTTTGATAGATTTCCAAGAGAATGTCCTGTACTATGTCCTGTACTTGTGGGATTGTTGTGTTTATCTCTGCTTGCTATGGAGAGTTAACCCCTTCAGAATTTATCACCGAGAAGAAATAAAATATTTTTAGGAGACTCACGATAATGATCCCGACCCACAGTTTTATAGGTACTCAACTACATTCAATTTTATGTGAAATGAGTCAATTGAATTAAGACCAGGGGATAATAAATAGGCCAGTTACTAATAGTTCATAGGTGAAAGCCAGCCTCTTTCCTATTATCTATTCATTCTCATATAGGATAATTCTTTTAAAAATAAATACACATACTTGAAGACTGAACATTTTAAGCTTAGCTATACTCTGAAGTTCATGCATGAATTTTCAACCAGTGCCTCTCTTGAGCAAGAAATAATTTGTGTCAACACCATCCCTACAGGTTATAATTCATAACACACTTATTTTTGCATAATATATTCAATTAAGTATTGTAACAAATAAGCATGACCATGAATGAATGTTCTTCAATTTTATCACTTATTGATCTTAAACAGAGACTTTTAGGCATGGAACACTACAAAAATTGTCATATTGTATTTTATTTTGTTTTGATTTCTTCTTATTAAAGCTATTTATGTTAAAGTAAGTGTTGTTCCCCACCAAAAACACCTATCCCCAGGTGATAGATTTTTGCAATGGAGTCAAATCATGATGAATTCATCACAAAATAAAATTCTTGAAGCAGAGATTACATCACAAATCAAGGGTTATGGACAGTGGCTGATTTCTGCATCAGCCACTTAGGCTCACACTTTTCTGTGCATTAATTCCCAAAAATCTGGCTCACCTTTCTGCTCTTCAAACTTTTTTTCCTGCTCCCTTGCCCCATTCATTTCGATACTCCCTCACCTCTCACATGCTCTCAAATGAGGTGTCTGGAAGCAAAACTGGAAGTACATGCTCTGAGCCTACTGAGAATTGTACAATGAGAGAAGACAGATAGCTAAGGGGTCGCTGGCCCTAAGAGTGTCAAATTCCTTAATCGGCTCCTGCTTAAGAATTAGAGTCAATCAGTGATCTGTAGACAAGTCAGTTGGCAGGCATCTACATTCAAACTACCCATAAAATTATAAAATTGAGGTTTTAGACACATATCTAATATTACAGACAAAAAAAGCAACAAAAAACAAAGCCAAAAACCCTCAACATTTGAAAAATTAAGATAATTTAAGAAAAAGTGCATTTGCATATGAATTATCCGGAAAATGTACAGGTGTAGACATAACTTAATTTTTTTTTACCAACATGTCAAGAGAAAAGATGCTTTTCTGGAAAATCTGTGCTATTTTGTATTCTCTAGCATATTCCATCCATTGCCTTGTAAGAACTACAACCTCCAAACACTATTTACAATATTTAATGAAATTTCAAGTTATCTATGGGTGGTAGATATGAGGAAACATTTTATAAATGGGGAAACCAAGGCACAGAGGAGTTTATGGTCCAGACTTAATTTGCAGATCTGTCAGAATTTGAAATGAGGTCTGGGAGACCTAGCACCTCTTTTGCCTCTATGCCTTATGGTTCTGAAGTAGAAAGCTCTTCAGACAAAACTCTTTACTCTCTGAGAGGAGGATTCAGGAAGTTAATACAAAAAGACAATCACTTTTAAATCATGTGTTCTTATTGTTCATGGTGGCTCCATTGTGAAAGCCTCTAGTATTGACACCATTCATAAACCTCATTTCAAAGTGCATTCCTTTCTGGGTCCTCTTCCTCATACTAAATTTGGCTGAATTCTCTGGATATTTCAGGAAGTTACCTTTTCTAGTGAGAAATATCCACATAATTCAGAGAAAATTGTGCTTACGGAGATACATTTGCCACATTTAGGGAGATAGTTCTGTTGGTTGATTCAAGGCTTTATTATGCTCTTTTTTCCCTGAGTTGCGGGTTCAATGAAGGGTCTAACTGCTTTATAGTGCATGGATACTCTTCTTTTTCAAGTCTCTCAGAAGCAACAAGACACATTTTAGAGAGGAACTGGGTTGCAGTCATTCCTCTCTGAAGTCCCTCCCCTCTGATTTTTCATTCCTTAGAAAAATAAAGGGGCTTCAGGGCTTTCCTATTTAAATGCCTGAAAAATTGCTCTTCTCCATTAATGAAAACTTATCCAAGGAATTGGAGCTTGTGTTGTATGGGACTGGGACTCCAAAAATTCCTCAGATGTATCTCATCAAGACTAAACTCTGAGGAATGCTGAAGTGTACTGGTCAACTCTCTTGGGAGATTTCCAGTCACTTGGTTTTAATCCACAAGCCTGACCTTCCTTCTGGAATCACCAGTTTTACTGCCAATTTGCAGCCCAAATCTGGTACTGCTGCAGAAATGAAAAGCCACAAAGAACCATTTTCAGGTGGTTCTTGCTTCACCTGCAGTGATTTTCTAACTTTTCTACACTCTTCTCTGAATTGTTTTCCCCCAGAGCAAGGGGGAAACCTAGAAAATAAAAAAAGAACTTGCATGTTCTCTGGGCTATTTCTGTCAGAGCAGCACTATCTCCAACTATAAACAACAAAAAAATCTTTCTGTTGGGCTTTTTTTCACCTCTGTAGGGACACCCTACAATAAACTCAGACCCCCGCACCTGATTCTACTCAGCTGGCTACAACTGACCTTCAGAGGAACTCCTTCAGGGGAAGAAATATAAAAGATTTTCTGGGTAGGAGAGGTGGGCATTGAGATAGACCATGTAGAGTGATGCCATTCACTCCTTCACCTTTAGATAAAACAAGCAGTAGACTTCTCCTTATGACCCACTGCTCTATTTGAATCCAGACCTACAGGTCTCTCCATTCTGACTTATTCTACACTCCTATGATAGTGCAGATATGACCTGAGGGAAGTAGTATTGGAAATCTGAGCCTCAATTCCCTACCTAGGGATTGGAGATCAGTTACTCTGGCCATCCCAATTGAAAGGAATTTGGGACATAAACTGATGACAAGTTTTCAAATTAAAAGGTCTCAAGTGAGAGTCATTTTTAGGCAGCTTAAAACTGACCAATTAACACTCATGAAGGGTGATCCTGGAAAACCATCTTGTTTACTGAGTCACATAAGTGACTGTGGGCTTCTCATTCTGTATATATTAAAGGACACATTCTGCCTTTGGTGGCTTCAGAGGGATGTGGTCAGGTGTCTCATGGAGTCAAATTTGACCCCTAGGAAGCTCATTCTCATTGAGGCAGAATTCCAAACACCCCATTTCACCATCCAAAATCTGTTTTTACTGTTTATGAGAGTATATTGGTTTTCTGTAAATACGTTTTTTAGATTGTAATAGCTAGCTTTGAATTTAAATTGGACTTTTCCAAAACACATCACCTTGTTTTATTTAAAAGACAAGGTTCTGTCTTTGTTCGCAATCTAGGAAAAATAATTACAACAATCCTCTGAGAGCCAATCTTCCTACCAGTCACCAAAAATGAGTTTTGTTCCTCTCAAATGAATGTCATACTTTTTTGAAAATGAGCCTAGGACATGATTTACTGTCCTTTTAGTACTGTCAGCAAATTGTGTGTGGTACAAATGCTAAATAAGCCTTCACTCTCCCCTCTTTGCCCTAACCATAGAAGAGACTGGTCCAAGACTGTGAAGCCCAGGCACACCTTTGTAATAACCAAATGCAGAACAGAGCCAGTCTCCAGATGCAAGACACTTACCACAGGAAACACTCTCTGCCATCTACTAGAACCTAACTCTATGCCATAGTTTATATGGAAAAACAGGCTAGTTCTTATTTATCTGCCAAGAACTGAGGTTTAAAGGCAAGGGAAGCTATGTATCCTGTTTAACAGATGGGGTTTTATGATCCAATCACTGAGTCCCAAATAATATATTACAATGCCTTTAGGATATGGGGTAAAGAACTCTGGGTATTCTAATAGCAGCAAGAAACCACTTAATGGATGGGAGAATTGGCCTGAGCTTATTGAATCCCAGAATATCTAAGCTTTGGTGACATTGGTGTTTGTCAGTGTCCTTGACGTCTCCTGTGAGGTTCACTGTACTTCTTCAGTTCCTATGCCGAAAACTTCAAAAGGGCAAAATAGTTGTAGAGAAGAAAGCCACATTATTGGTTTGCTCAATGGATATTACTCCATGTTGCCCCTAAGAATGTGGTACCGATTTCTTTTTGCATCTGGTTATAATGCTATCCAAGCTCAGAAGGAACATTGAAATGAGACAGTATGTTGTGTCCATTTTTTTTCTATTGCCAAATAGAAGCATGTGTCTCCTCTAATCTGACAGGCCTTATTTCAAACGTGTAAAAGTGAAATTCTGAGTTCAAATGTGCAACTATTCATTCCTTTGATATGACAATCCATAAGTTAAGACAAATTTAAGACAATCCATAATAAGACAAAAAACAATAGAACTTTTAGGTGTTAACCTTTTCATACTCAATCTGTGTTTTACCTTATCATCTTGGGTATTCTTTTGAAGAATGCTATTCTTATGAGACATTAAGAACCAAGTAACTATAGTTCTTCTGTATTCCTTTTTAAAAGTTTAGAATACTGATGAATCAAAAGGCAAATGTTTGAAAATTAGGGAATGGAGGCTGCAAAAGACATGACTAAGGAATGCTTCTTTATCCTTATAACCATTCATCTCAATGTTTGGTGTAACTGAAAATAAAATTCTACACTGGCAATACATTTTTTTTTTCTAAAATGCATTTCTTTGTAACTGTGTGCTTTAATTTTTAAACAGTAAATGTACATTAAGGATCAGAATCTCATCTCAGGTGAATGGCGTGCCAAACTGTACCTGGAAAGGGTACTGAGAGCACAACGGAAGTGATTTTTTTAAGGAGCAATGCGGGAAAAGTAGATCAAAGGCCCGAGGTGGTACCTTGGCCTGGGCAACATAACCTACATGTAAATATTGAATCATTTTGGTGAACAATGAATAGATTTCTTTTGTAGAGGTAACTGCATATTTATCGTGACTGTAGTTTGTGAAGAAAAACAATGATTCATTTCGAATCTCTCAAAAATGTTATTGTTCAGTGTGAATGTGCCTGCAACATTGAATCATGTGCCAAAACACAATATTGAATGCATTGTTTTTAAATAAAATGTTTTAATGTGCATTGGAAATCTGTAAAATGGAATGGTGTCTTTTTTTCCTGAAGTGCTTCTATTCTGTTTTAATGAAGAGACTATTTCTCAGTGTTTCTTTTTCTCAGAAATCTTTTTTAAAAGAAGCCAAAACTGAATCCTGGGTCCCAGCCTGGATGGGAGGGCCAGGGGATGGGGATAAGAGTCTTCAGAGTCTTCAACATTTGAACAGCAGGTATACCAGATACAGGGCAGCTCTCCGAATATGGTTCTTCCCTCCATTTTGTCTTTCCTGGCCTTGAGGTCTGCTCTCCTGCACCTCCCTTTGCTACTGACCATTGATATTCACGAACACACTCCAGCCCTTCTGCATGGGGCAGGGTGAAAACGTTTTTTAGGATCCAGAATGCTCTTTAAATAGTAGTAGTAGTAGTAGTACCAGCAGCAGTGGTAGTCAGAAGGTCATGGGTTCTGATCTCGCTCTGCCACATGTCTGCTGTGTGACCATGAGAAAGTCATTTCACTTCTCTGTGCTTCAGTTATTTCAGTCTGTAAAATGGGGATTGAGATTGTGAACCCTATGTGGGACAGGGACTGTATCCAACCGATTTGCTTGTATCCACCTTAATGCTTAGAACAGTGCTTGGCACATAGTAAGCACTTAGCAAATACCACAATTATTATTAGTAGTAGTAGTAATAGCAGTATATCTTCAGTGCCCACTTGGCGTAGTGAACTCTGCTAGGCACTTGAGAAATTCAGATTAGTAAAGTGCCATATTCCCTGTCCATGAACTTTCACTCTAACAAGGGAAACAAACAAAAATATGATCCCAACAACATCCTATAGATTAGCTAGACAACATGCAGGGAATGTGTTAGCAGTCCTTGGTCATAATTCAGCGCAGTAGGACTCGAAAGAGTTACGTTGATCTAGTGAGAGTAGAGTATTCTTAAGTGAGATCGTACACTCTCATGTGCCTCATTAATTGGTCCATGAATTCTCCCACTTGATAACTTCTGCTCAGGAGAGAGGCAGTTCTGCACTCTTTTTCATTCCACTGCCAGTCTGCTTGCACCCTAGGAACTGCCTACAATGCCAGAGGGGCTGGGAGTGAAAAATTTGGAAAAGATTTATACTCACATAGCACAACCACTTTGTATTTATTCCCTCTCCTTCTACCACAGGTACTGGAGCACATTCTGCCATATTCCAAAGGAAAATGAGCCCTTCCATTTCTTCTTCATCTCATAACCATGGACCCTGTCAGATTTTTTTTCAAAGGAAGCATCTTTTGCCATCCCAAATCTGCCCAGGATAAACATAATTTTAAAGACCTATCTGACTTTAATAGGGATGCCCCATGCAGGTAAGGATTATGTTTGAAAGTCAGAGATCATCAGTGTGTCATTGCCAAACCTCCCAGGTGGCCTGGTATCAGCATTTCAGCCTGAGTCCCACAGAGCTTTCCGGGTTATAATAATAATAATAATGGTGCTTACTATGTGTCAAGCACTGTTCTAGGCCCGGAGGCAGATACACAATAACCAGGTTGTTCTACATGGAGCTCACAATCTTCATCCTCATTTTACACATGAGGTAACTGAGGCACAGAGAAGTTAAGGGGCTTGCCCAAGGTCACACAGCAGAGAAGTGACAGAGCTGGAATTAGAACCCACGACCTCTGACTTCCAATTTAGTTGCCATTGTTTTTACGAGATGTTCTTCCCCTTGACTCTATTGCCATTGTTCTTGTCTGTCTGTCTCCCCCGATTAGACTGTAAGCCCGTCAAACGGCAGGGACTGTCTCTATCTGTTGCCGACTTGTTCATTCCAAGTGCTTAGTACAGTGCTCTGCACAAAGTAAGCGCTCAATAAATACTATTGAATGAATGAATGAAAAGCCCCTCCTCTTTCCACTGAGCCACGCTGCTTCCTCAAGGTTATCCAATCTTCAGTTCTGCCCATCCACACTGACACCCCGGTAGGTCTCCGGGCTAAGTTCAGGACATAAGCAAGGTTTCAAGGGTAACAGGAAGAAAAATGAAGAGCCACGAGGACCTTTTGAATCAGCTTCCCTGGGACTCACAGGAGGTTTGTAGGAACCAGCCATTTAGGAGGAAAAAAAACCCTGTCCACACCCTGTCCCAGGACTCTGTGATGAATTGAGGCTCACAGCAAATCATCCCATTGTTCTCTGACTAATGAGGCATATTTTCCTAGAGCTATTAAGAACCACATGGACATTGCAAAATCTCTTCAAAGAGAAGTTGGATTTGTCCTATCAAGATATGCTCCTATCAGCAAATATTTGTGATTTGAAAAACTGTAGAAGGTGAGACTATCTAGAAAAGGATGGAGTGAAACCAACATAAATTTTATGGCCCACCTAGAATTTTTGTGGGCCAAATGCCAGAAAACTGTTCCTACAACTGATATTAATGCATGCACAAACATTTACTTGTTCTTTTAAAGACACTTTGCAAACTTCTGTAACACATGAAATTGACAACAGGTTTATTGCATGCTCTCCTTGCCTTAGGCCGATTAGTGTAAATTAAATTTTAAAAGTATCATCTTTTTTTAATGATCAAGATAAAGACAATTAGAGGCACCTCTAGGAAAAGCTCTAATGTACTGGGGATCTATGACCCATTCTGTAAGCGCAGCTTCCTTTCCACTCCTGGGAAAGTGTGTAAATTTAGCGAAATGACAGCCCAGAATTCTTACAGCGAGCAGACATGGAAGATGAGGCCCTCAGCCCTGTCCCAGGAAAGACTGTGGATATAGAGCATCATGGGTTCTTTGGAAGATAGCTTTTCAGAAAAATATTTTGGTTTTTTCCCAAATCTCTATGAGGTAAGACTCACAATAAGTGTCTGCCTTATGTTAGTGGTGATTAACCTAGGCAAGAAGCGCCTCAATACAGATGCATATGGTGCAGAACCATCTCCAAGTCACCTTTAGGAGGCCTGATACCAGCACATCTGGAGTACAGCTCAGACTTACCCATCTCCCTCACCCTGCTGCTGTCTGCACAGGTTGCCTCAGAGAAGTTTCCAGAGCCCAGGCAGTCAGGTAAACTGTGGGAATCAGGCCCACAGAACCCCCAGGAATCAGTGGGAGTAGCCACTGGTGAATCCACACCCACTCTAGGAAGCTGCCCTGCAGCCATCCTGCTTTATCTTCAGGAGCCCAATCCAGCATTTTCCTTCTCTGCAGAGCTGAATTGCAAGCATAAATATGACTCTCCCAGCCTTTTTTGCATATGAGCTAGAATCAGGCTGTATTAGTGCTGTTACAGAAACAGGGAAAATTTGTGCTTTGTTTTCAATCTGTTGTGACTGAAATCTGGTCTGTGGCAGGGACTTATATTTCACCCCATATTGCTGAATGACTGGTAGATAGATAGATAGATAGATAGATAGATAGATAGATAGATAGATAGATAGATAGATAGATAGAACTGAATTTGTTGCCATCCAAGGCACCATTTCTGAGAGATTCTTTGTCTTGGATATGGACCCAGGAGATTGATCACCAAGAAGTGTGGCAGGATCACAGGACATGGGCAAGTACTTCCCTGCTGTCCCCCCAGAGGAGCAAAAAAACACAGTAAAAGTGGCCTAGATGGTGGACAGTTCGATGTCGTTCCCCTTCCCTGACCACTCACCAACCACTGAAGCTCCAGCTCTGCTTCCCATAGGCCTCTGTTCACCTATGGGAACAGGCCTATCCAAAGGAGGAAAGGGCAGTCATCAGTCTTTCCTTTCTCCCATTCACTCATCAGGCCACTGTCTCCTCCATAACCTCAATAGTGCTCTGGTTGGTGGACAAAGTCTACAGAATTTGAAAAGCCCAGTTTTGGAAAAGGGTCATGGTAACAGAGACGGCAAGTGGAAGCCCACCATGAAGAGAAGCCACAACAGCAGTGGAAGGAAAAGATCTGCTGTGATTGTCTCTATTCTGAGACTCTTTCCCTCGGCAAGTCTATTCTCTCCCCAGCCCCATCTCTGTCTCTTTTTCTGTATCTGACTCTGGCTGTCTTGGTCTTTGACTTTCTTTGACACTTTCCCAGGCACTTTCTCTCTCTCTCTCTCACACACACACACATTCACACACTCTCTCCTCTTCTCTGACTCTTTCCCATCTCTGGTTCTTCCTCTAACATCTGTTGTTCATCCGTTGCTTCTGTCATGCTCACCCGACCACTGGTCTTTTCGCTAGTGCAGAACAGAGCCAAATCACCAGCTCTTCAGTGAGAGAAAAAGGAAGTGGTTTGGCATGCGTATTGTTTCATCTGGTGAAAAAAATAAATTGACATGTTTGCTCACAGGTCCACATTCAACCACCAAGGTGGCAGGTTTGATTTAGGCCTAGAATCTTCCACAGTAACTGAGACTGGGACTAGTTTAGATGATCAAAAATTAGAGGTGTGGCTCTCTACCCAATTTTCTTCTATTAGATTATTTTTTTCCCAATCAAACTAGTCTTCATTAGAGAAGCAGCATGGTTTAGTGGAAAGAGCGTGGGCTTGGGAGTCAGGAGTTGTGGGTTCTAATTCCGGCTTTGCCATTGATCAGTTGTGTGACTTTGGGCAAGTCACTTGACTTCTCTGTGCCTGAGTTACATCATCTGTAAAATAGGGATTAAGACTGTGAGCCCCATGTGGGATGACTTTATTACCTTGTATGTACCCCAGCACTTAGAACAGTGCTCGGCACATTGTAAGCACTTAACAAATGTCATTATTATTATTGGCATTATTATTATTGGAATAACTATAGCTTTGGCGGTCCCTATGGTTGGACTGTTGGATGCTGAGCCTGAAACTCAACTTCTCTAGCCACAGTACCCTACAGTCTCTAGTTTATTTTGTATTTACCCTGTCTTCATCTTTCATGTTCATTTTGTCTTTTCATTATTTTCATTTTCCCTTTCTGTATCCATTGCCAGCCCTCTACTCTCCTTATTCTTAGATCATCAACCTCTTGATACTAGGATATTCTTTCCCAGAACTTAGTACAGTGCTTTGCACATAGTAATTGCTTAATTCATACTATTACTATTACAACTGACAACCTAGATTTGGATAGATGGTTTCCTACTGAATTTTTCCATCTATTGGTGGTATTGGTTGAACACCTATTCTGTGCAGATCACTCTATTAAACATTTTGATGAGTACAGTAGAAACAAAAGAGACAGTCCGTGACCTCAGGGGGATGACAACATAATGGGGTCAATATAACCGGAATATATTCTTTTGAAAATAGTCACTGTACCTTGAGGCATACCGTATTTACTCACCTAATTACCTCCCTAACATAATTGCCCCACCTTGATTTTTGAAGAATAAAAATGTTATATCCCACATAAGTGGTGATAGCCACACTCACCAGGAAGGGAGGAGGAGTAGAAGGGTATTTGATATTCAACCCACCCCCAATCCAACAGCACTTATGTATAAATCTGTAATTTATTTTAATGTCTGTCTCCCCCTCTAGACTGGCCAACTCTGTTGTACCGTACTCTCCCAAGCACTTAGTACAGTGCTCTGCACGTAGTAAGCTCTCAATAAATTCCATTGATTGCTCTGGTGAGAACACAGAGTGGTGAGAGGGAAGAGAGGTTTTTTTGTTTGTTTTTTTTAAAGGTTTTTGTTAAGCACTTACTTTGTGCCAGGCACTGTACTAAGTATAGGGATAGATACAAGATAATCAGGTTGGACACAGTCCATGTTCTGCATGGGACTCAGTTCGTCAGGAGATGCAATAGAAGTAAAATATGCCATCTCGAATGTTCTTTTACCTACCTTTTCCATCTCCCCTCCTCTTCTCCCCTTTTTTTCCTCTTCTTCTTTCTCTCCCTCCTTTTATCACTAGATTTAATTATTCTATGACCTATAAAGGTTTTCCCCCAAATAGGGGGTATTATGTGACTAAATATAGCCCTTGCTTTCTCTAGCTTTGAATAGAAAAACACTGCAGATGGAGATGAAATATTTTCAGTCAAACAATATTACACACTTGGCAAACATCTACCTCCTCAAGGTAAGAAATGCTGTTCTGAAAGAACATTTGCCTTTGCTTCATGGGGAAAAAAGCATTCAATGCCAAGGGCATTGATGTTTTGTTAGAAATCCCCCTCCCTGAAGTACACACATGACTTGAGAAAAAAATGGATGGGCAAAATTCGGAGAAGTGGCCAACTTATGACATCAAATGAAAAATTCAGAACAAATGTCCATAGTGGTTTAATGGATACTGTTTTTCAACACCTCAAATATTGATTTAAAATGCATCCCCATCTTGCTGCACATATCTCCTCTATAGATCTGAGAAACTTCAGTCACATAGGCTCTTATATGCCTGGGTTAGCTTTCAGAAACCTTTATGACCTAATAAACAAACAGGTCTGGTGGGAGCCAAAGTGGAAATTCAGGATCTCAAATACTAGCTGAGAGATTTTGCTCAGAATTGGAGCAAATCGAACCAATCTCTACCAAAGGAGTATGAAACAGTAAAGGAGATTGACTCAGAAGAGAAATAAGGCCAGTGTCACACTGAAGAGCCAGAAATGAAAAAACATTTTTTGGTGATACTTGTTCTAGCTGTTCAATGTACTGTTTAATATTTGAAGAATATCCAAACGAAGTTGAGCACAAGGCTGAATCATACTTAAAAGAATTTCATGTTTGAGGGCACAGATTGTGAAATTTGCTTCTCTGTGATGAAAACACTGATGAGTATCCTAGCAAGAGTCAAAGTCCTGGGAAAACAACTAGCAACTTGTCATCCCCAGTTCATGGGGAAATGTGAATTCTACATAAGATGTATTTAGTATAAGGTGCAAATTTCACAGAAAGAGCTGCACACCTCAGTTAGGCTTTCCATGGCAGTATTTTCTTACATAGTTAAACACAAAGACTTCCTCTTCAACTAGGACAGTTACCGATGGTCCTTGCAAACACCCGATAGTAAGAAGCACATGACATCACGTGTGTTACACTGTCACACGCAGAGTAAAATGTTGATGTAACATTTTAGGAAAGTATGCAGTTTCGGGGTGATCTCTTTGTGGTTTCCTCCTTGTGGAATCCTGCTCTCACAACTTTCTCCAGAGCCTTTGAGTTCCCCTCCCAAGTCTGGGTAGGCACTACATCTGAAGCATGAATATTCATGGCAGGACCTGTATCAGAAGGAGGCTCAGTGTTTAAAATTAAAGAATTGGAAATAGTAATAGTCTACATTATAAAGTGCTAGGGTAGATACAAAATAATGAGTGTTTTTTTTAAAAAAAATGTTATTTATTAAGCAATTACTGTGTGCTAGGCACTATAATAAGTTCTGGAGTAGCTACAGGCTAATCATACTGAACACAGTCCACATCCCATGTGGAGTTCACAGTTTTAATCCCCATTTTACAGATAAGGTACCTGGGGCACAGAGAAGTTAAGTGACTTCCCCAAGATCACATAGCAGACAAGTAGGAAATCAGGATTAGAACCCAGGTCCTTCTGACTCCCAGGCCCACACTCTATCTATTAGGCCATGCTGCTGCTTCTAGGTTGGACACAGTCCCTGTCCCACATAGACCTCATAGTCTAGGAAGGCGGGAGAACCGGTACTTAATCCTGACTTTATAGGCAAATGGTGGAGCCAGGATCAGAAACCAATTCCTCTGACTTCCAGGTCTTTGATCTTTCCTCTAGGCCCCACAGGCATCTAAATACCATACCTACCCTAGAAAGGGGACAGGCCAGCTAAAAACCAGATAACTGATCAACCTACCCTCAACTGGCTAAGAGTGAAGGGGGAGAAATTCAGGAAAAAGAGAAGTAGAGGAAGAAACAGCAGACTGAGAATCCTCCACTTAGCCAGGAAGTGTTATTGGGTTCCTCACATTGGAAACCTTACCAAACACTACCAGTGAGTGACTCAGTCCAAAGCAGGTTTCAATTTTACAAGTTGGTAAGCCATTCTAAAACTATGTCCTTTCCAGCTCTGCTCCCTCAAAGTACTCTGAATATAATCCATCACAACTGAGAGCCCATGGAGGATGCACCTTCCAAAATGACTCCTCTCTTGGGTCTTCATAAGATTTAGAACACAAAACTTTCCAAAAAATTGCCAGCTCCTGGGAGCCTCTGTGCCTCTTTCTCTCCAAACCCAAGTGTTTCCCTTGATCTTTGGTATTATGGTACTTTAATATTTCAGGCACATTTACGAGTATTATACTCTGTTCCACCTTGCTGCTTACCCAATAAAATATTATCAGACTGCCATGCTCCTTTCTGTACCCCCTGCCTAATTTCTGGGCATCATATTTGATTGGACTAATAAAAACTGCTAAATCTACCCTGCCGTCAACCCTTCAGACTCTTTACCGAGCACCCTAGACACCATTTTTTAGGCCAGGATGCTTGAACTGTTTAACTAGCATAATGGGTCCAATCTCTACGATCTGGGGACACACAGCTGATGGCTTCATCTACATGTTACACTGGCCCTCTGGGAGGCAAAAGAGATTTGGGTGCTTTTCTATCTTTGTTTTTTCACCCAGTAGTTCAATGGCAGGACAAAAGAAGGATGCCATTAATTCTCTGTAACTCCAACACACATATTTTTCTAGTCAAAGACCTTTGTCAGGAGGTATTTATTAATCAGAATTCAATGAAGCTGACTAGATGTGGTACAACAAGCTTTTTTTAATGGTATTTGTTAAGCACTTACCATGTGTCAGGCACGGTTCTAAATGCTGGAGAAGATACGAGGTAATCAGGTTAAACACAGTCCATGTCCCACATAGGACTCACAGTCTTAATCCCCATTTTACAGATGAGGTAAATGAAGCACCGAGAAGCTGTGACTTGCCCAAGGTCACAGAGCAGCCAAGTGGTATAGTGAGGATTAGAACCCATATCCTTCTCACTCCCAGGCCAGTTCTCTATCCACTAGCCACTCTGCTTCTGAACACATACATGTATATATATGCATATAGAGAGGGAATAAAGTCATGTTTCCACACAGACAACTATACAAAATACAGGAGACAAGTTCATAGAAACTTGCTTCATATAAAGGTTTTGTTACTTAGAGTGTTTGCACTTAGATTCACTTCCTCCCATTCCCTCCTCAATGACATCTCCCACTCTACAGAACCAGAAACCCAGTCTCTAAGGCAGACGTGCTTACAGGGTGTCATTTGGCAAAAAGTCTTTGCATCAGCCTCCCTTGTTGATGGAGTTATGCTCCTCTGAGGCTTTCACTGTTTGAGTCTTGGCCAGAATTTAAATCTCTCTTAAAGATGTATTTGTTTGAGCTGGCTCTTTTTTTATTTGTTCTGATGTGTAAATTGCCCTGAGATGTTCATATGAGCTGTACTATATAAAAGCAAGTGAATTATTAAATGATTAGAGATGTATTTTATACCTAGGCACATCAGGGAATCTTTTCACTGGTAGATTTTTTTGCCTCAACGTTGTCACATGGTTAAAAACTAATGGTCCCAGTAGGGATATAATTAGTATACCCATGGAAACCACTCTTTCTGGACATGAAGCTCAAAAATACTGTTTCAGTCATACCTGTGAATTATAGTGACAGGTGCCTTAAAGATTCAGGAGCCATTGTCGAGATGTCAGTACCCATCAGTTAAAACGCTAAACTCTAACTAGTTAGGCAACAAAAGCAATTAGCACATGAGCTTTTATAACTACTATGGAGAAATGTCAATCTCCCTAAGAAAAAGTTCCAAAGAACTCATTTGGATTGAGAAGCCTTCAACAAAATATAGAATTAGAGCAAGAGGCTGAAAGAACAATGGGTTTTCAGCACTTTGTTCAACTCAAGCTCAAATTTTGGATGAACTCTTTAGCAAGATGACCCAAGTAGTTCAATTTGCTTATTTTCAAACAAACTGTCATTCGAAGCACTAGCATATAGCTGTGACCAAGAATGTTTAGACAACCCTCATGTTTATTTAAAACCAAAATCCCCAGATTTCTTAAGAACACATACCAAAAGGGAACTATGAAGCGTTAGACTAAATCATAACATGTCACAACTGAGGGCCACAGGCTTGAGCCCATACTGGCATTCATTTTTGACCATGTGGCTGGGTATTTGTTTGAATTACCTGATTGGTTCTAGAGCCAGGGGAAACTGCTGCCTGTGAAGTTTCTGGACTCAGCACTGCTCTTGTCAACCACTATATTACTGGACTCAGAAAATTACCTTAAAATGGCCCCAGGTTACAGTTTGATAAGGGGACCGGCTTTGGATTGAAAAGCTCCGAGTTCCATCCATCAGCCAAGTGGCTGTGCAAAAGTTGCAGAGTAGTGGGATTAACTTGAACATGGAAGCCGAAACATCCTTTTGTGTCTACATGGTTCTCTGTACCAGCATTGCATTGGCATCAAGAATGGGACTGGCCCCATGCAATTTCAGATTAGAAGGATTTTCCACTGATCAGACTAGTGCTCAAGATGTCAGGTAACCACCCAACCCCTGACCTCCAGAACTCTGAGTGGCATATTTTCCCCCCCATAGTTGGGTTAACATTGCCCTGTGCCTTTCCTCAACACCCAGAGAGGAATTAAAGTTGATGTAGTGTGACCCTATCATTTTCTTTGAAAATCAGACCATTCCAAGTTATCTTGTTTTGACTTTCCTTCTCAGCAACCATGAGCTCAAGAATGGGGTCCCTCTAGTCTGTGTTCTCATTGCAAGCAGGGAATGTGTCTACCAACTCTGTTGTATTATACTACCCCAAAATCTTAGTACACAGTAAGCACTCAGTAAATATGCTTGATTGAATGGGGTGGGGGAAGAGAAGTATCCAGAGGTTAAAGTCCCTAAGTATTTTTAGAGAGCTATTACCACAAGCCCCAGAATGCATGAGACTGTAACTTGAACATCTTCTTAAATTATGTTCTGCATACATCTCTTCATTTCTCAAAATTTTTCAGTGGCTATCCGTGTCCCTCTTTTTTAAGGAGAAACTCCTGACCACTAACTTCAAGTCTCTCCATAGCCCTCTCTTTGCCATCTACTCTCTAGCCTGTGCTTTTTTACCCTCTCAAGCTAATCTTCAGGTTGCCTGATCCAGCCCATTGGTCATATTCCATCTGGAACTACCTCCCCTTCAAACCCATAACTCTCTCCCTAGAATTAAAGCCCTCCAGAAATCCCTATGGGAAGTATTCCTTGGTTAACTTGCCTCCAACCCAGATCAGATCACATCCCTAAATATGTATTTATCAGGCAATCAATGGTATTTGTTGAGCACTCACTGTGTGCAAAGCATGGTATTAAGCATATATATGCATAGCCATCCTTAACAGTTATTATAGTATATTAGTTAATAATTATATAGTTATTAATGTGCCCTATTTTCATTTTCCTATTATTCATTTATTATGGCTATTACTGACTGCATCTGTTCTCCCCTCTGTTGCCCGTGATTTGTAAAATTCTTTGCTTTCTTGTCTTCTCACTAGATTTTAAGATCCTTGGTAGCAGAAAATGTGTCTTTTCACATCTATTGTACCTGTCCGAGTGCTTAGTGCAATTTACTAATGGTAGTGTATATTAAAGGTGCTCAATAACTAATGATGATAATAGTAATGAGGATGATGGTAGTGATGGTAGTGAGAATGGTGGTGATGGTGAGGTTGATGATGAATGATGATTACAATGATGATGATGATGATGATGATACTCTAAACAGGCTCCAACTCAGATGTGGGAACTCAAGAATTAAAAGTAAGTAAGTGCATCTGGGCAGGGGGGTTGGAAAGAGATGGTACTAAGTAGGTTGACCATTTGACTATAGTTGTGTGGGTGAGCCTGCAAAACATGGGAATGTCCCTGCTAAATTGTGGCTTGTTCAGCCTAGTTTTACCAAGACCCCACCTAAATATTTCCTGGGCTGACGAGGTTTTTTTTTTTTAGTTGTCAATGTGCTTATCTGCTAAAGATTCTGCCAAAGGTTCTAATCTTCCATGTTCAACTCTCTGAACTGCAGGGTACACAGCCCTTTTAACTCCAGACTATTTCAGAGTGTTTTCAGAAGCTCCACTGATGTAAGAAACATTAGGAATTTATGGCTTATTTAGTTCCTCCTCCCCTTATCTTGGCAAGCAAAAGCTTAGAATTTATCCCTGCAAACTAGAATCTCCCTGAGTTTTGGACAAATAGGTTGATGAGTCAGCTTCTGCAAAGAAAGTTAAAATATTACTATGCAATAGGTTCTTTCTAAAAGCTCTCTATTATTTTCATCTTCTCAAAAGTGGGTAAAATCAGATCCATATTTCATCATGTTGTGAAATTAGTTTCATTCAAACAATAGTTTTTAACCTAGACATGTCAATGCATTGCTATTAGAAAGCTTATGTTATACCAATTAATGTAGGACATATCTTCCCACACAGGCCCAGGCTGGAGAGCATGACTTTCAGTGTAGCTGCCCGACATGATCTAAGAAGAAGATAAAGATGAAGATGAAGATCCAAGATGAATCCATGGTGACATTGACTACATGTGTGGATGCTACTGATGGGATCAATGTGTGTCTGGAAATTCTGTCCTCATCGTGGGCATGTAAAGATTTCCTTTGACTGCACTGTTGCATTTGTTATGTAGAGTATCTGTTGCTGTTTTTGTTTCTCCCTCTTGGTCTTCCCCAAAAGTCTGCCCCATGGCTGTTGCTCTATTTCTTACCATAGCGTGCCAGTCTGACCTGTCCATCGCTTTGCCATGTTGTTTGAGGTTTGCTTCATGGTGTCTCTGAAGTGTTTTTTCCCTCTGTCTTATTTACAGTTTCCCCATTTCAGCTCACCATATATAGCACAGCTGCTGGGTATCCTGCTGTTGCCCATTCTCCTCAAACATCCTGCCTAGTGAAAGTGTGAAATGACGAGTGTTGCTTCCATGCTGTTAGTCTCCAGAACATCCATTTAACCACCTTCTTTCATAGACTCTCTCAATTTAATAAATTGATTCTCTCAAGCTTGCCCTTGCCCATTTTTCAATTCTGCCGGGTCCTTTAGTTCACTCAATAGAGCACTATACCAAGCACCGGGGAGCATAGAGTGAAGGTAAAAGACAATCCCTGCCCCCACGGAACTTACAGTCTAATTAGCATCTTCAGGCTTGAAATTGTTTGCGAACAAATCAGATTCTCCTCCAGGCATCCAAATCTGATTTTGTCTAAAGTTCTGAATCTGGAAGTTTTCAAAGACTTCCCCTCCCACCCTTCCAAAAGAGAAGTGATACTGGATATTTTTCCTTGTTCCTTCCTTCTTAAGGGAAGGATACTGTTTTCCATCTTTCTTTGCAAAGAAGGCCTTCGTAGGTTCCTTTTTAAGCAATTCCTTTTTTCCATTTAAACAACAGGACCCAAGTAGAAGAGTATAAGGTGAACACAGTACTAGGAAAGGGTTCAAATGATACAAACTGCAGCAGGATTTTATTACCTCTTCAATCAACCGTTGCTCTCCCTACTCATCAGTCTTCTGATGCCTTTTTGTACAGGCAGCATTTAATACCAATTTCAGTGCCAGAGCACTCACTTATGACTAAATCAACCCAACACATTTACACCTGACCTCAAGTCTTTCCACGGGCTCCCTTTTAAGTTAGACATTGATTTTAAAATTCTGCTGGTGCCCTTTCCAGCTGCACATGGCCTCTGTCCACCTTGGTAAGCTTAGCACTCTGCATGGCCTCATGATCCACAGGAGTGAATCTGATAGTTATTTCTAAGCATGGGCTTTCTACTACCAACATAATGGCTTTGAACTGCTGCAGGCTCCAGCCTGGAAATATTTTCTTTGCACACTGAGGAAATTGAAAGTCTCTAGTCTAGTCTAAAAACCTGCTCATTTCTGCAGGGTTTGGTCCTTTTTTTTATGGTATCTGTCAAGCGCTTACTATGTGTCGAACATGTTCTAAGTGCTGGGGTAGGTACGAGTGAATTAGGTTGGATCCACAAGGGGCTCAAAGTTTAAGTCCTTACAGCTGGATATGCATATCCCTTTCACGGAGCCGGGTGAGGGAGAATAGAAGGGAGGGGAGGACATGGGGAGGGGAAGAGGCGAGAGCGCAGATGAAGTCAAACACAGAGATTTCCTCATTCTCCCCTTTCACAATGGGATCTCGCACTCTCTGTCCAGTACTTAGTTTCGCAAAACTGAATCACGGCTTGTGGACAAGGGGTGGAGTGGTCAAAGTGTGCTTCTGCTCGTGGGGAATGCACAGGAGGAAGACAAGCAAGCTGGACTTATCCATGTTCAATCAATCAGTGGCATTTATTAAGCACTTACTTCTGTGCATCACTGAACTAAATGTTTAAGAGTACAAATCAATACACTTGGCAGTCACAATCCCTGTCCACAAGGAGCTTACAGTCTAGAGAGGAAGACTGTAATTAGTCAATGGTATTTGAGTGCTTACTATGTGCAGAGCACTGTACTAAACACTTAGGAGTGTACAATGCAACAGAATTAGCAGATACATTCCCTGCACATAATGAGCGTACAGTCTAGAGGGGAATTAAAATAAATTACAGTTAGGGGAATTGACACAGTCTAAAGATACGTATATAAGTGTAGTGGAGCTGTGAGTGGAGTGACTATTAAGCACTTAAGGGTTACAGATCCAAGTGCATAGGTCACATACATGGGATGGTGAATAAGGGAAATGAAGGCTTAGCAGGAGACGGTTTCTTGGAGATGTGATTTCAGTAGGGCTTTGGAGGTGGGGAGAGTGGGGGTCTGTCATACATGAATGAAGAGGGAGTTCCAGGCCAGATTGTAAATGAGGGCAAAAGGTCAGTGGTGAGTCAGACAAGATCGAGTAACAGTTGGCGTTAGTGGAGCGAAGTTCACAGTTTGGGTTGGAGTAGGAGGTGACCTGGCAAGGCCAGAAATCAATGGGTTGTTTTTTCTTTTTAAGACACCTCCTTTATGTTTGCCCTCTGACTAAACTCTCCTCAGCAAAACACATCTAGCCCACTAACTCCACCATACTACCGGTGTGTTGCTCAGTGGAGGCTGGCAGCTCTTGGCTTCTTCCCTGAATGAACAATAGAAACCCACACACCATTGAAAAGCAGTGTGGCCTAATGAAAAGAGCACAGTTCGGAAGTCTGAAGACTTGGGTCCTAATCCCTGCTCTGCCACTTGCCCGCTGTGTGATTTTAGGAAAGTCACTCAACAGCTCTGTGCCTCAATTTTCTCATCTGTAAAATGGGTATTTTATTCCCATTTTACAGATGAGAAAATTGAGGCACAGAGTTGTTGAGTGACTTTCTCAAAATAAAATAAAGTTAAAATGCCCATTTTCCCTCCCTCTTTGACTTTGAGCCCCACGTGGGACAGGGACTGTGTCTAATCTGCATATTCTGTATCTATTAGTGCTTAATACAGTGCTTGGTACGTAGTGCTTAACAAATACTATTATCGTTACTATTATAATTTTTATCATCAACATCACTGTTTTAGGAAAATGTTTTGCAGAGCCTTCTTTAGGTTTACTGACTTTATCAGTCAGTGGTCTAAGGACCATAGTGACTCATTTGACTAATTCTCTTCCTGGACACAAGTAGAGGGAGTCAGATTGCTAAATTTACATATTCTCTGAGCCAAACATTCTAGGAAAGGGCCTTCATTGTATTGGGAAGTGGCCATGAGTGGAACCACCACCAGTTAAGGCTGTCTGAGAAGCACTAATAGATGTAAGCCCCTCGATTAGACTGTAAGCCCGTCAAACGGCAGGGACTGTATCTGTTGCCGACTTGTTCATCCCAAGCTCTTAGTACAGTGCTCTGCACATAGTAAGCGCTCAATAAATACTATTGAATGAATGAATGGAGCATGGGACCAGGAGTCAGAAGGTCAAGAATTCTAATCCCGGCTCAGCCTCTTGACTGTTGTGTGACATTGGGCAAATCACTTCCCTTCTCTGTGCCTCAATTACCTCATCAATAAAATAGGAATTAAGAGTATGAGCCCAGTGTAGGACAGGGGCTGCGTCTAACCCAATTTGCCCCCTGCTCCACCCAGTAGTAGTGTAGTGCCTGGCACACAGTAAACATACCGTTACTGTTTTTACTGTTCAGTCACTCAAAACTTGCATGGCCTGAGACAGCAGGAAGCTATACTTATAATAAAAATGATAATAATTGCAGTATTTGTTATTTGTTATGTGCCAAGCACTGAATTATTAAGCATTGGGGAACATACGAGATAAACAGGTCAGACACAGTCCCTGTCCATCATGGAGTTCAGAGTCTAAAGGGGAAGGAGAACAGATATTTAATACCCATTTTATATATGAGGACATTGAGGAACAAAGATGTTAATTGCCTTGCCTAAGGTCACACAGCAGGCAAGTGGCAGAGCCAGCAATAGAACCCAGGTCCCCTGACACCCAGTCCCATGCTCTTGCCACTAGGCCATGCTGCTTCTCCTCAGTTTTATGTATCCTTCCCTCTCCCAGCAGCTGAACTTTCTAAGCTTTTCATCTTCCTAGGATTCTCTTCTCCATTGTGTGGAAGCCTAACTGGATAGGAGAATATGGTGAAAGGCTGGGGAGGAACAGAGAGCCTCACCTTCCCCCTTTACCCAGGCATCTTCTGGAGCCCAAAGATGAGAATCAGCTGAATATCCTAGATTCCCCAGAATAGTTCAAGAATAGTAAGCAACAGGTCAGTGGTATTTTTTGAGTGTTTACTCTGTATTAAGCCCTTGGGAGAGTACAGTAGAATTTGTAGACACAATCCTTATCCTCAAGGAGTTTACAATATAATGGAAGAGAAAGACACTAAAATACATTCCAGATAAAGGGAAGCAACAGAGTTGAAGGATATGTTCAATAATGCTATGAGGGTAGTGAGTGGGGTGTCACAAAGAAATGAAGTGGTGGTATGGGGGAAATTAGGTGAGGAGATGGAAGATTAATCAGGGAAGGCTTCCTGGAGGAGATGTGATATCAGAAGAGCTTCGAAGGCGGAAAGAGTAGTGGTCTGATAAATGTGAAGGAAGAGAGTTCCAGGCAAGAGGGAAGACAAGAGAAAGAGTTCAACAATGAGAGAGAAGAGAGTGAGGCATGGTGAGAAAAGGTTGGCAGAAGCTTGCGAATAAGGTTGTAATAGGAGAGGACTGAGGATAGAGGGCTGAGGATAGCCGGTAGAGAGCTGATTGAGTGTCTTAAAGCAGAATAGAACAGTTCTCTAATAATAGAAAACATCTAGAATCTCCCCAACCCGGGGCCTGTTGGGTAACCAACTTGATCCTAGAGTCACAGTACCTCGCTTTGGTCAGTGCAGCATCACTGTTGTGGAAAAATGTCCTAGACTGGCATATATAGGGGAATGACAAGAATAGGGGAGGGAGTTAATGCCACTTTTAGTTCTATTTCATGTGCCACAGGAATTAGCTCTGAGCTTTAGTTCCCAGCTAATGAGACTCCAGGATGGGAAGTAATAATGATCTCCAGATTAGAGACTGATGAATCTTGCCCCCATTGAGACAGTTCCAGCTCCTTCCATATCTCAGAGCACAGGGTAGCTAGGTCACCCTGGGTTAGGTCCCAAAATGCACATCTTTCTAGGCACCTTGATCCTTCAGCATAGATGGAGGAATTGAGAAAACTCGTCCATCTATCAATCAAAGAATCAGTGGGATTTACTGTGTGCACAGCACTATACTAAGCTCTTAGGACAATACAGTGCAACAGAGCTGGTAGCCACTTTCCCTGCCCACAACAAGCTTACAGTTTAGAGGGAGAGACAGACATTAGTATAAATAAATAAATTGCAGATGTGTAAGTAAGAGCTGTGGGGCTGGGGGTGGGATGGATGAATGCCAAGTGCCCGAAGGGAACAGATCCAAGATCCAACTCAGACCAACTCATGATGAAACTCAATGAGATGATGGATATAATGAGTAACCTTTGCCATTCCATTTGATCAGACAAAATTCCCATGGTTATGTTGGACTAAGGGAAATGACATTACCTGTGTCCAACCTGATTATATTACTTTTTTATGGTACTTGTTAAGCGCTTGCTATGTGCAGGGCACTGTATTATGGTCGGGGGTAGATTCAAGCTAATCAAGTTGGACACAGTCCATGTCCCACATGGTATTCACGGTCTTAATCTCCATTTTACAGATGAGGTAACTGAGGCATAGAGAAGTTAAGTGACTTGTCTAGAGTCATACAGCAGACAAGTGGTGGGGTTGTATTTAGAACCCAGGTCCTTCTGGCACTGAGGCATGTGCTCTATCCACTAGGCCTCACTGCTTCCCCTCCTTATACCTGTTTATATCTACACTACTTATATCTACCCCAGTGCTTAGTACAGAGCTGGGCGCACAATAAGTGCTTTACAAATACTGTATTTATTAATTAGTATTGGTAGTATTCAATTGGGAAATTTTGGAAAAAAATCTTTTCACCTGAAGGTAGACCTAAAGCCCTTCATCTTTCCTTTTATTTTATAAATAACTGCAGCAGCTGCAGTCCCAGAAAACTATCAATCTCTAAATCAATAAAAGATTTGATCCTAGGCAGCCAAGGAATTTCCACACTATCTCACAGCTTGCTTAAAATGTTTTGCTTGTAATAGACCTTCCTTCCCATCCTGCTATTTCCACTGTAGCATTATTTCAAAAAGACAAAACCCTCTGGAAATTATTTGCTATTCACCCATTTCTCCAACACAATCTTTTATACCTCTTTAGAATAATAATAATAACGGCATTTGTTAAGCGCTTACTATGTGCAAAATACTGTTCTAAGCGTTGGGGTAGTACAAGGTAATCAGGGTGTCCCACGTAGGGCTCACAGGCTTCATATCCATTTTACAGATAAGGGAACTGAGGCCTAGAGAAGTTAAGTGATTTGCCCAAAGTCACACAGCTGACAAGTGGCAGAGCCAGGATTCAAGCCCACAATCTCTGACTCCTAAGCCCCTGCTCTTTTCACTGAGCCACGCTGCTTCCCAAATGAACCTGCCCCTCTCAGGGGGGCACTTGAAGAGTTTCCAGTATTCTACCAGTCTCGACTATGGGAGGGAGAGTCAAGTAGAAGCATACCCATTCCATTCCTAGCTTAGACAGTTGCAAGCGAGTGGAAGGCAATATGCTACAAGTCAAAATTCCCTTGTGCTGGGCAGCAGCGGCATGGGAGAGCGTCAAGGGTACAGACTCAAATTTACTGCGCGGCAAGAGGCAATGGTAAAACGACTTCCCTATTTTTACCAAGAAAATCCTATGGATGCACTACCAGAACAATTACAGATGGAGGTGGGGTATTCTGGGAGAGATGTGTCCGTGGTGCCATTATGCGCCAGAGTTGATTCGACAGCACAATAATAATAATAATAATATTTGTTAAGCGTTTACTATATGCCAAGCACTCTTCTAAGCGCTGGGTAGATACAAGGTAATCAGGTTGTCCCACTTGGGGCTCACAGTCCCCCATTTTACAAATGAAGTAACTTGGGCACAGAGAAGTTAAGTGATTTGCTTAAAATCACACAGTTAACAAGTGGCAGAGCTGGGACTAGAACCCACGGCCTCTGACTCCCAAGCCCGTGCTCTTTCCACTAAGCCACACAGCTTCTCGTAAGACAAGAGGCATAAGACAAGAATTAATCTGCTACTAGAGAATATGATTTTATGCAATTTCATAACTTTTCATTTCTCTGAGATTCTGGGTGCTTTATAGCTAAAAGGTCAAACGTCAAACATTGACGTTCAAGCACAGTTCACTAGGCACTTGAATCCATTCCCCAAAACACTTGATACACACCCCACTCCCAACCCCATAGCACATTTATATAGACCCATTTCCTCTACCTACAATTTACCTGAAAGTGTGTTTTCCTATCTAGCTTAGGGGACGGGGATTGTGTCTACCAACTTTACTGTATCGTACTCTCCCCAAGGCCAGCTACTCATAAGCACTCAATAAATATCAATTATTGATTAGCTTTATCATTGTCTCCTGCTTTCTCCCTTACAGAGCTTTGAGCATCCTTGTAACCAAGAGTTAATTAACTCTTTAAGGTAACAACTTTCCCCATACACCTTACCTCATTGTTTACTCAAATTAGCACCTCTTCTATAAGTGTGCATTAGAGGGTCCATTCCCTTCCACCACGCAGTCTCCACCCCTACTCAAATTAAAGCAGTGTCATCTCTAACTGTAAACTCTTTGTGGGCAGGGAATGAGTTTACTATCAGACTGTACTCTCCCATGTGCTTAGTACAGTGCTTCGCATACAGTAAGTGCTCAGTATAGAGGATTTAATGAATGAATCTTCTGCACTGCAGAAGCCACCAAAGACTTCTCAAAAACAGGGCCAAGGAAACTGGTACCCTGAGTTGCAAGCTAGAAAATAGGTTTTCTGAGTTCTGCAATTGCTTAATCAGCGATAGCAGATAGTTCATCCTCTTTCACTCAAATTCTTCAACCCCTTTCATTCAAATTACTGATCCAAAGAAGCATTTGTAGGACCATCACCTGTCAGTTCGAGCAACAGCCTGGGACTCAAGACTCTTAGTTCAGAAACTTTTGCTAAGATTAGTCTTTCCGCGTCTCAGGCGTAGAACTTATAATCAATCAATCAATGGTATTTACTAAGTACTATGTGCAGAGCACTATATTAAGCAATTCCAGTTGGCTCTTTCTGAATATGCCAATCCTCACCATAGTCACTCCACTTCTTTACTGTTATTATAATAAAGGATTCAAAGTTTGGGGTTCTCCGATGATGTTTAAATAGAACTGGTCCTCAGAGAACATCCATCGTAAGTAGTGAATCAATCCATGGTATTTATTTACTCATTCATTCAATTGTATTTATTTAGTGCTTACTGTGCGCAGAGCACTGTACTTAGCACTTGGGGAAGTACAATACAACAATAAAGAGTGACATTCCCTGCCTACAATGAGCTCACAGTCTAGAGGACTGAACACTCCATGCAGAGAATTGTACTAAATGCTTGTGAGAGTACAATAGACGTGATCCCTGCTCACAAGAAGCTTTCAATCTAGTAAACTCACTGTTGGCAGGGACAGATCTACCAACTCTATTGCACTGTATCCTCCCAAATGCTTAGTACAGAGCCCTGCATACAGGTGCTCAGTGAATACCATCGATTGAAGGTGGAGACAAGCACACATACACAGGACATAAATACAGGGAGGAATAGATTTGCAGAGAAGTGGGGACTAAGTTGACCCTCATTTCTAATCACCATTCATTCGATCGTATTTATTGAGCACTTACTGTGTGCAGAGCAGTAACTCTGTTCTGTACCAAGGCACAGCTACCTACGTAAGAACAGGCAAAAGCAGGAGACTGAAAAAAGGAAGACAGGTGAGAAATGAAAAAGCAGGAAGTGAAGAGAGCAAAATCTGGAAAGTGCATTCTTTACTTATTTTCTTTCTATACCAGCTCCCAGTGAAGCAATTGGGAAATGGAGCAGAGAAGCCCTTAGCTAGATCACTTTCTATTCCCTTCTGTTCTCTCCTCTCCAGCAAACACATCAGCAGCAGCAGACAGCAGGGAGATTGAATATAAATTTAGTATCTTGCACAGATGTTTTTGAGCTAGCTACCTGGCTCCAGGACCGTGGCCAATTTCTCCAGTTCTATTAACAGTATAATCAGTTCTGCCAAAACACGTGCTTTCATATGTGTTTGGGAGAGAGCACTGTTAGGGAATGCTCTTCCATAATTTGGGTTTTTCTGAGTAGAACACAGTATACAGTGACAGAAGAAACAATTACATGGCATCATCAATGAATGCTTTGTATTATATAAGTTTTCCTCACTGGAGGGTTTGCCGGGATTGTAACCCTCTTGTTATAAAAATAGGTATGCCTGACACATAATATAAGCATTTAACAAATACCACAATTATTATTACTATAGCAGCAGTGTGGCCTAGTGGAAAAAATATGGTCTTTGGAATCAGGAAATGCCCTGTCACTTGTTTACTGTGTGACCTCGAGCAAGTCCCTCTATGTCTTTATACCTCAGGTTCTTCATCTGTGAAATGGGATTAAAGATCTTTTCCCCCTCCTTCTATGAATGTGAGCGCCATGTGGGACAGGAACTGTGTCTGACCTGCATGTATTGTACCTACCCTAGTGCTTAGTATAGTAATTAAATAATACCACCATTTGTTATATACTTTATGTATACATATATTTTCATATATATCTGTAACTGTCCTATGTTCTTGAAGTGGAGTGTGGCCTAGTGTATAGAGCCCAGGCCTGGGGGTCAGAAGGACTTGGGTTCTAGTCCTGACTGTGCTTCTTGTCAGCTTTGTGACGTTGGGTAAGTCACTTCACTTCTTTGTACCTCAGGTACCTCATTGTAAAATGGGGGTTAAGACTGTGAGCCCCATGTGGGACATGGACTGTGTCCTACCTGATTATCTAGTATCTACCTCAGCACTTGGAACAGTTCCTGGCACATAGTAAGCACCTAACAAACACCAGAGATATTAAAGTTATTATTATTAATTATATGTGCTAGTTTGAAAAGGGCAAAAAGGGAGTGGCACACCTTTCCACATTGCACACAGGTAAAGAGAGCAACCTTGCTGAGCTAACAAATTTGTCCCAAACACAATCGCCATGTTTAATACTGCTTCTTGCTAATCCAATTTTCACAAAGCCTTTGCTCAAGGAGAAGAGCCCCTCTCCTGATTGCTTCCTGCCAGGTTAGTGCTGTGGAGAGGTATCCCCAAGTGCCTACTGCTGCTATACTGCTCCAGGTAAGTCTATGCTGCACTGTATGTTTAAATCTTTCATTTAGGGTTCCCTCTCAGGAGCATCTCCCACTGCCATGCCACTAAAGTCCCATCCTTCTGCAAGGAGCTGAGGGTGGCTTGAGGCCCCTGCCATCGAGATGGTATGGATGTTGGAGACCTCATTCCCTCCCCAATCAAGGAGCTGAGGGTGAGTAAAGCAGAGGAAAAGCACAGAAGAGAGCTCGGATCCTGCACCTATGGAGGGCTGGAGGAAACATGGCGTAATGGATAGAGCACGAGCCTGAGAGTTAGAGGTCATGGGTTCTAATCCCAGCTCCACCACTTGTCTGTTGTGTGACCTTGGGCCAGTCATTTCACTTCTCTGGGCCTCTGTCACCTCATCTGTAAAATGGGGATTGAGACTAGGAGCCCAACATGGGACAGGGACTATACCTAACCTTATTTGCTTGTATCCACTCCAGCACTTAAGCACAGTGCCTGACGCTTAACAAGTACCACAATTATTATAATTGTTATTATTATTTTTCAGTACTGGACTGGAGCTGGGAAAGGAAAGGCAAACATCCCTAGCATCACTAAATATTAGTAATAAACTAAGGGCAACTCCATATCTCTTTCTGGGATGGCACGGTCACCTGGTACCAATTTGCTCTGAGGGCAAAGCAGAATCAGATTCCAAAAGCAAATATGTTGATGGTATTTAAATGAAAGAGTCTTGTAATTAGCCATTCGCCCAACCAAGAAATAGATGAGGCTCCGAGAACTACACTGCCAACCCAAAGCGGCACAGCCTCGTGGAAAGAGCAAGGGTTTGGGAATCAGAGGACCTAGGTTGAATCCCAGTTCTTCTGATTGCTTGCTGTGTGACCTGGGGCAAGTCACTTAACTTCTCCATGACTCAGTTTCCTCAACTGTAAAGTGGGGACTAAATATCTGTTCTCCCTCCCTCTTAGACTGTGAGCCCCACGCAGGACAGGGACTGTAATTGACCTAATTAACTTGTATAGAACCCCGCATTTAGAACAGTGTTTGACACATAGTAAGAACTTAACAAATGTCACTTGAAAAATATGGGGGAAAGAGGACTTGCGATACATTCTTTAGACTTATTTACAAGGCTGGATTAATGAATAAGTACCAAATAGCCCACCTCTGTCAACAAGCTGCCTCTCTGCCTTCTGTTATTTTGATAACAAAAATAGCACTTTTAACACTTGGCATCATAATAATGGATGACTAGTAGTATATTTCATAAAGGTAATGAAGTCACCGTCATCGGAGGCCTCTTGTTATTAAGTCTCTACTGAGAAATTGGATGGCTCAATTCTGCATCTCAGCGTGCATGAAAATGATCCAATTTGCAGATGAGTAGAATGAGATGAATTTCCCAGGATCTCCTCACAAGAAGAAGGTCGGCGGATGCTTTATTGTCGCTCAACTGCTCTTCAGACAAATTTGACAAGTAGGTTGCGTTAGGCCTTGACATACAAAATATGGCATAATTGCAAAATGTAATCACCATGATGATAGCTGACTTGGTAGAAGAGGTCAAATCCCATTTTTATATCCTGAATTTCTAAAATATTGTTTCATCAAAAAAATCAATTTCTCATTTTTCTAGCGTTAACTTGAAAAGGGTATAATTGATCAAGACTAAATCCCTTACATCACCTAGCGCCGTGAGATGGGCTAGTCCCCAACAAATACACATTTGAGGGAAAGGGGCACATGGCAAGTGGCCCTTGACATGCAACTCAGCGAGATCACACCAACTCCAAATGGCGTGTTTCTATTCAAGAAGCAAGTGTTTGGGTTAGGACAATGGGAAAAACCGACCGCAGCTATTCATCTTTTCTTCACATTTTCTTTTGTGGTTCAGTTTGTGAATGAAATGTTTTAAAATGTCTTGATTATAACCATCTCATTAGCATTCCCTGAGCAAAACCACAAAGTGCAAGCGGAGAACTACAGCTGGAGGAAAACCTCAAGAACAAGGAAATTTGCTTCCATGCTCCTCGGCTAATCACATTGACACCATCACCACCAGGTGGGCAAAGAGAGAGATTCTGCAGTGGAGATGCCTTTCGTGCTTTCAGTGAGGGGCAACCCTGTTACTGGGCTTATATGTAGTGAATTGTGTAGCAAAGGGAAGGAGAAATCTGAGTTGATCCAATCATTCATATTATGCCATGGTGACTGGTGATAGTCGTTCCATTTTAATATGGGTCATAGAGCACTTATTTATTTACATACCTCCTCAGCACATAGGTCTAAATGTTTATTCACTTCCTCATCCATCCATTCCATCATTCCATACTTGCGTTACCATCGATTTCTTCCTTCGCTTCCTCCTCCAATCAGTATTTGTAAATGATCAATTGTTCGCATTTATCGAGTGCTTACTGTGTGCAGAGCACTGTACTAAGCACTTGGGAGAGTAAAACTCAACCATGTAATATGATTTGGGGTCTTCTGTCTCCACCAATTGATTGTAAAGTGTTCAAGGGCAGGAACCATGTATTCTGCTTCTGCTGTTCTCTTCCAAGTGCTTAGTCTGACTCTCTGCACTCAGTAGCCACTCAATAATTACCAATAATAACTTTGGGATTCCTTTAGATCATAAACTCCTTGTGGGCAAGGAGCATGTCTACCAAATCTGTATATTGTACTCTCCGAAGAACTTAGAACAGCTGCCCTGCACACAGTAAGCACTCTATATACGATTGATTGATTGGTTGTTACGCACTTACTACCTGCCAAGCACTGTACCAAGTACTAGAATGGACACAAAATAATTAGATTGACCCCACCTATATCTTACAGTCTAATTAGAAATGATTTTACAAATGAGATAACTGAGTCACAGGGAAGTTAAGCACCTCCATCTAGGACATACATAATACATACCAAATAGGTCTCTATTCTGTGCTAAAAGAATACAAAGGAGATTCCACACCTTCTCTTCATAACCTGTCCCATGTTTGACAATCCCGACTGCCAGAAATCTATTTCACATGGCCATCCCATAGTGAGTCTGTTTTATTATTGAAATGGCTTTCATAATTCCCTAAAACTTTGATGTCTCAATTGCTCCCCTTAACCCCAAAGTGCGGATGCAGATATTCAGAGTAAGCTAGGGTTGGGTTACTGTCCATTCACCCATTCTTGACTTGGTCTCTCTCTCTCTCTCTCTCTCTCAGCGGAGTCACTTTCCAAATCCAGAGCTCCTTCTTGCCCCATCGAGCCCTCTTGGACCAGTTCTGACCAACTTGCATTCATTCATTCATTCATTCAATAGTATTTATTGAGCGCTTACTATGTGCAGAGCACTGTACTAAGCGCTTGGGATGAACAGTCGGCAACAGATAGAGACAGTCCCTGCCGTTGGACGGGCTTACAGTCTAATCGGGGGAGACGGACAGACGAGAACAATGGCAATAAACAGAGTCAAGGGGAAGAACATCTCGTAAAAACAATGGCAACTAAATAGAATCAAGGCGATGTACAATTCATTAACAAAATAAATAGGGTAACGAAAATATATACAGCTGAGCGGACGAGTACAGTGCTGTGGGGATGGGAAGGGAGAGGTGGAGGAGCAGAGGGAAAAGGGGAAAATGAGGGTTTAGCTGCGGAGAGGTAAAGGGGGGATGGCAGAGGGAGTAGAGGGAGAAGAGGAGCTCAGTCTGGGAACGCCTCTTGGAGGAGGTGAGTTTTAAGTAGGGTTTTGAAGAGGGAAAGAGAATCAGTTTGGCGGAGGTGAGGAGGGAGGGCGTTCCGGGACCAAGGGAGGACGTGACCCAGGGGTCGACGGCGGGATAGGCGAGACCGAGGGACGGTGAGGAGGTGGGCGGCGGAGGAGCGGAGCGTGCGGGGTGGGCGGTAGAAAGAGAGAAGGGAGGAGAGGTAGGAAGGGGCAAGGTGATGGAGAGCCTTGAAGCCTAGAGTGAGGAGTTTTTGTTTGGAGCGGAGGTTGATAGGCAACCACTGGAGTTGCTTTCACCTTGTGTGAGTGGACAAATGTCTGTTTTGTAATATCACTTCCAGGTTAGTGTTAATCGTCTCCACAGTCTCTGTGTTTCTGGGCCTAGCTGCTAAACGATCAACATTATTTGCTTTTAAAAGTAAATGAACCGCTGAATTCAGAATAAACTACTGCATAAATACGCTCTTTAATAGGAAGCCATGTTAACCAGGGAGTGCAACAAGCCAGAAATTAGGAGATAAAAAGGTATTGATGGAGTTATCTGAAACATGGGTTAGCAGTGTTTCTAAAAGAGCAAAGGAAGTTGGACCAAATTGCTCACAAGGCTATTCAAATCCCAAGGGAGCATCAACCCCCACACCCCCCAAAGTAGTCCCTGCTTCAATTTCCTTACACCCTAATGGAATGGAAGATAAGAATGAGAATCAGACATCACGCTGCTCCTCTTCTTTCTGGCCCTTTCCCCCTGCTTCCAGCTCAGTAAAAGCACAACCACTTTAGTCAGTTCTACAGAAAAAAATGTCCAAGCTGCCACAATTTATTCGGTTTGCACGTTGTATTTTGTCATGATTTAAACAAGACAAATACTGGCTGATGGGTGGGTTGTCCTCAGGTTGAACTTTTGTCCGTGCCTATAGCCTGGCCCTCGGTGTGGTCCCCAGCAGCTAAACTAGGGGCTTGGAAGCAGAACTCTAGTGGCTTGTGCGATGGTGACCCACTCTTGTGTTTGCATCTGGAATTCTGCAGTCATGCTTAGCAGATTGCAGTGGCAAAACTGCACTGGGAGTGTGTATGTATGTGGGGGTGGAGGTGGAGGGGGGAAGGTGCAAAGCAAGCCCCTACCAGTGCCACATGAGGCAAATATGAAGAAATGCAGTTCTGTTTACTATGGCAGGTGGATTTGGAGGGGGGAAAAAGTATATGTGAGCAGTTTAAAGTTTCTGTTTGCATGTTTCATAGTATGTTACTAATAAACCAGGAAAATAGTCCCTGCAAAAGGTTGCATTCATCCAGCCCTGAAGCAAAGGTTGAGACCATCTCAATAATACAGACTCACTATGGGACAGCCCTGTGGAATCAATTCCTGGCAGTGAGGATTGGGAAACACTGGGACATTATTAAGGAAACAGAATAGGGACCTATTTGATGTAGATTATTTATGTCCTAGATAGAAGCAGAGGAATGGTCTAGTTGACCTCTCAAGATTCCTTCCAGCTTTCAATTTCATGATCTATCAATAAAAGAATGATGGTTTCAAGGTTTGGTTGAAATTGACGATCTCTTTCTCGGGGTCATGCTGGAACCTTACGGCTTGCAGAAGACATCCTCCATTGGGAGATTTTTTCCTCTCTTTTTCTTCCCCTGGCTATTTTCAATTTCCCACCACCACCCAGCCATGGGACATTGGTGGTGTGAGTGGGAGGTGCCAGCAAGAACAATTTTTAGTACCACCTCTCTGCCCACCATACATATTTCTCCCTTTCTCCCCATTCTCTGCTGAGAGACGGTGTCAGTGTGGGGTATGGGGGGGAGAGACAGAAAGCAAGGAACATTGAGAGGAGGATTTTGCCTGGTGCAGACACCTTCTCTATCCCTGCCTCACATGAGGTTCATAAATCCTCCAGTGGTTTAGTTTACTCAGATTAATTTGATACTGAAACAAACACCTGCATCTCCCTAGCCCCATCTCCTCCATGGAGCTAGTAAGGGAAATCTTTTTATGGAGGAAAAGTCCAGAAATAATTTGTGCCACTCCTCAGTGCCAGCTGCACTGACTTCTCTAGTTCAAATCAATCATTCAATCAGTGGTCTTCATTGAGCGCTTACTGTGTGCAGAGCATGGTACTAGCACTTGGGAAAGTACACTGCAGTGCTGACATGGCATAGATTGCCCATCTCAATTTTGACTGGGATCCATTTTAGTTGGTTAGCGGCACCCAAGGAATTCTAAGATGCAGACTGTAGCTGGAAAGCTCATGGATTCTCTGAAAAAATCCCGCTTGTAGGAACTGTGACAAAGGTAACTCCTCTTCTTTCTGTCTCCCCACGTTTCCTTGCCTGCGTGTTTCTCCTTCAGAACTGAAATTTTTACCAAGGAGAAGACATGTTGATTATTCAACTGTTCAGTTACCATCAGTGATGCCTAAGCCCACTCTAAAAGTTTGTTCTGTGACTTGTGACACTGTAAAGGATTTACAGTCAGCCAAATGTAAGTATAAATCAACCAATTGTATAGATTAAGTGCTTACTGTGTCCACACAGAACATTGTGTTAAGTGTTTTACAATACAGCAAAAGCACAATTCAGCAAAATTATTAGATATATTCCCTGCCCACAACAACTCACAGTCTAGAGGATGAATATAAATGTGCTTTAGTTGCAGAATAAGAAATTTCGATTAAACAATAGGGACTATACCCTGAACATGCAGGTTATTGGATGGATGAGTGGGTTAGTAAGGAAGACAGTGTAATCGCCAATGTGTCTTGCCTTCAAACAGGAGGCTTTTCCTCTCCAGGTCCCTCGCAGTTCCCCTCTGTTCCATTTGTCCTCTCTGGAGACTCCAACCCTCCAAAATACTCTCCAAAATTGACTTTTTTGCCTTGGTCAAATACCTCCCATGGAGCTCAAAAACTGCGTATCTGAAATCTATTTTAACCCTAACCCAGGATTGTGGAATTAACCACCCAGAAAAAACTTGGATTTATTTGATAATTCCAACAACCCAGACAGCAAAGTATAATCACTCTTTTTTGAAACGAAGCTGTACAAGAGGACTACACCTGGCAGATTCCTGGGCAGCTTGAGTCACAGCCGGACCTCCCTGACCCCCCCCACCCCTCCATCACCATCATCTGTTCATCTCAAGTTCTCCAATGCCCCACGGGGGAAGTTGAAACGAAAACTAGAGACAATATTAAGGAGTTTGAAATTTTTTTATTAAAAATTATATACCACATCGATACGGAATTAGGATCTGGAAGAAGATATTAAAAAGTCATAGAGCAAATAATGTTTCCTAAGATTACCGAGATCCTAGCAAATAACGCCAGCACTAGACGCCCCTCTGGCTTCGGAAGGATTGTCAGATAAGTTGTCACGTCTGTTTTTAATTCCGCCAGCCAGAGTTTACAGGGGGACTAACTATCTCAGACATTAACAGCAAGAAGAACTGCGTCAGTTTTGTGGTCTGGAAAGATCAGTGGATGCCAAATTCTCTACCACTGTGTATTAACAGTAAGACCTCAAGCCTGCTCCATCTCTAGAAAGCAGGGCAACGTTTCCCTATCACACGCGACCCCATCTACTAATGCTTTAAGCGTCTCTCCGTTTAGAAATCTTCACCCTGGAGAGAAGATCTGATCGAATATTTTGCACTTACACTGCTCCTTCCATCCAAGGATTTTTTTTTTTTTAAATTGCAAGAAGGATCATCGGACCTGTCTTGCAAAAAAAAAAAAGAAAAAAGAAAAAACTCGACAAGTGTTTATTGGTCCCAAGGTGCCCAGACAGCTAATGGTTGAGCAAGAGCATAATGCTCAAGGGTGTAATGCTGTAGTCCAGGTATTGCGAGTCGTTTACTCAGCTCATCCTAGAGGTCTCAGAGGAAGCAGGCCGAACATGTGCTGCTTCTGCAGTGTTAGTCCCTGGTGTATTACAATAACGTTAGTAATGGTATTTACTGAGTGCCCATTTGATGCAGTGCACTGTGCTAAGCACTTAGGAAAGTGTAGTAGAAGCAAGAGATCTATCCCCTGCCCACAGGGAACTTGCACACTAATGGGGAAGACACAAGTCACTTAACTTCTCTGTCCCTCAGTTCCCTCATCTGCACAATAGGGATTAAGACCGGGAGCCCTCTGTGGAACGGGAACCGTGTCCAACCCAATTATCTTGTATCTATCCCAGCACTTAGAACATTGCCTGGCACATAGTAAGCACTAAAGAAATACCATTATTGTTATTATTATCATCATATGTATATGTACATATTTATATGTATTCAGAAATGCTGAGGAAGGGTAAAACAAATACACATACAATGCCCCCCACCCAAGAACTACTGAGGCCTCTGTTTCTAGTCCCCCCAGTCATAATAATCCTCAGGGTATGACAAATATGGAGGATGCATAGATGTGTGTACTTGGGGAGCTAAAAAAGGGCACTGTTCTAGAATGTGTGAGGGGGAGTAAAGGCTTGGGGCAACCAACTCTTGGATTGGAGGAGAGGGTGGCGGGATCACAATCCCCTTCAACATCCCCATCAGAAACCAAACATGCTAAAGGCTAAAAGCATTGGAAAGGGCTATAGAGAAGTGCTAGATGCCATCATGGCCTAGTAGATAGAGCAAGGGCTTGGGAGTCAGAAGGTCATCAGTTCTAAACCCAGCTACACCACTTGTCTGCTGTATGGACTTGGGCAAGTCACTTCATTTCTCTGTGCCTCAGGTGCCTCATCTGTAAAATGGGGATTAAGTCTGTGAGCCCTCTATGGGACAGGGACTATGTCCAACCTGATTTGCTTGTACTTATTATGGTGCCTGACACATAGTAAGTGCTTAACAAATGCTATAATAATAATAATAATTATTATTATTATCATTAACCATAACAGTGCCACTTCTACCAGATAAACATGCCACTGTTACCATAGGGTGGAGAAGGAAAACATATAATCATGTGCAAAAATACTTTGGTACCACCTAACCTCCAAAGGGAGCCAGAAGTAAACAGGGGAGGATGTCCAGAGAAAGTTGGCCCAGATGGCACATAAGCCAGTAGTTCCCAGTGATGTTTGCTCTGAACACCAGGCAAATCCTCTCACAAATAAAACTGCTTTTCCCTCCTGAGAGGTAGATCAATGTAACCAATCTTATGTGACAAATTGTCCCTGTCCTAATCCCAAATTACTGGCTCCCATGCCTAAGCCCAGACCATCCTCCCAGATGTATTGGAGGTCAATCAATCTATCAACCATATTTATTATCTACTGTGTGCACAGCACTGTGTAAAGTGATTAATAATGTTGGCATTTGTTAAGCGCTTACTATGTGCAGAGCACTGTTCTAAGCGCTGGGGTAGATACAGGGTAATCAGGTTGTCCCACGTGAGGCTCCCAGTCTTCATCCCCATTTTACAGATGAGGGAACTGAGGCACAGAGAAGTGAAGTGACTTGCCCACAGTCACACAGCTGACAAGGGGCAGATCCGGGATTCGAACCCATGACCTCGGACTCCCAAACCCAGGCTCTTGCCACTGGAAGGTACAACTGAGAAAGAATTGCAGATTGCCCTCCAGGGGTTTGCAGTCTAGCGCAGGAGACTGACAGACACGAGGCATACAAAAATGTTTGGAGGAGAAGAAACAACGCTAACATTATTGGTTGCAGAAATATAGTAGAATAAGTAGATACTCACACTTTTCACCTGTCACATCCCAGCTCCCTCACTTCACTCCTTTCAAACTAACTTACTGTGCCTCATTCTCTTCTCTCCTGGCTCTGACCCCTGGCTCACACCCTTCCATCTGCCTAAAACTCTCTCATATACACAACACAGCTCACCCTATCGTTAAAGCCCTTCTGAAATTACATCTCCTCCAGGAGGTCACCCCCAGTTAATTTTCCATCTCCCCACTACCAACTGCTACTTCAATAATCCCTTGTCGTGTATAAATTTTGGTACTCACAGTCCCCCTGCAGGGCTGACTTCAGACAGTAATAAGATAAGCGACCACCTCAGGGTGGCATTCAGCAGGGTCAGTGGGGTGTCTCCTGGCCCACACAGGGAGACTGGCGATTAGGACATCCCAGATGGCACTAGAAGGAGCCCTTATCAAGATGGCCACCATCCATGAGCAGAGTCCTCAGCATTCATTCATTCAACTGAATTTATTGAGCACTTACTGGGTTCAGAACATTTAACTAAGCACTTGGGAGAGTACAACACAACAATTTACAGACACATTCCCTGCCCACAACGATCCCCTATTGTGTGGGGGGGGAAGAGCCTCTTTGTTTCATTTTCAGTGATATTCCCTTCCACCTAGTACTGCCCTCTGATCTTTGAAGTAAAAATATCTCTTCCCTAAGGTTTGTTTTAAATTTATTAAATTGTTTTATTTAGGGGCTGTGAGAATTGAGTTGAGGCTGTGCTGGGAGGGAATGTCAAATAATACTGGGCTGGGGAGGTGAGCTGCTAGAGTGGGAGGCAGTATGTGTTTAAAGAAAGGGGCAGTGGAAGTGACCAGGCTAATGCAGAGTGGGCTGCATTGGAGGGTTAAGTGGTGGGTGATGGGACAATGGAAGGGAAAGTCAGACGAGGTGGGTGGGCAATGACAGACAGTGGCGTCTGGAGGCGGGGGGAAGTGTGGAGTGGCCAGGCCACCTCAGTGAAGCTATCACAGTGAGGTTGGGAGCCTGATGCCGGTGAGGGTTGACAGTCTACATGGCAGCAGGAGATGTCATGATGGCTTCCTTCCAACCAGGACTGCTTGGAACAGGAACCTGATTAATTCAATCAAGCTATGGGGAAGGGGAGGCTTGGGTGCTGCTCCATCCCCATGGAGGAGTGGCATTTCCTGTGTTTGTGACTTCCTCCACTAAAGCTGCAGCCCGGTGACTGGTGAGCTCTTTGGGGAGTCAAGCTGGGAGCTGAACCTAAATCCCAGCTGAAACAGCCCCCGGCTCACTTAGGAGAGCCCAGGCCTTTAATACTGTCCACTGGATCCCAAAACCCTTAAGATTGGGGTTCTGGAATCAGGGAGCTGCAGTCCCGGAACTGACAGGATTGTGGCTCCCTGCTTCTAGAACCCCTCTCTTGAACCCCTTTTACCACTGCCCCAACAAGTGACTCTCTAGGACCATCCAAATGATACTGAGAATTAATTCAGTTGGGATTTAGGCCCAGGAGTCTCTGGAACATCACTGAGGGTTGCTGATCTGGTTCCATTACCCCAACAGGGCCACATTTTGTGGAATGGCTCCTGGTTCTTCATCCCCCTGGGTCCAACACCTGACACACCCCATCTTCTCAGGGCTCAACATGCAGCCACAAACTGCCAAGAACTGGAACGAGTGACTCCAGAGAGTGTTTCCTGGTTTGCCATGCAGGTGATGCAATGTGAAGGTGTCATACAGCATGTGCCACATGATGTTAACTGTTCACATGAGAGGAGACAGCCGATCGGATTTTGCCTCAGGGCACCCAGAGTTCTGAAGCCAGACCTGACCTCCTGTTGCACTCATGGACACATCTTTATATTCTACTACTTCCTCCTACCTGTAATTTGCTTCACTGTTTTTCCCACTAGATCTTAGGATACTTGAGGGCAGAGGTCATGTATGTTAATTCTATTTTACATGCCCAAGAATTAAATATAGTACTCTTCTCACAGTAAGTGCCCAATAAATACCATAGAATGATTGGTTGATTGATTTATTGATTGACTCATGAGAGCTTTGAAGATGAAGAGTGTTTGTGGTGCAGAAGGATTAACAAGGGAGATGTAGAGGTTGGAACATCCAGATATGTACAATTTTTGTGCTTTTTTTTTAAATCAACTTGCCCCCTCCCCTGACCTGACTGCTCTCCCTACTACAACCCAGCCCGAACACTTTGCTTCTCTAATGCCAACCTATTCACTGTGCCTCGATCTCATCTATCTCACCGTCCAAAGCTCGCGTACATCCTGCCTCTGGCCAGGAGCAACCTCCCTCTTCATATCCGACATATGATCACTCTTCCCACCTTCAAAACCTTATTAAAGGTACAGTTTCTCCAAGAGAACTTACCCAACTCAACTCTCATTTCCTCTTCTCCCACTCCCTTCTGAGTTGCCCTTGCCCTTGGATTTACACTCTTTATTAATCCCTCCTTCAGTCCTGCAGCACTTACATACATATCTATAATTTATTTATTTAAAGTAATGTCTGTCTCCCCTTCTAGACTGTAAGTTTGTTGAGGACATGAAAGTGTCTACCACCTCTACTATATTGTACTGGTGCAGTATTCTGCAAACAACAAACACTACATAAATACAATTGATTGACCGATTGATTGATTTTTAATGGTTCTTGTTAAGCTCTTACTATGGGTCAAGCACTGTACTAAACTCTGGGATAGATACAAGATAATCAGGTTGAGCACAGTTCCTGTCATACAGGGGGCTCACAATCTAAGTAGAAGGGAGACCAGACGTGAATCCCCACTTTACAGATGAGGTAACTGAGGCACAGATAGGTTGTGTCTGGCCCAAGGTCACACATCAGACAAATGGAAGAGCTGGAATTAAAATAAAGGTCCTCTGACGCCCAGGCCAGCATTCTTTTCACTGGTCCATGCTGCTTCTCTGTTCAATATGGACTTAACTTTGCATCTGTCTCAAGACCTAAGTGAGTTATTGGCTTTAATATTAATATCCTGTTTAGTTTCCATTCTTAAATTACTGAAGTATAATATTTATCCTTCAACACACAAAAAGAAGAGAGTGCAAAACCAACCTACAGAGCCATAGCAGATAAGCAACAGAGTCAGCCAAGCCCAGAGGCCTGCATAGAAATAGTCGCTCCCTTTCTAAACCCTAATTCCCAGGAGAAACCGGCAACCTTGGCAATGTCCTTGATTCCTCGCTTTCTTTCAACGTTTCCTCTCCAACCAAACCATCACCACGCTAGTCCAAGGACTCAACATATCCAATCTCAACTATTGCCTCAGCCTCCTAGATGACCTCTCCCTGCCTCCAGCCTCTCCAAGGCATCCTGTACTCACCGCTGCCCAGATCATTTATCTAAAGCATCATTTGTCACCCATATTCCCCTCTTTTCCAAAGCTACAATGGTCGTCCATTTCTCAACACATCAGCAAAAACTCCTGACCACAGGCTTTAAGATATTCAAATACCTCTCTCTACCTGACATATCATCACTTCTCTCCCACTACAACCCAGCTCACACATTTCACTCCTCTCAAGCCAACGTACTTATTGCACCTGACTTAACTCTCACTGTTGACTCTTGTTCACTCCCTCCTTCCTACCTAGGATTCTGTCCCTCTTCACATCCAGCAGACCACCACCCTTCCTATCTTCAAAGCCCTACTGAAATCACACCTCCTCCAGGAGGCCTTCCCAAACTAATCTCTCATATCACCACTCTATTTACCCTCCTTCTGTCACTTCAGCACTTCTGGATCACCCATGTTTTTGAGATCTCACCTACCCTGTAAGCTTGTTGGAAGCCAGGAGTGTGTCTTCCAACTCTGTTGTACTGTACTTTTCCAAGCACTTTGTAGAGTTCTCTGTACACAGTAAGTGCTCAGTAAATACAACTGATGATTATTATTACGATGATGATGAATACAACTTCATTACCCTCCCCCAAGAACATAATACAGTGAAACTCCCAATAAGTAAAATTGATTGGTTGATTGATTGATTAAGGGGGTCCATTCTATGGGCATATCTCACCCCATGATTCAGTCTAGGTGGCATACTGCCCCTGAAATACATAAGACTTTTTAGGAGGTCAGACAGCTAACCACAAACTTCTCTTCCCTCAGGAAAGTCATGCTGTGCCCTGGGTTGAAAAACCAGGCTGATTTCTTCCAAAATAAATTTTGCCAGATGATTCCAGATGCTTTTCTATTTCTGAGTCTATTCATACAGAAAAGTACTTCTATTCATCTGACATTTCAGGGTGCTGGTGCATGCACACCCATTTTCCTTTAAATTTCATTAAGCGAGGAATCAGGATTACATTGGTCCTACGCTCAAACAATTTTTAATGGAACCAAAATCCTCTAAGGATTATCTCAAATCCATGTAATATTCTTAAGTGTCTTGGGACCTGTAAGTTACAGATAGCTCTGTGGATAGAGACAGCTCCATCCAATGCCTTAAAGGGGCCCATCATAAGAAATGTCTTGCTCTCGGGTCATTATTGCACTTCAAGGGTGGGAGCTATCTTGGGAGAAAATTCACTGATAGGAAGCAGACATTCAAAAACAGGCTCCAACAGATACTGAGAACCCTCTGGACCAGTGGCTGTAAAGCACAGCTTTATCATCCTACCTTGGTGGTGGAAAGAGCACTAGCCTGGTAGTCAAAAGACCTGGGTTCTAATCCCATTTCTGCCGCTTGCCTGCTGTGTGATTTTGAGCAAATCACCTAACTTTCCTCTGCCTCAGTTCCCTCATCTGCAAAACGGGGATTCAGGATCTGTTTTCCTTATTACTTAGACTATGAGCCCCATGTAGGACCTGATTACCTCGTATCGACCCCATAGCTCAGAACAGTGCTTGACAAATAGTAAATCTAATACCACTATTAGATAATAGTAGTAGAAGATCCTCTAGACTGTAAACTCAGTGTGGGCAGGGTACGTATGTACCAATTCTGCTATATTATACTCTCCCAAGCACTTAGTACAGTGCTCTGCACAGAGTAAGTGCTCAATAAATATGTTTGATTGATTGACCACGGAGGCAGTGGAAAAACACCAGAGGGAAAGGCAGAGGAAGTTGGTTTTAGTCCCAGCTCGGCTTCTGATCCACTGGGTGATAGGTCCATCAATCAATCAGTGGTATTTATTGAATGTTTACTGTGTGCAAAGCACTGAACTAAGATCTTGGGAAAGTACAATATAACCATTTCCTCACTTCTAAAATAATAATAATAGTAATTACGGTACTTGTACTACCCCAGTGCTTAGAACAGTGCTTGACCAATAGTAAGCAGTTTACGAGTTAATCAGGTTGAACACAGTCCCTGTCTCACATTTGGCTCACACCCTTAATCCCCATTTTTTACAGATGAGGTAACTGAGGCACAGAGAAGGTAAGCGACTTGCCCAAGGTCACACAACAGATACGTGGCAGAACCGGGATTAAAACCCATGACCTTCTGATTCTCAGGCCTGTGCTCTATCCACTATACCATGCTGCTTCCCATAAATGGGACTACAGTATCTTTTCTCCCAACCTTTTAGATTGGGCACCCTAATCTATAATCTGATTATCCTGCATCTACCCTAGTGTTTAGCACTTACTTTGGCACATAGTAAAAAAAATACATATGATTATTATTAAACCAATCATCTTCATTGGCAGTACTGTCTGCCTTCATTCTGAAAATTAAACCTCTTTTCTCTGTCCCTTTTATCCACTTTTCCTACTCCTGTGCCATTCTGTGTTGGTGAGAAATAACTGTCCCCTTTGCAGTCACTAAACTATCTCCCTTAACCTATGGAACCTTCCTTAATCGCATGGAAAATCTTCACCCAACAAAAAAGAAATGTCATTACTGGTTCAGTCTAATACCCCAACGAGCTCTGGGTTCTCTCTCCAACCATGGCCACAGGATACTTGTAGGGCCATGTGATGCTTTGAACTTCTTCACATGCAAGGGTGAGTTAGATTCAAATTTCCAACCACTTCGATCAATCATATTCACTGAACACGTCCTGTGTACAGATCACTGCACTAAGCAGTTGGGAGAGTAATATAATAGAGTTGGTAGAAACGTTCCCTGCCCATGAGCTCACAGTCTAGAGGGGGAGACAGACATTAATATAGATAAATAAATTATATATATACATGAGTCCTGTGGAGCTGAGGGGGGCAGATTGAATATAGGGAGCAAATCAGGGTGACAAAGAAGGGAGTTGGAGAAGAGGAAATGAGGTCAGGGAAGACCTCTTGGAGGAAATATGCCTTCAATAAGGCTTTGAAGGTGGGAAGAGTAATTGTCTGTTGGATATGAAGAGAGAGGCCAGAGGCGGGATGTGGACAAGAGACCGGTGGCAAGATAGATGAGATCAAGGCCCAGAGAGTAGGTTGGCACCAGAGGAGTGAAGTGTTTGGGCTGAGTTGTAGTAGAAGAGCAGCAAGATGAGGTAAAAGGAGGCAAGGTGACTGAGTGCTTTAAAGCAGATTGTAAGGAGTTTCTGTTTTAATGTGGAGGTGGATGGGCAGCCACTGGAGGTTCTAGAGGAGTGGGGAAACATGGACTGAACGTTTTTGTAGAAAAATAATCCAGGCAACAGAGTAAAGTGCATCCTGGACTGGGGAGAGAGAGGAGGCAGGGAGGCCAGCAAGGAGGCTTACATAGTAATCAAGGTGGGATAAGATAAGTGCTTGAAATAATGTGGCAGCAGTTTGGCTCGAGAGGAAAGGGTGGATTTATTGGTGTTGTGAAGGTTGAACTGACAGGATTTAGTGACATATGTGGGTTGAATGAAAGAGATGAGTCAAGGACGATGCCAAGGTTATGGGCTTATTAGACAGGAAAGATGGTGGTGCTCTCTAGAGTGATGGAAAAATTAGGGCTGGGGACAGGATTGGGTGGGAAGATGAGTTCTGTTTTGAACATGATAAATTTAAGATTTTGGGGGGACAGCCAAGTAGAGATATCTAGAAGGCAGGAAGAAATGAGACACAGAGAGGGAGAGCGATCAGGACTGAAGATGCAGATTTGGAAATCATCTGCATGGAGGTAATAGTTGAACCCTTGGGAGCAAATGAGCTCTTCAAGGGAGTGAATGTAGATGGAGATTAGAAGGGGATCCAGAACTGAAACTTGAGGAACTCCCCCCAGTTAGGGAGTGGTAAGCAGAGGAGCCTGTGAAAGAGATTGAGAATAAGTGTGGATTGTGTCATCTGCCTGTGCAGTTAGTACCATCATTCACTTGTATTATTGAGTGCTTACTGTTATACCTAATACAAAACCTAGAGACTGAAATACTGCCTAAGGCATTCTGCAAGGTGGACAGTCCCAACCAGAATCAATCAATTGTATTTACTGAGTATTTACTACATGCAGAACATTGTACTAAACTAATATTTAAACTAAACTAAACTAAAATAACAAAGTTGGTAAACATGTATCCAGCCCAAAAGGAGCTTACGGTCTAGAGGGAGTAAGCACTAGAAGAATTATTGTTATTATGGTATTTGTTGAGTGCTTCCTATATGCCAGACACTGTACTAAGCGCTGGGGTGGATACAAGCAAATCAGATTGGACACAGTCCCTGTCCCATAAGGGGCTCACAGTCTCAATTCCCATTTTACAGATGAGGTAACTGTGGCACAGAGAAGTGAAGTGACTTGCCCAAAGTCACACAGCAGACAAGTTGTGGAGCAGGGATTAGTAATAATAATAATAATAATAATGGTGGCATTTGTTAAGCGCTTACTATGTGCCAAGCACTGGTCTAAGCTCTGCAGTACATACAAAATACAGAAGCAGCATGGCTCAGTGGAAAGAGCACAGGTTTAAGAGGCAGGGGTCATGGGTTCTATTCCCGGCTCTGCCACCTGTCAGCTGTGTGACTTTGGGCAAGTCAAAACTTCTCGGTGCCTCAGTTACCTCATCTGTAAAATGGGGATGAAGACTGTGAGCCCCATGTGGGACAACCTGATTACTCTGTATCTACCCCAGCGCTTAGAACAGTGCTTGGCACATAATAAGTGCTTAACAAATACCAGCATTATTATTATTTTTATTATTTTACAAGATAATCAGGGTGTCCCACGTGGGGCTCAAAGGCATAATCCCCCTTTTATCGATGAGGTAACTGAGGCACAGAGAAGTGAAGTGACTTGCCCAAAGTCACACAGCTGACAAGTGGCGGAGCCGGGATTAGGACTCACGACTTCTGACTCCCAAGCCTGGGCTCTTTCCACTATGCCATGCTGCTTCTAGTACCCATGACTTAGGCCTGTGCTCAATCCACTATACCATGCTGCTTCTCTAGAAGAAGGAGCTTAGAGAAGAAGGAGCTTAGAATCTAGAGGTAGAAGTCTGGAAGCCAGAACAGTCTGGAAAACAGCAGCTAATGTGGCAGTGAAGAGCACAGTTTCTACCAAGGCACTGTCAAGTTGTGGGGCTCTGGCATGGCTTTGGCATTCTGCCTCTGTCACTTTGGGCCATATGTAGTTCCTCCAAAGAGAAACCCTGGAGTGCACTTCACCATGGGCGGTATATCTAGAGAAGCAGTGTGGCTTAGTGGAAAAAGCACAGGCTTGGGAGCCAGAGGACATGGGTTCTAATCTGACTCTGCCTCTTGTCTGCTGTGTGACCTTGGGCAAACCACTTAACTACTCTGTGCCTCAATTCCCTCATCTGTAAAGTGGGGTTTAAGACTGTGAGCCCCAAGTGGGACAACCTGATTACCTTGTATCTACCCCAGTGCTAAGAACAGTGCTTGGCACAAAATAAATGCTTAACCAATACCACAATTATCATCATTATTATTATTATAACTACCTATCTACTCTCCAGTTGCTCTCTGCGCCCTAGCAGACACACAACAGGCAGGGTTGAGAAACAGTGAGTGTGCCAGGCAAACCACTAGCATGATAATCAATTCCTCTGCATGGGTTTTCGATCTTGAAATCTCAGGACAGAGGCTCCTTCATTATTCTCAGTGGAAGAGTCCGTGATCATTATTGTGAGATTGTCATGTGAGTGGTCAGGACCCATTCCCTGGATAATCCTGCATCCCAAATCATGACATGTCATATGTATGTCAGCTAATTTATTTTACTTATTCATTTTTGGCTTTATTTTGTTGCCAGTTTTAGCTCTGTTTTTCATTCACTTTTTCCTACTTTATATATATATATATATATATATATATAATCTGACTTTCTCCTCCATTCGATTGCAGTCAATCAATCAATCCTATTTACTGAGCATTTAGTGTGTGCAGAGCACTATATTAGGTACTGGGGAGGGTACAATATAACAGAGACTGTAGACACATTTCCTGATCACAATGAGGTTACAGTCTAGAGTGGGGAAATTATACACTCCCTGAGGACATGGACCATGTCTTCTGCTTTTATTTTATGCTCCCAAATGTGTTCTGCACAAGTAGATGTTCAATAGATTATGATGATGGGGTAGTGATGATGAAGCAGTGTGGTCTAGTGACCTGGGTTGTAATCGTAGCTCACCCACTTATCTGATGTGTGACCTTGGGCAAGTCAACTGACTTCTGTGTGCCTCGGTTTCCTCATCTGTAAAATAGGGTGTCAATACCTGTTCTCCCTCCTCCCCTGGACTGTGAGCACCATATGGAACAGGGGACTGTGTCCAATCTGATTTTCTTGTATCTACACCAAGGTTTAGTACAAATACCACAATGATAATGATGATGATGATGGTGATGATGATGATGAATAAAAATTACAAAGGACCTTCATCTGCTCCAACTTCCAATAAGCATTCAAACAAAAGCTATTGTTCCTCTAATTGGTCCACATGAATGAGAAAACACACAGTTGAACTTAGAATGGCCTAAAATGCCTGAAAATGGCCAAGATATTTTAATGGTCCTTAGTTTTTGCCCTTAAAAATAATCTATGCTTCACCAGAACTTAATTGTTGCCCTCATTGTTTTTTAACACTGTCCCCAGTGTTCCTCTTTCCAGGCACTATGCTATTGCAATCCCCTGAAGAGAAGAGAGACTTGCCATGGTTTGCACACAATAATACTCAAGTTCCTTCATTAAATTAACCTTTTCAAACACATCCCACAGAACTGTAATGAACAAATTGTTCTCCAACTCCCACGGCCCTTGACTGTGAGTGTGGGAATCAGGACTCTTCTTGTTCAGAGTGTGAAGCCTAAAAGGGGATTTTGAAACATGGAGTGTTCCAACTCCCATCGATCCATCTATGGCATTGATTGAGTTCTTACTCTGGGCATAGCCCTGTACTACATACAAGGGAGAGCCCAATTCAACAGAGTTGGTAGATACGATCTCTGCCCACCAGCACCTTACGGTCTAGAGGGGGAGATGATAAGAGCCAGGACTCCCTGCCAATACTCTGACAAGGTGGTACATCCCACCTTCCCTGATACATTGGACCTTCTGATGCTTAATCTGACCTATGTGGAGCTCCTTCTCTGCTCTCTTTCCCACTCATTCCCAGCCCACCGAAGTAGGCATCCATAATGGCCACCTTGAGCATAGTGAAATAAATTTTCTGAGATGGAAGGGCAGACCCATGAAAGGTAAATGGGACTAAAGCCTCAACCAGGTGCAATATCTATCATTGCATTCTTCTCTCCAGGCTTTGTGCTCCCAACCACCACTTTAGTAGCCACATTCCAGCCATGGTCCTGAACTTTCCATTCCAGGAAGACTAGTTTTCTCATAACTGCAATATCAATTTTCTCTTGGAAGAAATCCAGATGCCTGAAACGCAACCCTGAAAATACTCACTGATGAATGCTAATGGGAAAGAATTTGGGGGAAGTAGACAGAAGTCCAATAACAGTGGAGAATATGAATGTTATACCTCCCTTTCTCTCAGCTCATCTCTCCCCCCATATTAAGGTGGTAGGATGTTGTCTGCTTCGGCACAAATAAACCTCTGTCCCCAGATATGTGCTTTTCCTCCTTTTGCTGGGCAGCAAACTTTTTGTCAGAGTCACTGCTCTCTGGATCCCTGTCAAACTGGATGAAAATCAAAACTCTCACCTGTAAGGTACAGATATACATAAAACTCAACTCTCCTCTTTAAGATCTTAGCTAAATCCTTAACAAAACAATTTTGCCCAAATTTACTTTAGAAAGGGCTTCTTCAGTCATTTGTTTCAGGCAAAAATCATCATAAATGCATAGACAATCATCTCACCATTCCATTCCAGATTTCCTTTCACGCTGTTTCTTGCTTCTTCTGTGTTCTCCCAAATGCTTAGTACAGAGCTTCATAGAAGGTCAGCACTCAATAAATCCACTGATTGACTACTTCATATTTCTGGAATAACCTCCTCTCTGACAAATTCCCTCCATCTCCTTAACTCAAAACCATAAGAGGCAGTAGAAGTGTGTATAGAGGAAAGTAGATGGTATTCATAAACATAATTTGTCAGCATTTGACCAAATGACAATACATCCTTTATGTATCTTCTTTATATGGAGATGTAAGCCTCTACAGCGCTGTTCTTTGGGTTCAAAAGTATTGTTAGTGATGATGAGAGTTTTTTAAGTCTGTGCTAGTGAGGATAGGTTCAATGCATGACCAGAATTCTCCACCACTCTGGTATATGTATGTGTGTGTGTGTGTGTGTGTGCGTGTGTGTGTGTGTGTGTGTGTATTCCCAGAAAGATGGACAGTTCAGAAGGACAGCTGTAGAAAGACCCAGTTTTCTACCCAGTTTTCTCTAAATTTTCACTTCCTCTCTAGGAACCTGAAGGGGGCCACATTGCATATCAAGTGGACAGCTCTGAGGACTTTCAGAAAACTTTACATGAATTCACTCGTTGGTGATTCTTTTTGACTGAATAACCACGCCTCAAGCAGAGTCGATTCCTGATGTAGATAGTGAAACCACCTCTTAGGAATCAATTAGTAGATTTTATTAAGCACTTACTGTGCACAGAGCACTGTACAGAATGGTTGGGAGAGTACTCTAGAGTTAGTAGACATGTTCCCTATTCTCGAGGAATTTAGAGTCTAGCAGGGGAGTCAGGCACTAAAATAATTACAGATAGGAAGAAGGAAAGTGGGTATTTAGGTGAGTGCATAAGTCATTGGGTATTTACAGGCATGCTGCAAGTGGTTGCGTGTACATTAGTATGTAGTTGGCACAAAATTCTGGGGTGGTAGTTGGGGGAACAAAACAGGGGGAAAGAGATTTTCATCAGGAAAGGTCTCCTGAAGGAGATGTGATTTCAGATCGGCAGATATGAAGGGAGAAGGCAGTCCAGGGAGGAGGAAGGTCATGAGCAAGGGTTTGGAGGAGGGAAAGTCAAAAGCATGCCACAGTGGTAAAGTTAGTTTAAGAGGAATGAAGAGTGTGAGCTGGGGTATAGTAGGAGAAAAAGTAGATAAGCAGAGGGCTAATTAAGAACCTTTAAGTCAATGTTCAGGAGTTTCTGCCTGATGGAGAAAGGAATAGACAACCACTGGCATCTTCTAAGGACTGAGGAGACATGTGCAGAACAGTGTTTTAGGAAAATGATCTAGGCAGCGGAGAGAAGAGTCAGGTGGCATGAAGGTCTGTGAGGAGAGGCAGCACAGCCTAGTGGAAAGAACACAGGGCCAGAAATCAGTAGGCCTCTGACACTCATCTGCAGTATGACTCTGGATAAGCCACTTAAATTCTCTGTGTCTTGGTTTCTTCACCTGTAAAATGTAAAGAAAACACTTGTTTCCCCCTCCCTTTTAGACTGTGAACCCTGTAAGGAACAGGGACTGTGTCCCATCTGATTCTTTTGAAACTACTACAGAGCTTGGCAAAGAGTTAAACATTAATACATACCGAACTGGAACATAATGAGTAGTGCCTGGACCAGGGTGATGGCTGTTTGGTTGACAGGAAGGGTCCAATCCTGGTAATTCCTCCTACCATTTAAGATCACCAGCTTAAAAAACATCTAAGTGCTACATGAGGTGAACCTAACTGTTTTCACAAAGGAGAGAGCTATTGGTTTTTGTTACCTTAGACTGGATTATAAAGTAATCTTGCAAAATTGTCATAATTACATGTATGGTACTCATTGAACACTAAACTGAGCCATGAAAATTCATGCCAGTCATGAGCCCTGTTCAGTTTGATAGTCTCGTATCTCCCCCAGTGTTAAGCACATTATAAGAGCTTAATAAATTCCCTCAAAATTATTCCCTTTCAAGCTATTTCCTGTTAGAAATAATTGTTTAACTGTTAAGAGGATATAAAGCAATTTGAAGTACACCCAATCAGTATAAAGTCAGTTTATGTAGTTGTTTAAAGTTTACCATAAGAATTAGGGATTTAAATAGTTTGTGGAGCTCTTTCCACGAATATAATCATTTTTGTGAACAATTCCAACATAAAGAAGCTTCGTGGTCAGGTGGTTAGAATATCGACAGATTATTGCCTTGTGAAAGTTACATATCTTTATGGTTCCCAATGAAATAAAAATGATTTCCATGTACATAAATATTTTGATATTTTCATCTTTGCTTTCTTGTTCATTAGAAAAAGAAACTTTCTCCACATTATCACAAAGAAGCCTATGGTGTAGCCTCTATTATTATAATCTTTTCTTCAATTTAAGTATATTTGCTTCATTTATAAATTTAACTAAAAATATTGTTTCCTTCTTCCAAACAATTCTGTCAGTCCTCACGTTTAGATGAAACGTTTAAATAACCAGAGAGTTTGCTTTTGCAACTTTAACAATTCTTAAGCCATTTTATTTCTGATTAACACTTGAGAAAGATACAATTCCCTGATATTTTTAGCTCATTTAGAGTTGAGCACAAAATTCAATAGTGCAGTAGTGGAATGTTAGTGGCTGGAAATGCCAACCCAAATTTTAACTTCAATAGCAAAGTAAAAAAAGAAAGAAAAGAGATGTGTTTCTTTCAAACTTTTGTTAGCCTTCTGCTGTTGTTTACTGATATTGTGTAACTGGCCTAATGTTAAATATGACCCTTGAAACCATCATCATTTTTTCCAGAGTCAGAGCACTGAGTTGCTATAGTAAATACCAATATAGTGCCATTTTAGATACGAGGTTTAAATACTACAAGGTTTAAGTGACAATAGCACATTTTGATGACTATGATCTTCAGGCTATTTTCTCTCATATAGAGGCAAAAATGGTCTTTCCAATGTCAATTTGTGGTTAGTGGCAGAAATTAAAGAAGGCAAAACTAATTTCTTTCTCAACATTGTACTTTCTTTGGAAATGCAATAAAACCAGAATTTGATGTCTCCTTTGCACTGCTCTCTGTGTTTCTCAATTATTTTTTTCTACTCCAAACTTCTCTAGTTCTTTTGCTAAACTAGAGAATTAGCTTCAACTGGGAATATTAACCCAGAATGCAAAGAGAAAGTGTCCCATAAAGCAACATTCGTTGAATTGTCTTACTCAACCAAAGAAAGGCTTGTTTTAACTAGTTGGATTGTAGCTGACCATTCCAATTTATAATATATACTTAGTGTGAGGAGCCTCGTTTGAAACAAGCCCTATTTCAAGTCCTTTACCATTGTCATACCTGTTTTAATCATCATCAACAGAATTTATTGTTTGTAAAAGAATCAACCAATAATAATAATAATGATAGCAATAGTAGTGGTATTTGTTAAATACTTACTATGTGCCAGGCACTGTACTAAGCACTGGAGTAGATACAAGGTAATTGGGTTGTACACAGTCCCTGTCCTGCATAAGGCCCACAGTCTTAATCCCCATTTTCCAGATGGAATAACTGACTCTCAGAAAAGTGAAGTGACTTGCCCCAGGTCACACAGCAGACATGTGGTGGAGCCGGAATTAGAACCCAGGTTCTTATGACTCCCAGGTTCATACTCTATCTGCTACACCATGCTGCTTCTCTAGTATTTATTGAAAGCTTACTGTATGCAAGCTACTGTACTAAATACTTGGGAGAGTACAATAGATGTCTTGTTTTTTGTCCTATGTCACGTAGTCATCTCCGAGCCATAGCGACACCATGGATACATCTCTCCGAGAGCACCCCACCTCCATCTCTGATCATGGGTACCAAGTACTCATTTTGATCGGGGAGCTGGGTTGGGGGGAAGGGAGTGGAGTGTTTTGAGGTTTGCTCTTTTGGGGGTTGGGGGGTGGACTTGGGAAAGCGGACTTTAAAGAGCTTCAAAAGTCTAGAAAGTCACTAGTTTGGGTCTAGCCCTAATTGGAAATATTCAGGTCTTGTCTGAGACCTTGGATGAGCAAGTAATGTAGATCAAATTAAAAATCTGAAGGAATTATTGCCCCATCACCTCTATACTGTATTTGAGGGGAAATGGAAGCATTCTATGTAGGGATAAAGTGGGATCACTGGGAGAGCAGTGGGTGGGGTACTAGTAGAGGGTTTGCTTCGGAGGAGTGTGAAAAGTGAAAGCTGAGACAGAGCCTAAGAGAGTACTGGCTAAGGAGGTAGAACCTGGAAGTCAATGGCAATGAGTTTAGTTTTCTGAGGGAGAAGTAGATAGTCATTGGAGGCTTCTGAAGAAGGGGAATGATGTGCTTTGAATAGCATTTTCCAACGATGATAACTGCAACCCTATGCAGGATAGACTCAAGAAGGAAGAGGGTGGAGGGCAGACCAGGAAGGAGGTTTTCAATGAGGCCCATAGTTATAATGAGATAGAGATATATTTTGAAATTCTGAGAGGAATGCTGATGAATAAATAATGAGCAATGCACCAGAACACCAAGATCAGAGAAAAATGAATGCGTAGCAAAGACTAAATGGCATGTTCCTTCATCATCCACTAACTTATAGCAGGCTATGCTTAATGAAACTAACAATAGGAAATGCATCTAATAGTACTATTTTCTCAGATCACAGAATTCCCTCAGACATTTGTCATGCAGATTAAACTGTATTTCTCCTTCACTCTTCTATGTTGTTTTTCTTTCTCTGAGTATGTAATGCCTCTTCATGGTTGCTAAAGAACAGACATGGTATTTCGTTCATGCATCCTATTCATTTTTGTATTTGCTCTGAGGCAATGGAAGCAGGTTTTATGTGGCAAAACTCAATGGAGTTTTGTTTTTTTTCTGTTGAATTGAGTATACGCAGCACTTCCCAGCTAGGTGAGATGCTTTGGAGACTGCACAAAGGTTAAATAAACTATGACAGAAGATTTTGAAGTTGGGAGAGAAAAACTAAGGAGAAGGGGATAGAGAGAATTTCCAAAATCCTTGTGGATGGGGAAGGCACTGATTTATGAAGAGAAGAAAAATCAAGAGTCTGGGAGTATTGGGAAGGAGAAGAAACCAAGGCAATGAATCCTGAGAGGGAAGAAAACAAACAAAAAAGAATGAAAAGGAAACAAATGGAAAGAAGTTGCTGAAGTTGTCAAAGAATGATGTTTTCCAGTTCCTCTGAGGGTTATACTTCAACACATAGATGCCTACTCCATGGATTTGATGGAGGGTATGATATCATCCAACTCGATGAATCTATCGACAATATTTACTAAGTGTTTATTATGTGCAGGGCACTGTAGTATACTCCTGGGAAAACACAGTAGACTGAACAAGCTTGATCCCTGCCCTCAAGGAATTTACATTCATGTGAACACCCAATTTACTCAGTCCAAGTCTCTGACAAGTCCTAAGAGTTTCTGGTCAGAGATAAAAATGACTTCAAATGGTGTTTTCTGGCCTACTTAACTCTGTGAAACCTGTCCCATCCCAGTCCTCCTCCCTCCTGAAATCCCTGCCCCTTTCCACTCCATACTCAAAATGAAGAATTGGCACCTCTGACCCTTTGCATTAAAATTTTAAATCTGACCCTCAACAAGCAATATCTTTCCTCAGCCACATTTATTCTCCACTGTATGCTCTTGAGCTGTGTTCAAATCTTTCCTGGAATGCATTTAAAATATCAAAATTAAGGACTTTCCTGGTAAGTAAAAGTGTTATTTCAGAATTTCCTTTTGTGAAAGCTCTGCTACCTCATCATCATTAAACTTAATGACCCATTCCTAAATCCTGAGTCTCACCCTCAGCTGGAAAAAAATAATTATAGTAATAACACCAAAAACTGTTATTTGAAGCATTTACTATGTACCAAACACTGGGGTAGATACAAGATAATAAGATCAGACATCATCCCTGCTCTACACCGTCTAAATAGGAGGGAGAACAGATGTCGTTTCCCTATTTTACAGATGAGGAAATTGGGGCAGAGAAGCGTAAGTGACTTACTTGCCCGTGGTCACACAACAGGCAAGTGGCAGAGACAGGATTAGAACTCAGGTCCTCCGACTCCAAGGCCCATGCTCTTTTCTCACTAAGCCACGCTGCTCACGCTTTACTGGGCAATAGTACAAACACTGTTTTGAGTTTCTGGAGCGTCAGTGCAGCTAAATAGTGCCTGTCATGTGTAATCCAATATTGCAATCAGCTCCTGAGGTATAGTCAGACTACCGGCATGGAAACAATGCTACTGCAGTGTAACATCACTGAGTGGAAGGAGGATGAATGACAGTAGGATGTCCAAACAGCTGTCATATGATGAACTGGAGTGTGTGTGTGTGTGTGTGTGTGTGTGTGTGTGTGTGTGTGCAAGAGTAGGAGATCATATGCAAGGAGACAGAAGGAATATCTTTAAGATAGAGTAGAGCACAACCTCAAATGATGTGACATAGCTGAGGAATACTGGGAGATGACCTCAGCAGACAGATGAACCTGGCAATCAGGCATGGGGAATTGAGTGGGTCTTTCAGAGCAGAGGCTCTGGAAAGATCATTTCAGCAAAAGGCAGACTCAAAAGCAGGACAAGGCACTGCAAATAGTAAGCACATTGACACAGTGAAGAATGATCGTTAGGTGCACATGAGTGGAAGGAATTGTGTGTGTGTGCGTGTGTGTGTGTCTATCTGTTTATGTACATACACAATCCAAGGACAACTAGCTTTATCTAACACATTCAGCGTTCAGCATTCAGCTTTTCTGAATGAAAAGTCCTATAACTGAAATCCCTGTTCGTCAACAAAATACTATTTGGAAGAACACATTTTACCCACAAATTAGAATTTTGCACATTTAACAGTTTAAAAGAAGGATATTGCTTGCATAGTGCATTACGAATTCACTCTACTTGAAATATCTGTTGTTTATTTTCCCGAGACTAAACGTCGACTCCTCAAACCTTAAGCATGCCATATGAAACTTCAGATGACTCACAATGAAGAGAAGAAAGATCAGGAAGAAATAAACAAAATCCCTGGGAAATGACTGCTGGACTAAAGTTGGCATAGATAATGGAGCCCCTTACTTTTGAAGTTTATGCCGTTGCCTCAAGGTTTTTTTTCCCGGGGAACTTCATAGCACCAGCTTTAAAAATCCAACCCAATCCGTTTTCGGTAGGGGTGGGGAATAAAACACGTGCCTAGGAAACCTTAGGAGCTGGAGCGCAAATAGATTTCCACCTCCTTTGACTACTTTCTTGGGGCCGCGAGGACTTGTTGCAGGAAAGAGCTACCTTCCCCTCGCGGGCTGGAAAGCGAATCCTTCTCAAGGCTCGGTCGGGAAAAGGTAGTGAGAAATTTTTCTCCCTGTCTTCCTCGCTGGATGCAGGGACGGGTCCATGCTAATAGGGAGGGCCAGGGCGAGCCCGGGCTGGGAGGCGTTGACCTCTGCTCCGCCTCGCCCTGGGAGGACGGGGGCTGTGGCCTTCATTGGATCCAGTGACCTCATTAGGCTCCATCCCTCCCTCCACCCGGGGGACTGAACGCTTCTGACAAGGCTCGGGTTCTTGCCCTCCCCTTTCTTCCTCCCGCGGGGCAGCAGAGAGGGCAGCTGGCGGGTAGGGAGGAGAAGGGCAGAGGGAAGAAGAGGGTCCTGGGTCAAGGATGACCCAGGTGGGCAGCACCTCTGGAAATATTCCTTCTTCCTCAGAGGCCCCACTGGAGGTGTTTCCCTTCATTCCCCTGGTCTCTCCTTCCCCCGAGCCTCCCTAAAGGCTGCGCCCAGCTCTGGGCATCTAGAGAGCCAGGTGGGAGGACTGGCGATGGAGCTTTTGAGCCCACTCTTGCTGCCAACATCCTGCATTCCCCTCCCGGAGGCAGTCCCGGCCCCTACAAACCAGTCAGCCCTCCTCTCTGTCCTTCTCCCTGGCTCCAGCTGATGGAGGTGGGCCACCCCCAACTCCACCCTGACCTCTTGAAAAAAGGTAGGGGGGTCCAGAAGCACCTGAGGGTGCCGAGCTACGTTAGGCTTCCCTCTCTCCCCCCCTTCACCTCCCTCCCCTCCACCAAATCGATTGCAGTGACTGATTTTTCCCAACAATTGCAGCTGTCTAATTCATCAGTGAATAATTAAATCAAAGAAGGCCAGGCTTCCCTGCATGACGAATAATTTGGCACTGGAGAGTTGAGGAGGGGGGGAGGGATGGTTCTGGCCCTCTTCTGCCCTGGTTCTTCCCTCCCAGCGGGGCCGAGTCCTGTCCCAGAGGGAGAGGTAGAAAGGTCCTAGAGGAGGGGAGGGAGTCGAGGTAAGGAGGGTCTTCAGAAACCCGTGCTAAGGTTAGGGGGAGGAGGAGGGAAAAGAATGAATCGGTGGGTCATTGTCGGTGGATTTCTGGCCAAGGAACAAAGAAAGAAGGATGGAGGGAGAAAACCAGAGAGGAGGAAGAAGGAAGAGGAGAAGAGAGAGAGGGGAGAGGAGAAAAAGAAAGAGAAAGAAAGGAGAGCGAGAAAGAGAAAGAGAAAGAAAGAGGAGAGGGGAGAGAGAAAGAGGAGAGACAGGGAAAAAAAAAGAGTCAAAGAGGAAGAAAGATAAAGAGAAAGATGAGAGAGAGAGAGATTTTAGTCTGCAGGGAGGGGACGAAGCATTTGACAAACAGAGGGTCTTCCTCCTCCTCTCCCTTCACCCAAGCTTTCTGGATCAGCCCCCCCGGCATCGTTTCAGAGGAGACCGTTTCTAATGCTCTTGGGACACCCTGACCCCTCGGACTCCACGGGTTAGGGAAGGAAAGGCAGTCTTTTCGGGGGTTGAGGGGTGGCTTTCGGAGAAGATGGAGGGGAAAACAGTCAGAAAGGCAAAGAAATCATATTGATTTAGACATCAATCTCCCCCACCCCTCTCCTCCCCCAAACCGCATTTTTTTTATCCAATTCGCTGGGTTAAGGGTCCCTCCAGTCTGCCCTGAACTGCTGCAGGCTCCCCAGCTGCCCCCCGGCTGGCTGGACCCGCCGATGCCCACCTCCCCCCGACCCCTGGAAAGGGGCAAAGGGGCCGGAGGGGGGGAGGGCTCAGCTGTGCTCCTGGAGGATGGGCTGGGGACCCGCGGGCAGTCTGTGCCCGTCAAGGGCACCATACCCTTGGCCCGGGGACGTAGCTTGCTGGGCTGCAGGGGGAGATCAGCCCCAGCCCCTCTCAATGCCCATCCTCTCTCCCCCACGACCCCCGACCTTGGCCCGCCCTTTGTCTATCTAGCTCTGCCAGTCCGAGCTGACTCTCCCACCGTGGCATGCCAGGTGGGGGGCAAACGACGACCAGGGTGGCTTTTGAGGTTTTCCCATCGAGTCGTTTCGGAACTCTCGAAATCTCCCAAATCCTGAGGGAAAACCTCTGGGGGAGGATCAGGACGATCTCCAGCGGGTCCTTAAACTATCTCCGAATTAGGGCCCACCAAGAACTTTTAAATCCGGTCAGAAACTGGGGGGATCTTCACCCTCTGGAAGAGTCATTTTTGCATCTGCACGAACCCTCCGTTATTGGTGGAGGGGTGTGCAAAGAAATCACATATACGCAGGCATGACCTCGAGTGGCAATAATGATCTTTTAAAATATTTCCATTTCTAAAAAGATATTTTTCGGCAGGATTTTAAAGTAAAGCAACTAAAACATCATTTCTAGTGGCATCTACTAGATTTGCCAGAGGTGAAATGCTACTCGAAAAGTCAAGAGGACGATATTTTGTTTTGTTTCGTACATTTTTGCTGTAGAACTATTCTTTCGGATACCTCTAAGCTTCAGGATATACTTTCCCCGGGAGGGAAAAAAAACCCCGAAGGTCTTAAAACCTGAGAATTCGGGGAAATATCTATCGACTTAAATGAAGATTCTGAAACCCTAGTTTATTTTTTTTTTCAAGTTTTAAGGCGACAGCAGCTAAATTTGACCATGAAAAGAGCTGCAGGTGCCATTTTACTAAAGTTAAAATCGTGGCGACTTTAAGGTTTGTTTTCTTTTTCGGTCCGTCCTAGAAGAAAACGTCAAAAAACTAGTTCGATACGCTTGCAGTGACTTTATTCGTTATCCATTTAATTTTCTCAAACTCTAACGGGTTTTAATCTGCTTTCATGTTTTCCTCGAAAAAGTGATAAATTTATGGCTGAACATCCCCGATCCAAAATGGTCATTTCCAGAGCAAATCATACATTTAAGGAGGTAATAAATTACAGACGACCCCCGAGTTGAGTGTCTTAGGCCAACTTGAAAACATCTCCGCTTTCAGAGAGTTAAATTTGTCCTTTTTACAATCAACTGCAACTTTTGCCTTCCTTTGGAAAGGACAACAAAAAGATTTCACGCATAACTTGACCTGAACAAAGACACCTCACGCCAGTTTTTCTTTTGTAGGATGACAACTGGAGAGGCGAAAGAACTTCATTTTAAACCCACTTGAAATGCAGTTCGGGAAACTCACTTTAAAGATATTACTTATTTCGGTGCCGCTCTGGGCTTAAAGTAGGAGGTGTAAATAGTTGAAAAATAAGAAATGACAACGAGGACAAAAAACTAATTAAGTAGAATCCAGAACAAACCGTTTTGGTTTTGGGTTTTTTTTTTTTTAGGAATCAGAGCCTCTCCTTATTGTCTGGTATTTTATTTTGTTTAAAATCAATTAAGCCTTTTTTCCCCGCTGTTCTTGGGGACTCAAATAACTTTGCCTCGATTTCTCTCTTCATTTTTCTATCCGTGGTCAAAGAAGAACGATGATAATGGTCGATACAATAATTATCGGTATTGAAAAAACGTTTTCATGTTGCCGGGGTACCAAGGGTAAGCAGGGTCCCGTACAGGATCACCGAAAGCACAAGGACAAATAGTGGATAAACTTATCTTCTTTTTGTGTTACTGATTAAAGACACCTCATGCAGCTTCCACTTCAGAAAAAAAAAATTACAATGCGCTACTTCAAGTGACAGGCGAAAGGGGAAAAACTTTGGTGGGAGTCAGAGAAGGGTTCTCATCTCTGAGGAAGATTAAAACAAATCTCCCTGTCACTTGTCTCTTTCAAAGACAGAGACAGAGGTACAGAGAGAGGAAAGAGAAAGGGCGGGGAAGGGAGAAAAAAAAAACCAATTCAGAGACGGACTTCATTAGAAACCAACACACAGGAAGGTGCAGAAGCTTAGTTAGGCAGGTCGGAGAGAGAGAGAAAGAGCTGAGGCTACGGAAATCCTCCCCACCTTCCCAGCCAACGCTACGTTTCTAACTTGTTCTTGGAGTTTGTTTCTCTGCCCCCCAAAATCACTGCACACTCAAGACCAAAGTGAAGAAAGTTTCGGGATCCAGGGGACATCTAACGCGTCTGTTGGGTGGATGGGACGACGAAGCCATTAAGCTGGCCGTTCTTCCAGTTCACTTTCTCCTTCAGTGTGAGTCAAAGGTGTGTGAAAGATCTCGGGGTTTGGGTTTTGAGGTTAACAACTACGGACCTGTGGCCAGTATCCTTTTGTAAGAGAGCGCCTAGCGTTCAAGACTGCTCTTCTCCGGACAGCCCCAGTTCTGGCAAGAGACACGGGGAAAACAATATACAAATCGCCTACCACCTACCCGGGAAATACATTCATAGGTAAATTTTTATTGCCTTCATGATTTGCATTTTAAGTTCTTAAATGTGGAGGTTGGCCTGACCATTTTTTGTTTTCTGGCTGCCCAATATCAGGGCTGTCAAAAGAGAGTCCAAATAAAATATGGAGAGAGAAACCCAGGAACCTGCCCAAAAGAGTTTTATGTTCCAAGACTTTCTATCCACAGTACGGATGGTGTATTCCATGTGTTTACATGCGTGTATTCAGGTAGGGATATAACTCTCCATTAGTATAGACACGTTAGGGCAAACGTTCAGTGGTTAAATAGAATCTTCTCCTTTTCTTTTCTTTTTTTTTTTTTTTGGTTACAACTTAGTATAATGATCCTTCTCTCATGAAAATTCCCCCACAATATTGAAACTGCGTTTGTTGTCCGATTAATATGAACGCTTGAGGCCTTTCGGAGAAAAAAAAAACCATTATCATCCAATGGCTAGAAAATCGCTCTCATTCCTTTAAAAAGCAGCAGCAGCAATAACAAACAACAAACAACAAAAACTTTCTCCTGCATAATCCTCGTTCGCAGAATTACAAAGGAAAAATATTGACTTACCCCCGAATAGATGACACGTTTGATAAGGGGGGGGGGGACTTTTTGAAGATTTTTGTTGGGTAGCTGTACAGACAGATGCAATTCATAGGCGAAGCTGATTGCCAGAAACGCTATAGATTAGCATGGGGTCTGCAGCACACAGATTCTGATCAATACCCCTGCACTCACACGCCAGATGGTTTTGGAAAGGACAAAAATAAAATAGTTCAAATCAACCCACTGTTATTATGTCTTTTTGTGCTTCTCGGATAAACCTATTTGGAGAATAAGCCTGTTTTAAAACAGGTTCTTCCCAGTGGGGAGGGAAAAAAATCACAGGTATTTTGCAGATGTTCGGTAAATAAATAGTCCTTGTCTCTGAACTGGATTTAAAGAGAAATAATAAGCAAGCTCCTAGCTCACTTCTACAGATCCGTTTTACTTGTTGGTCTGTTTATTTTTCGTGAATAATTTATTGAGCTTCTGCCTTAATTGAAAGCTATGCTCTCTCTGCCTCTTATATCACGCATATCATTCCAGTGTGTAAATATGTGTGAAAGGTTCTTGCTTTATTAATTCATGTTACTTCCTGGGAATTGGGTCTCTGGTCTTGATTTTTTAAAAACTACAGCATGAAACACCAGATTTGTTACTAACGCTATGTCTTTTTTTTCTTTTCAGAATATCTTCCTTTGACCCATTGTCTGATGGGTGACAGAATCGAACCTGCATACGTAATATGCTAAGTGGTATATCATCGTGCTCTTTATTATAATGTATTTCACGACTGCTTGGCCAAATGATATTAATGAGGAAAATCAATTGCCCACAAACAGCATTTCTATACAGCTTCCCAATTCATCAAATGCCATTCACATGAAAATAAATTAATTCCAGTAAAAGACCAAAATTCTAAATCCTAGAACTTCTGCACTTGTAAAGTCTGCAGAAGAGCACTTACCCGGAGCTCTGTAACAGTCATGGAGAAATAAACTTTTTTTCCATTTTTTTCCTCATAGTAAAATACAACGAGAGACGTTTTGAAAACTGAAGAGTAATTATTAAAATGAACAGAATAGAAATGGCATTTAAGAAGAGACCTGAAAAAATAGCGTTTGGGCTTTTTCAAAAGAGACAGTGAGGGTGTAAATGGGCGTCCAAACGTATCTTAATAAAAATGAAGGCGCTGATCATCTAGCATGTGCATTTTGCATTTAAATTTAATTCTGGTTGAAATGTAAAGCGTTGAGCCTAATGTTGAACTACAACATGAAAAACATGCTCTAATCTAGTCCAGTGAAATTATACACAAAGAAACCAATACGATTTCATGATTTCCCTGAGATCTCCAATATTGATCGAGGAAAGGGGGAGGATGGGAAAAAGGGAGGATGGGAAAGAGGAGGGGGAGGAAAGTGTGTGTGTGTGTGTGTGTGTGTGTGTGTGTGTGTGTGTGGTAGAGTGTGTGGGTGGGGGGAGATTTCTTCAACTCACCTTTAAAGTCCAGAACACGTGACCACTCTGAGGCATATAGACGTGCAGTTCACAAAGACAGATTTATCTTGATTACATGTAAAATGAGGTTTTTATTTATTATTGTTTAAAATACGCTTTTACATACGTGTGTGGAAGAGAGAACTGCCTCCCGACACATGTTTCCAAACAGAGAGCCCAAGGGACACTAAACCCTGATTCCCCGGTTACCAATTATAAATATTACCTAGAATCACTTATCTTCCGCATGCCTTTTTTTTTTTCAAACTTCACTGCAATCTTGATGAGTTAAGAAATTAAACACCCTTGTGTGTGCCGTCAACCAGAGGGAATCTGAATATAGATGAACTTTTTTCACCATTGCAGGTGTGTGTTTTCAGACGTTGGCTGCGTCCGATTTTTCAAGGTACCTGGTCTGCAAAACCCAGGATTTAAGGTGGGAGGAACTATCCGAATGGGGGGCGGGGGGGGGGGAGGGTAGAAGAAAACCGGAGAACTCAGTTGTTTTACCTCCTATATATTTGTAACAGCAGTGATGTGAGCATAAAAACCTCTCTAGCAACACAGAGAATCGGGGCGCTTTTCTTGCCTTCAGTCGTGATGCACCAGAGTCTATCTGCAAGAATAATTGACCGCGTATTGGCCAGAGCTCAGAAGAGTTGATTTATGAATAACGTTACTGTACATTCATGTGACGGGGACTGTGTGTGTTTGTGTGTGCGTGTGTGTGTGTGTGTGTGAGTCTGTGTGCCTGCTTTCTTAAGCAGAAGGAAAGGAAGATAGAAAAGGTCAGTGAGAGTAAGAACTATTTTCCAAAAGAATCAGACCTCTCTGGAGGTAAGAAAGGCAGATACAGTAGTATTTGGGGCAGAGTCCTTGTTTTCTTATCAAGTTTTCTCTAACAGCTGGAAGTGGTTGGAGGGGGCTGTCTTAAGGAGACCCCCTGCTCTTCTTTTGACAGCTGATCAAAAGAAAATAGGTCACGCTTTTCAAACTTATGTCCACCCTGTCCTTAATTACTGTCTCTTTAAACAAAGGCAACATCTGCGCAACCTCAGCCGGCTCCGATCTTCAGAATAAGGCAGGGCGAGCAACCTGCTCCAGAAGAATCTGTTACTTTGAGAGCTTTGTAGACGGGGTGTTGGCTCGATCGTTTTTCCTCCCCTTCCCTGCCGGTTGTTGGTTGTTTTTTTTTTCCTTTTTCGCTGGATTTTAGGGAAGTCCCTTTTTTTTAAAAAAAAAAAAATGAGTTGCACCTCCGAACCCCATTGCCCTGATCTCACAACCGAGATTCCACTCCAGAGGGAAAGGGGACTCTATGGGCAACTCGTTCGCTTTGGAAATTTCAGACTTTTGAAACTCAGAGTAAAGCTTAGGGCAGCCGGGGGCCAGATTTCAACTCAGAGACTTTGGGGTGCGGGGGGTGTTGGGGGTTGGGGGGGGGTGGATGCTTTATAAGAAGAACGTGAGCCCGAAAGAGTGAGTGTTATTAGCCTCGGGAACAATGGGACCCCTCTCCCCTCCTCAACCCCCCCCCCCCAACCCCTCATATACACACATACACACACAGTCACACACACACTCTCACACACACACACACTCATACACACACACACACACACACACTCTTGGCTGGGGCAAATTGCCTAACTGGTGGCTTAATCACCTTCCAATCACTTTGCCGAGTGTCCTAGAGTCCCACCTTTGTCTTGCCACGCTGAAGCGATCTTCGGAGACAAAAGGACTCCTAAATGGGGAACGTATGAATGTGGCGTGTAATTAAAACGAATATCACTGGGTTAACTGTGCGGGCATTAAGTCCCGCCTGGGCCGCCTACGGGGCTGCGACCCGTCGCCCCCGGCCTGCAGGAAGCATCGGTGGAGGAGTTCATCAGCAGGAGGATGTATTATGCATGGCCCTCCCTTCCCTGGAACTTAAAATGAATTAGAATACATTAGCGCCTGGCTCTTAAAAGGGAAAGATTCCTCATCATCGCTGCTTCTGACGCTCAGGAGGGAGCCGGTGGAGGTTTTCCACCTCAGCCTGGCTCGGTCTTAGGCTCCGGCTTATTAGCTCCGGGGAAGGGCAGGGGCTCCCTCGGGGGCCGAAGAAGTGGGTGTCCTTCCGTGGATGACAACCGGGCAGGCGGCCTAGGGGACATTGCATCTTTAAAATCTGTGTGTGTGTGTGTGTGTGTGTGTGTGCGTGTCTGGCTCTGGCTCTGGCCCTGGCCCTGGCTCTTCCTCCCTCCCTCTCTCCTTGACGTTTGATTCCAGTGGCCAAGGAGGAAGAAAAAAAAAAAGAAAAAAGAAAAACCCTCCCCGAGCCCTCAGCCAAACATGAAAGCTTGGATCCCGCCTCCCCCCCTCGCCATTGGTGGACGGGGCTGGCCACGGGGCTGGTTTAAAATTCCCCGTCTGGCCGCTGGCCGCACGCAGTGTCCGTCTCGGCCGAGCCCGGCCCAGTCGGAGGGAGGGTAGGTTGTTGGAGGAGCGAATCCCTTCTGGACAGCTCCAGCTTACCCAAACAGAAGACGTAAGAGGAGGAAAGGCTAGGACATGGAGAGGAGGAACTGCACTGGCCCGTCTGACAGAGACCGGTGATTCCCTCCCTCCCTCCCTCCCCACCCCCCCTCCCTTCCCTCTCCCCAGGCGCCCCCCTCCTCCACCGGCCTCCCTCCTCCTCCTCCTCCTCTTGGTCCTCCTCCTTCTCCCCGGCCCCTTCCCACCCACACTCACACCCACCCAGACACGCACCCACCCACCCCCTCCGTCTGTCCCTTTCGCCCCCACACCCTCCCCAGCCCGACTCACCCAGACACACACACGCACACCCAGGCACTCACACAGACGCCCCCCCCCCGCCCCCCCCCAGACACACAACCGAGAGGCCTTAATCCCCAGCGTCGGTCCCTGCCCTGCCCTGCCCTGCCCTGCCCTGCCCTCCCCTGCCCTCCCGGATAGCATCGGTCCGGTCCTTGCCCATCCCGGCGGCGGCGGTGGTCCCCCTGGCCCGGCCCCGCCGCCCCCCTCCCCCCAGCCCCCCGATGGACTGAATGAAGGCTGCCTGCACCGCCTATCGATGCCTCTCCAAAGACCTAGAGGGCTGCGCCATGAACCCGGAGCTGACAATGGAAAGTCTGGGCAGTTTGCACGGGGCGGGCGGGGGCGGGGGCGGGGGCGGGGGCGGGGGCGGCGGCGGCGGCGGCGGGGGGAGCGGGGCCGGTGGGGGCGGGAGCGGGGCCGGAGGGGCCCCCGGCCATGAGGCCGAGCTGCTGGGCAGCCCCAGCCCGCACCACCCGGGCGGCCGCGGCGCCGGCTCCCTGCGGGTGCACCCGCACCAGGCCGACCTGGGCTCGGCGCCGGCCCGGCCGGCCGTGGTCAGCGGCATGGCCTCCCTCCTGGACGGCGGCGGGGATTACCGGCCGGAGCTGTCCATCCCGCTGCACCACGCCATGAGCATGTCCTGCGAGGCGTCGCCCCCGGGCATGGGCATGAGCAACACCTACACCACCCTGACGCCGCTCCAGCCCCTGCCGCCCATCTCCACCGTGTCCGACAAGTTCCACCCGCACCCGCACCCGCACCCGCACCATCACCACCACCACCACCATCACCACCACCAGCGCCTGTCGGGCAACGTCAGCGGCAGCTTCACCCTCATGCGGGACGAGCGGGGGCTGCCGGCCATGAACAACCTCTACGGGCCCTACAAGGAGATGCCCGGCATGGGCCAGAGCCTGTCCCCGCTGGCCGCCGCGCCGCTGGGCAACGGGCTGGGCTCCCTCCACACCCCCCAGCAGGGCCTCCACAACTACGGCCCGCCGGGCCACGACAAGATGCTCGGCCCCAACTTCGACGCCCACCACACTGCCATGCTGGCCCGCGGCGACCAGCACCTGCCCCGGGGGCTGGGCACCCCGCCCGCCGCTGCCATGATGTCGCACCTCAACGGCATCCACCACCCGGGCCACCCGCAGCCGCACGGGCCGGTCCTGGGCCCCGGCCGGGACCGGCCGCCCTCCTCCTCCTCGGCCTCCCAGGTGGCCGGCGCCGGCCAGCTGGAAGAGATCAACACCAAAGAGGTGGCCCAGAGAATCACGGCCGAGCTCAAGCGCTACAGCATCCCCCAGGCCATCTTTGCCCAGCGGGTGCTCTGCCGCTCTCAGGGGACCCTTTCCGACCTGCTCAGAAACCCCAAACCTTGGAGTAAACTCAAATCGGGCAGGGAGACCTTCAGGAGGATGTGGAAATGGCTGCAGGAGCCCGAGTTCCAGCGGATGTCCGCCTTACGCCTGGCAGGTAAGACTTTTCCGTGCCCGCCAAAGGGAGCCGGCTGCGGGGGGCGGGGGGAGGCCCGGGGGGGCGCACCCCAAAGAGCCGGGGACTCTACCTAGCGACGGGACGCCGAGCCGCTGCCCCCCCCCCCTCCTCCTCCTCCTCCTCCACTACTCTCTCGCCCCTCTCCCCTTCTGCCTCTTTTCTCTCTCCCCTAGCTCTCCCCCCGTCTCTCCTCTCCTCTCTCTCCCCTTCTCGTCTCTGTTCTCTCCCCTGAACTCTCCTGCCTCTTTTCTTTCCCCCCATCTCTCCTCTCTTGTCTCTCTTGTCTCCCCTCCTGTCCCCTCTCCTGTCTTTTCTCTCTCTCCCCTATCTCCCCTCCTGTCCCCTCTCCTGTCTTTTCTCTCTCTCCCCTATCTCCCCTCTCTCTTTCTGTCTCCCCATCGCTCCTCACCAGTCTTTTTTCTCTCCACTATCTCTCCTCTCTTCCGTCTCTTTTCTCGCTCCCCTTCTGTCCTCTCGCTTCCGTCTCTTTTCTCTCTCCCCATCGCTCCTCTCCTGTTTCTTTTTTCTCTCCCCTCTCTCTTCTGACTCTTTTTCTCTCTCCCCTTCTCTCCTCTCGCCTCTCTCTTCTCTTTCCTCTCTTCCCTATCTCTCTTCTTCCTCTCCTGTCTCCCCAATTTCTCCTTCCTCTTTCCTGATTCTCGTCTCCCTTCTTTCTCCTATTTCTCCCTTTCCGCCTCCCTCTACCTTTTCTCTTTTCTCTCTATCTTCCCACTCTCGGGTATCTCCCGCGGGTCTGTCTCTTTTTTTCTCTCCCCATTTCTCCTCTCTCCTGTCTCTCCAATCTCTCCTTTCTCTTTCCTGACTCTCGTCTCCCTTCATTCTCCTATTTCTCCCTTTGCTCCTCCCGCTCCCTTTTTTCTCTCTCTCTCCCCTCTCTCGGGTATCTCCCCAGTTCTATCTCTTCCGTCTCTGTCTCCCTAACTCTCTTCTTCTCCCCCCCCCCCCCAACCCCTTTCTATCTCTGTTTCTTTCTTTAGCCCAAGCAGTCCCCGAGCCCGTCCGAGTAGCCACAAGTCCCCGGGTAGAAGGGAGATCTCCCCGGGAAGGATGTCGGGCTTTCCCTGGACTAGACTCTCATTCCTCCCCTCCGGCCCACTCTCACCCACTTTTTTTTTCCACCCTCTTCCCCTTCCCTTTGATTTCTAGAGCCTAAAGTGGCAGGCGCGGTTAATTGGGGGTTGCCCGACTGCCTCGTTGTATGTCCTCGCTCAGGGACGGGGAGCTTGTTTCTCCCAGGAAGTCACTGCCGGGAACGATTCCCCTTGTCCCGGTCTGATCCTATTTGCCCTTGGAACGGGGTGGCCCAGCCTGGCTGCGGGGTGATCGTGAGAGGGGACCGGGAAGTGGGGGTGGGAGCTTTTCTTAGGCAAAACGGGACGGCTCCTCTTCTGGTCTTCGCCAAGCAAACTTCATCTGGCACGGTCCAGAGGCAAAGTCTGGGGGCAGGACGTCTGTCTGAGCAAAGAAAACGCGTCCAAGCCAGCCACAATCGGTCGGATAGGGGGTCTGAATCTGGGTGATGCGGCTCTCCCTTCGGTTGTTCCGGAAGCTTTCCATAGTCCCATTGCATCCTCCCGGGACCTTCCTCCCCCCCCCCCCCATAATGACTAAGAGGAAAGGAGAAAGCCTGGCCTGTCGCATTCCCACCCCCCACTGAAACAGATCCCTGAGTGCGCCGTGCCTTTCCCCCCCCCCCCCCCCCCCCCTTCCTACGTGGGATTTCCGAGAGGTTTCGCTGCTTCCCTCGGAAGAGAAGCCCTCCGGTCGAGGGACTGAGAAATTAAGATGCAAGTTAATGCATCGAGGAGTCAAAGTGCCATCTCCCCCTCCCCCCCTCCACCCCGTGCATTAAGCGGCCTCTGATTCTGTACGGAGCGGAGAGGTGGATTTGCAGTCCAGGGAGAAAACGATCATGATGTTTGGGATATTGTTCTGGGGTTGCATGAGTTCTTTGTGCCTCCTCTAGTGGCGGACGAGCGAGGTACAGGCCTCTATTGTTCTGCGAGAAACCTTCCATTAAACCTCTGGCTCGGAGGGGGGAAGGCGGGGGGGAGGAGGAGAGGAGGGAGGGGAGAAAGCATTTCGAGTGCTTACCAAATAAACTCGGAGCCGAAGAACCTAGGCACGGGGACAGAGTGTATTCAAATAGCACTCCCTCCTTCAGACCTAGGGCCCAGGGAGAGAATGAACAATGGCTCTTCCAGTCCTCTGTGTAAAAACAAAACAGACCCCAAACCCCCCCCCCCAAAAAAAAAACAAAACCCAAACCTCAAAACCCTGCATCGTCGAAGAAGATTTCTTTCGGTATTGTGATGGACAAAGTGGCGGGCCCCCTTGAGGATTAGCAATCTCGGCGGCACTTCTGGGGAGCCGCAGCCGGAGAGCCGCATAGGTGCATAAGATGCATGCATTAGGATTCGGGATTCAGCGTCTTCCACTTGCTCAGCGACGGAGTGAGGAGCGGAGTCGAGCGATTTTGGAGGCTTCGTGTGGGTCGTCCACACACGCGCGCTTCACCGCAGAGCGTTTTCGCCAGGTTGAGAGGTTCGTTAGCCTTTGACCAGCTGATTTAGGTAATGTGACGAGCAGCGCGTTTGCAGACGCATCTTCAGGAGGCATATCTGTTCCCCTGTCCGCCTCTTCCACCGGCCGACTGGGTGATTCAGATCTGTGGCCATTAATCGCTTCGCCGTATTGATTAGCAGAAGGTAAATAAAACAGCTTTCGCCCTAAGACCGTCCCCAGATCCGGCGGGCCTGGGCTATTTGTGGCACAAATGCTCCTCTTTTCTGGTCGGTTGCAAAATGTTGAGGGCAGTTACTTCTCCCTCCTCTCCAGCGGGCTGTTGCTCGCGTTATAGCTATAGGCCGGAGAGAAAGCGAGAGGTGAAAATAGTTATGAAATACACTATGTCAAGAACATTTTTTTAAAAAAAAATGAAAAGGAGAGGTGCGCGGCTGGTCCTTTGTTTCTAGTTGTGGAGGGAGATTGGAGGTCTGGGTTAATTCTGGGTTCCCCAGGGCAGAGGGGAGGTAGTTGAGCAGCAGGGTTGAGCCCTTGGAAACCGGGCAGCCCTTGGGAGGACAATGAAGGGGGAGGGGAGTGTGACAGGGTGGGAGGGCGGAGGAAGGGCACCTTCGGGACAAATTTCCACACTCCTCTCTACTCCCTCCCTCCGGAATCAACTGCTTCCAGGATCCAGTTGGGCAGAGAAGTGACCATCTTAAAAAAAAAAAAAGCATTCATTTTAATATCCAAATGTTAATCAGCGTTCAGGGTGTAGGAAGGGAAGGGACCGTGGAAAACGCTCCAAAAGGAGATCCCACTCCCATACTTGAGACCTTTCCTTCTAATTCACCCAAGGTAGGATGAGATGTAGGTGGGAGCTAGAGGACACAGGTGTTGCTAGCGAAAGTAAGCGATGTCTGAACGAATCCAACACGCCTGTCTGGTATTTGGTCACTCCGAAGTATTTACGTTTGTGCTCGCGTCTTCCTCTCTTATTTAGTATTAAACAGGGGGTGGGGTGGGGGCAGAAGCATAAAACCTCATTTTCTGGTTGTTTTTCATCCACCACTGAAAGTTATCTTTTTTTTTTTTCAAAGGAGGCTTTTTCCCCCATTCCTGCCCAGGGTTCACTCGCCTTTAGTAAAATATGCAGTAGCTGGGATTTGGTGGGGAGGTATTATGTGTTCAAAACAGCTACAGAGACCAGGAAGAGAAAAGCTGAGGCCATCGCCCCATGAATTATTGATAGGAATCTCTGCACGACCCAGAACTGGAGAGGGAGGCCCACGTCATTTGGCTTTGGGTTAAACAGGCACAAACCGAGAGCGTGGGATGTGGGTTCTTCCTCCTTCACTGACACTCAAGGTGAAAGTGGCTGCCAAGAGCCCTCCGGATGTTTTCGTATTTACCACACTGCTCTGCCCGGAGGGCTCCAGGGGTCCCTCTGGAAGGAAGGGAGGGAGGAATTCGGGGGTGTGTGTGTAGGGGAGGGTGGGGGTGATGGGAGTCAGAGGCCTCAGAAACAGAGTCTGGTCTGGGGGGGGGGGCTCACTCTTCCAAGGCGGGGAATTTAGATATTTTCCTTCTTGTCTTTCCCAGGGTTGTTACTGTCTCTCCCCTTCTGCCCCCAGTCCTTACTCCTGCACCTTTCTGAGCCACCGAATCAAGTGGTTTGGGAGACCCCAGCACAGTATGAAAGGTTTCCTAGGAGCTTTTAAAGAAGGGTGAGGTAAATTTCCCAGAAAGCCAAATAAATCCATAAACAAGAAGAAAAGCAGTAATGCCTTAACGTAGCCTATAGTGCGATAACAAAGTTAAGAGACATAGCCGATCCCTTCTGAAAAACGGCGATATTTTCCATCCCTACCTGCTGATCCTCGATTTCACTGATTTTGTTAATCGAGTCGAGATTCCTTGATCGGAAAATAAAAATCACATTTAGTCTTTTTCTATCTTTGGGATTAGCTAGATTGAACAGGTTTTAAATGAGAAAAGGCATCACGGCTACGGAGATTCGCTGTAGAACCTAAAAAAGGAAAGGGAGACTGGGGCGGGGGGGAGGGAGGCAAAGAGGGAGGGTCTCCCCCCTTAGTTGACCAGGGAAGGTGCCGTGGCCCCGCCACCCCCTCAGCCTGGATGCGTGATCAGCCAGGAGATGGAATCGTTCTTGGTGAGTAACTTCTCCCGAGAGAGCTGGGAAAATAATAATAATAATAATAGTTGTTAAGCGCTCACAATGTGTCAAGCGCTTTTCTAAGCGCTGGGGTAGAGTCAAGCTAATCAGGTTGGACACAGTCCCTTTCCTACAGAGGGCTCACCGTCTTAATCCCTATTTTACAGATGAGGTCACAGAGGGACAGAGAAGTGAAGTGACTTGCCCAAGGTCACACAACAGACAAATGGCGGAGTCGGGATTAAAACCCAGGTCCGTCTGCCCCGAGGCCCGCGTTCTATCCACGAGAGAGAGGGAGAGGGCCTGCGGGGAGGGAGGGAGCTTTCAGTCTTTCAGGGCTTCTAACCGTGCTTTTCTTGAGGAATGCACGGTTAGTAAGCCGTCCTTAAATCCTCGTCGTTTGAGGTTGTGTCACCTATCCGATGAAAGCGGGAGTGCAGTGCCATCCGGGGGAAAGAGAAGCAGAAAAAATGAGCAACTTTATGATCGGTTTCATTAGCATGCATAGTATGGATGGTTTGACAGTGCAGCCCGGGACAACCGACTGCATGGATAATAATGATGGCATTTGTTAAGCGCTTACTATGTGCCAAACACTGTTCTAAGCGCTGGGGAGGATACAAAGGGGATCAGGTTGTCCCACGTGGGGTTCACAGTCTTGATGCCCATTTTACAGTTACTGAGGCACAGAGAAGTTAAGCGACTTGCCCCACAGTCACACAGCTGACAAGCGGCGGAGCCGGGATTTGAACCCATGACCTCTGACTCCCCAGCCCGTGCTCTTTCCCCTGAACCACGCTGCTTCTTTGTCCCGCTCCGTGTGCCCTAATTGCCATAAGACACATAACCTCTGGCCTTCACATCGGTGCCGCGCTCCGTTAAAGTCTTGGTGTGGTGTGACGAGATCCAGCTACATATAGAACACTGGTATGTGACATAAAATATTTTTGCTCGATGGCCCGATCGGATTAATAATTGAAGAACCCACTACTGTCCTCGCCTCTTCAAATCCCTGGTGAATCAATAACACCTTTCTAATATGCATTAGAGGGGGAGCGCAGAGAGTGCCGAGGGGCGGAGGAGAAACGCACACCCGCCAAATCACCAAAGCAGTGAGGATCTCGTGAAATCAGAAAGTCTCCGCCTTTATTTTTATTCCAGCCTTTCCACCGTGTGGTAATGTCGCTTTCTCAAACAAATGTGTATTTGGAGGGAGATCGATGCCGATAATGTTGAGAAGATTAAAAGAGCATTTGTGCTGGCAACAATAACATAAACGTGTGGACCCAGGTTTCATTGATCTGGAACTTGATCCGGCTAGTTTCCAGTAAACCCGATGGTGAGTTCTTCCCAGCACAGGCTTCTTCACCACCATGGCCCTCTCAGTCTCCCCTTCTCTCCCTTAGTCCTTTCCCTTCTCCCTCCCCTACTCCCCCCGCCTTTTTTTTTTTTAAAAAAAATCTCCCTTGTATGTCTTTTCTTCCCCTCTTTCTTTTCCTACCTTCCTCCTTTCCAAAGGCTTTCCTCGCTGCCCTTCGTATCCTTTTCCCTCCCGGTCCCTCTATTCTTCCCTCATTCTCGCCGCTTCTCTTCTCCTCCCCATCCCTGAACGCTGCAAACCCTTCCATTCCTAAAAATTCGGAGAGGCCGATTGTCAAAGGTAATTGAAACAGGGACGAGTCAACGTTTCGTCCGATTCTCATTTCTAGAGATTTACCGTTTTACCGGCTACTATAAATTCCCACAGAATCATCTGTGTAGCAGAGGTAATACTGGAGTCTTTATGTATTTCACCTTTTAAAAAAATTTTAGGGACTAGCTTTGTAGACAAAAGCCCTCTCGGGACCTTTTCTATTAAGGCTCCCAAAACAGTGTAGCACAGCTAGAAACAGATGAAGTTTACGTTTGAGGGCACAGAACAATAATTTACAGCAAAGGAGGAAAAGGCTGGAACTTAATTTTTTTCCTCTTCGGTAACACCTAACTCCGAAGCTTAGGGAACATTTCACGATCTGGTTTCATTTTAAACATTAGAAAGCAAGAGTCAGAATCCCGCGTAGGAGAAAGGATTTAAGCATCGAATGTAAATAACTCTGGGTTAGGCCTTCTCCAAAGCGTGCCCTTCTGAAGTGGGGAAGTCAGGAGAAACCAGAAAGTGTTCTTTTTTTTTTTTCTGGAGTCCCCCAACTTTTTCATCGCAAAATGTCGATCTGGAGAATACGGCATTCAAATAGGAAGTCTGTAGGCCAATGGTCTGCACATGTACAGAGTAAAGATTGCTCTGAGAGTGGGCTATATCGTGTCTCTGGAGGAACGCCAACGGGGGTCTTTAATGGACGCCCTGGAGTCGGTGTTCAGAGGGGCATCTTTGAAAATCCAGGATTAGCCGTTCAAGTGACCTTCAGGTGGGGATGTGGTCTGCAACCTCGAAGAAAAGGAGTTCTCGCCCTCCCCACCCCCCCAATTTCTTCCACCTTCCCCCACCCTCCACCCTGCCCCTGAGCACTCGGTAGGAGACGAACGAGTAACTTTGATCCCTGATGTAAAATTTGGTCCTAACTTTCTGAGATTTCGAAGAGAGCACTTTGAGAAGTCATCCTGTAAATTATGCACACTCTCCTCTTTGCTTCCCCCAGCTCTCGCCTCCAAAGTGTTGAATTTGCAGAAAAAAAAAGTGCTCATGATTGGGTCGGAATTTTGTGAAGGGAGAGAGAGTGAAAAGAGCATAGAAGACTCCTACATTTAAAGAAATCAGTAGTATAAAGATGGCATCCGTTTCCTTTCAAAAAAAGAAAATAAACCGGAGAGGAAACCTGCCACAGAGGCAATCATCTATATTTTAAATAATCCGAAAGCAGCAAAACGAATCCACCATCCCAAGTCGTAACAGAGTTGAAGGCCGTAGATAATTGGAGTTTCCCAAATTTTTGTGGGACCCTCTTCAGCTGGAAAAGCTCCCCACTTGGTAGCAGATCAATCACCAGGGGTCGGTCCAATGAGGACCGCGGCGAGGGGAGAGATGCGGGGTTTTGGGTTTCCTCAGATCCCTCTCCCAAGTCAGCTTCCCTAACCTGGAGCACCACGGTGTCCTTTCTGGGTCCCGGACAGAAACAATATCTGCTTCCTCTGCGCCTCGCCTGAGTGGGATCTTCGGGGATGCCTCTGGAGCCGATTAGCTCGCGCCAATCCCCAAACCCGCTCTTCCTAAAAAATTCCAGAAGGCGCTCGACCTGCTATCCTGGGATGGGAGTCCACCCAAGAGAGTTTGAGGCGAGGACAGGGGCTTGAAGGGGCCTTGAAGATGGGCTCTGGTCTCCAGTTTCCCAAGTTCTCCCATGGTTTCAGGCGCCTCTCGGCTCCCTCTCCGCGGGGCTGGGAGAGGAGGGAATGGGATGGTGGAGGGAAAGGAGAGGCTGCGGATAAGTTGCTGAGGGAGCCACCGACCTGGGCCCAAAAGCCTAGGCGTTGGCCAAGCCTTTCTGGAGGCGGAGGAAGTGTGAGGTGAAGAGAAAACCTCCCCCAGGTGGTTGACAAAGTTCCTTTAGGCAGAGAAGGAATGAAATGTCTAGCGACTGCGGAAAAAAACAAAACCGTTACTAAAAAGGGAAATATTAAAAAGAAAAAAAAATCCACCTACCCGGATCATTCTAAAGAAAAGACCGGATCTGTATTCAGCCAGGACTGCTCTCTGTCGTTTGAGGATGCATTACTCTGGCGCAGGCGGCAGACTTTGTTTGGGTGAGGAGAACACCTCCAATGTAATTTAATCGGCGTTGGACTTTGGCTCGCGTAATCAAATATACATATACTTTCTCCTGCAGGAAGAAAAATAATTTCACTCTAACACGTATTGACTTTAGAGGCATGTAATCTCGGAAAACCTTCACATTTTAAAGGGAAATGGAAAATTAAGGGGGAAAAGAACCCACAGTTTTAGCCGTGGTCCATGTCGCTGTTCAAGAGGAGCCCAGTACCTACTAGGAAAGAGCAAGAAGAAGGCCTTCCTGGAACTCATTTATTTGCCGCTCCTATTGTCAATATTTTTTCTACAAGGAGCAGAGGAGCCTCCAGCTCCTTCGAGGAGGGACCCAAGGCAATCAGTCTGTGTAGATCTATAATGTGGTCAGAATCTGGGCGGGCCGGTTGACTCCATCTCCAGGATTTATGCTCTCTGCTTCATTTTTATTTGAGCTGCTCTATCTTTGGTGATTGGACCCCTGTCATCCTTTCTGAGGCATCCTTTTATGTTTGCACAGCTTCTTGGGTGAGGGACTCCCCTAAGCGAGCTGGCGTGGTTCCGATTTTCTCGCTACAACTGTCGGGTTGGGAGGAGAGCTGAGGGTTGGCCACGGGCAGCAGCTTGCCGTCTTCCAACAGGCCCTAGATGAGAAGTGGGCTCCTTCATTAAGGAGGGTAGCTGCAATCTGCTCAGGCCTGTGCAGAGTTAAGTAGCACCCCCAGGGCTCAGAGCAAACTGCTGCTGATTCTACTGCAACAGCTCTCCCTGAGCCGAAGCAAGTTTAGACCCTCTTCTCCCACCCCCTCGCAGGGAGCTGGGCATTGTCTAAGTTGAGTCTGTTAGAAAATCTGTTGTAAACACAGATCCATTGATTTGCATTTGTCAGGGAGGAAAGTTAAACCAGTGAAAAGAGAAGCCCTCACCCTTTTATGCAGGGCCAGGGAAACCTTTCATATCGATCCCATTGATCCAACCTTTCCCTTTAAGGAAACCACATAGTTAAAGACCCTCGTTCAATAGATTTACCCTTCGCGCTTGTGATATTCCTTTAAGTGTTCTCATCTAGGATAGTGCGGCATTAAGCCTACAATCCAAACCAAACAAAAATGAAACTGAAGGGAGAGAGGGGGAAGCATGGTGGAAAATGAAATCAAACTGAAACACCAGCCTGGAAAGTGTAATGATTCCTTTGGTGGTTTTTGTTCAGTCTAACCAATACGGTGATTCACTTAGAAAGAGGTAAAATAAATATATATTTCTTTATAAATAAGGAAATACGATTATATGTAGTGTTGTTATTACGTTCTTTTTCCTTTTTTTTTTAACCAGCAGAATTATTTCAAATTGAATTGAGTTGGGCTAGCTTAGTTAGATTCACAGACCATACTGTTTACGTATGAGTGCAACAATATTTCAATACTAATGGCACTAGGGATAGGCCTGATCCATTTGTTGATGAATGAAAGAACAGAATCCATAGGATTTTAAGAAGGGATGTTAGAGAATCTTTATTCAGACATAGATTACTGAAAACAATTCAAATGAGAATGAGATGCAGTAAAATGAAAGACTATACTGAGATCTGTGCCAGGAGGAAATACAAGGGCATATTGCAAATGAATAAAGCAGGTTTTCCTTCTTGGCGATAGCTTATGGAATAATGCAGACAGAATAAGAGATGTTAAAATGACACACAATAAGAAATGACATACTATTTTCTTTGGTTATCATTCAGATGTCTTCAGCTTTGAAAGGCATTTTCACTTTCGGGGACGGTTACTGTAGCTCAATTTTATGAATTCTCCCCTTTATCGCTTTGCGGGTAAAAACAGATGGCCTTTTAAATGCTGTGCTTCACTAGGTGTTTTGGGAGTTCTTTGGTGTTTCTTTGTGAGCGGGTGTAAGAGAGAATGAAAAATATTAATGATTCCTTAGGTGAGCTAATGTATTTATCTGTTTAGTGAGTTCAAAGGGCAGAGTTCAGCTATGGTTCAGGTTAATTGAACACGCAGCAATGCTCTTCCTGTGAAATACTGAACCAGAAAAAAAAAAGTACATTCCTTAAAATATTATGTTTAACACTTTCCAAATGTAATGAAATTTAAAATGTTTTCATCGTGAAGTTTGATGTTAATAGCCCAACACAACAGCTTCAGGAACGCCTGGTTAAACAACAACAACAAAAACTAGTAAGAAGAAAAAATTAAAACGAACGAAAAACCCTTTGCGTCCCTCTGGGGAAGAAGTGTATGTATCCTCATTGGTTAATTACTTTATTGGTACCACTGACCTGCAGGGCAGCTGCAGGGCCTGAACAGAGGCTCAGTTTCCAGAATAATGTGCTCCATTAGGATGGAGCAAGACATTTTTGTTTACTCAGTCGGAGCTTCTTGCAAAGTGTCATTAGGCTAGACAGAACTGTTCGCTGCTCTGACAACCAAAGGTCACTGATAGCCCTACTGTACAAATATCGGCCCTCTCAGGCTGGGTAAGGGGGCGACGACGACGGTAGTTCTAATCCTAACTAGAGAACCTGCAACTCCCGTCTGTCCCGCCCCCCTCACCTCCCCCACTTCTCCCCAGCCACACTTGACCAATAAAAACGGTTGCATAGCTTGTTTACGTTTCCCGATTGCTGAATCATGTTATTGATGATTAAACAGTTTGGGACCAAGCCACCATCAATCATTCATTTCAGGGGGAAAAAAAAAAATCCTGCAACTGACCCTCCCTTTTCTATTTATAATCCCTTAATCACTGCGCATTTCAGTAAACATAAATGTGCAAACAGGGCTTTTAGCTGGAATATAGACTCCATCAGTGCATGGATCAAGAAGAAGACAGATCTGTAAACACTGCTGGAGACGGCCGCCGGATTCGGGTCTACTGAGCTCCCCGGAGACAAGTGGGTGACCCTAAAGGACTGCTCCACTGCTCACTAGATCTCCACCTGCCGGGCTCATGCTCAGTATATTCAAAAAGACAGCTGATGCATTCGTTCAAAAGTATTTATTGAGCGCTTACTATGTGCACAGCCCTTTACTAAGCGCTCAGGTACCCTCCCCATGTCTCCTCTTGCTTTCAGAGCACCCACTCATGCAACCCCTCTGCCACTGGTCAGCTGTGTGACTCTGGGCAAGTCACTTAACTTCTCTATGCTTCAGTTCCCTCATCTGTAAAATGGGGAGGAAGACTGTGAGCCTCATGCGGGACAACCTAATAATAATAATAATAATGTTGGTATTTGTTAAGCGCTTACTATGGGCCGAGCACTGTTCTAAGCGCTGGGGTAGACACAGGGGAATCGGGTTGTCCCACGTGGGGCTCACAGTCTTCATCCCCATTTTACAGATGAGGTAACTGAGGCGCCGAGAAGTTAAGTGACTTGCCCAAAGTCACACAGCTGACAAATGGCCGAGCCGGGATTTGAACCCTTGACCTCTGACTCCCAAGCCCGTGCTCTTTCCACTGAGCCACGCTGCTTCTCTAACCTGATGACCCTGTATCTACCCCAGCGCTCAGAACAGTGCCCTGCACAGAGTAAGCGCTTAACGAATACCAACATTATTATCATTAACCCCTAGTGGTCTGCTGCTATAACCGAATTCTCTACCAATCCACAGCCGGAGACAGCCAACTGTAGCGGGTGGCGAATAGGATGTACTCATTTATTTTTCCATTGGGATTGCAGTCTGCTGCCTACTAGGAAAACACACGAGAGAATAAGTGGAAGGGTGTCTATGAGAGCCCGGAGACGGGGAGAGGAGGAAAAGAGGATGGTAAGGGAGAGAGCCAAAACAAACAACAACAACAACAACAAAAAACCCCCAAACGAACGATCTCCTTTGTCTGGCAAAGAACCCAGTGGTGGCTCTGGGTAAAGAAGAGGTGAAACAGCCTGACCGCGATAGCAAATAAATAAGGCGATCGGCTTGTCGGGCGTAGTATTCAACCGAAGCATTCAGTGGGAATAACAGCTAAATTGTGCTGTTCGCTGTAGCTCTGTGGGCGGCAGATGTTTCCAGACTCTCGTGGCCATTTATTCCAGGCCCGGGGTCCCGGGAAGCAAGACGCCTCGGGGCTGTTGCTGCAGCTGGGTCTTTGGCCTGGATTTCAGGACCACGAACAGTTACTGGTTTTGCAAACCTGGGGAGCCGAAGGCCTGAGATCAGAGAAGTTTCTGCCTCTAGAGACCAACTGGCTTGAAGCCTTGGACGAGTCTCTGACCGATGGCACCAGCTCTGCAGATTGCTGCGCCGCAGAGAGCTGAGTCTCGGGGTTTTCTCTCGTGCTGGGCTGCCTCCTTGCTCGACTGCGTGAGGCCAGGGACAATAAAAGGAGAGAAGGCGGCGTGTGGCGAAGGGGACAAAAGCGGCTAAATGATCTTCTTCTTCAGATAAGGAGAACAGATGCCATTTCTGGGGGAGTTTCCCTCCTCGTTCCCGATTCGCTGCCTCCCTCAGAAAGGGAAATCTTCCGCCACTGAGTTCCTCCAGATTTTGATTTTTCTTTCGATACTGAATATCTAGATATCCTCGCACTCTCTTCTAATCCAACTCCTCTTGCTTACAGGCCTCTGTGCCCAAGAAGCATATGCAGGTTCGTGTTTATTGACTGACTTTGGACTTTAATGGTATTTTAGAGAGCAGGTTTTCTTCGCCCTGTAGTTGTAAGCCAAATCTAAGATTGAAAACTAAAATGGAGACTACCCCTCTTTTCACACCAACATTCCCTCTTCCCCCCACCCTGCCCCAACTCCTCCTCCCTCCTTCCCGCCCCCCCCCCCACCCCCATTTGGCATTACTAGATTTGGGCAAATTTAGAAGTCCAGTTGTGGAATTGGTTTCACTAGGTTTAGAAGCCCAGAATTCACTAAAATGAGTCCTCTCTTATGGAGAGGAAAACCATTCTCCAGAGAAGTAGAGAAATTAAGTAACTTGCTTAAGGTCATGGAAAGAGTCAGATGGCCTTGGCCAGAATGAGAGTTGACACTGGGCACTGACCCCTGAACCAAGCCTTCTTCAATCAATTGCTTTGACTTCTATTCTGTATCTAGCAGAGAGGAATCTGACGATCCTTTTTGAGTATGCCCAGCAGGCCTGGGCCAAATCCATATTTTTTCATCCATCACAAAAGAGCTGTTATAATTGATCAGGGCAGAGAGCTTCTGTTTACTTCCTGCTCATCGGTTCTGCTCTTGAGAGCTACAGGGGGCTTTCCTGGAAGTTGAGGAGGAAGAGGCAGACTTGTAACCATTTTGAGAAAGTGAACCTGACAAGCTAATGTGAAGGTTCATTCGAGCGTAAAATTTTTCTCCAAATTAAAAATCCATCTTCAGATCTTAAAATCACCTCTTGTTAAGGAAAAAGAACTGATAGTGGTGAAGCCATTTGAGATAGGGATGGAAAGGAAGAATCCTTTGGGGGGTTAGGTACCTAAATTCCAGCTGCAAAACAGAGTTGGATCAGGTCCGACTGCTCCAAAATGCCAGAGAACTGCCTCTTAAAAGTGTTTGAAGAGCTCTGAGTCAGAACAGTTTCATCAAATCATGTTAAATCTCCAAATTGCAAACATACATTTCTGAAAGCTTTTTGGTCCCATTACAGCACTCCTATTTTTAGAAGCTGTAGCCCTGAACTTAGAGCTGCCTTTCTGTTTTGTCTGATATTCATCATTACATCTTGTTTACATGCAGTGTTTGCTCTGGGTAGTTTATATTACCAATAATTTGCACGATGTAACCACTTAAATATGGTTGAATGAATGCATTTCCTTCTGATTTCCATTTGGATGGCCTTTAAGCTGCATATGTTATTATGCTCCAGTTTGAATTAGTATCTTGCCCGCTTTCAAAATTACCAAACCAATAGAAAAATAAAAGAATTGTTCAGTGGCTAGGAAATCAATAGCATTGATATCCACATTTTGAATAGTGAAAGTATTTTTGGATTCCATTTTTGGCATTCATTACATCAAAATTTCAAGGACAATTGGGGAATTTTAGAGGGCTATTAAAATATAAGTAATAATAACAATTTTAAGGTAATTATTGCAATCTTTATCTGTTCAAATTAATAATTTCTATTTTAATAGCCTCTAAAATATGTAGATACTGTTCTTTCAGTACTTTGCACACGGTAAGCACTCAAATACCCTTGATTGATTGATTGATCTGTTTAACCAAGTTCAGGGTAACACTGTACCTGTAACTATCTTAGTTTCTTAAAGGACCGATACCGATAGAGCTATAAGCTCATTCACGCTCTTAAAATATCTACAGTGGAAAACGGAATGTTAAATGAGAATCTCGACCTGTTTAGACAGAGTCTCTGGATTTCAGTATCTTTTTTATTTTAGTCTTAGACACCATCTATTTCATTATAAGTTAATTTGTTTCTGATATTTCTTTTTGTTCTTTTCTCTTTAAGAGAGGATATTTTTCTACATATTGGTTTTGACCTTTGGCTGAAATCATTGCTTACGTAATCTAAAATGGATTTTCATGTCAACCTGAAATGAGGCATGGACTTAATATGTGAAAAAATAGTGCATATGATTACTCATTTAAACAAAAGTGATTTTATTTAAGACATTATTAATATTTCTTCTATAAAACCGAGTAAAAAAGCCAATGTCTAAAATTATGTAACAGATTAGAGGATATGATTTCCTTTATTAAATTATTTTGATGATCCTTGAAAACCATTTTCATTTTTAATATCCATGTCAGCACTTGATATTTTGCAAGTAAATGGACTAAGAGTGTCAAATTAATGTATCAGTTAAAAGAAATGAGTGTATTCCCCATAGAATTGAATCCTCGTATGGTCATAGCAGGACTGTAGAGTGTTCTTAGGTCACTTCAATACCTTGTTTAACCCAAATTCAGGATAATTTTGCACCTTCACTGGCTTTGATTCTAAAAGACCACATCCAAATGAAGATAAAACTTCCCTCACTGTCTCAGTTTAATGTTTAAAATTGTCATTAGCAAACCTTCTTTTCTTAAGCATATCCATTTTCTTATATCTGTAGCCTTTTGAAAATATATGAATGTACAACTTGAAAGTTTTATCCTCTTTTGTCTAAGGAGCTCTTCAAATATATCATTTTATTCATCTCCACAACATTCGTCCCTTCACTGCACAGAAACTGCCCTCTCAAAGGTCACAGATGATCTCCTTCTTGCCAAATCCAATGGCCTCTACTCCATCCTAATCTCCTCGAATCCTCAGCTGCCTTTGACCCTACCGACACTCCCTTCTTCTGGAAACGTTATCCAACCTTGGCTTCACTGACACTGTCCTCTCCTGGTTCTCCCCCTGTCTCTCTGGCCACTCATTTTCATTCTCTTTTGCAGAATCCTCCTCTGCCTCTCACCCCCTAACTGTGGGAATCCCTCCAAGTTCAGTTTTGGGTCCCCTTCTATTCTCCATCTACCCACACTCCCTTGGAGAACTCATTTGGTCCTATGGATTCCACTGCCACATCTTTGCAATTCAGTATTTCCAGCCCTGATCTCTCGCTCTCTTTACAGTCTCACATCTCCTACTTCCTCCGAGACATCTCTACTTGGATGTCCCACTAATACCTCAAACTTACCATGTCCAAAAGAGAACTCCTTACCTACCCAAACCCTCTCCCCTACCATGATTTTCCCATCACTGTAGACAACACCACCATCCTTCCTCACAAGCCCGTAACCTTTGTGTTATTCTTGACTCCTCTCTCTCGTTCAACCCACATATTCAATCTATGGTGAAATCCTGTCAGTTCAACTTGAACAACATGACTAAAATCCACCCTTTCCTTGCCATCTGAACTGCTACCACATTAAGCCAAGCCCCTATCCTAACCCACCTTGATGACTGTCAGCTTCCTTGCTGACCTCCTTGCCTCCTGTCTCTCTCTGCCCCGGTCAATTCTTCACTCTGCTGCCCAGATCATTTTCCTACGAAAATTGTTTAGTCCATGTTGTCCCACTCCTCAAGGACTTTCAGTGGTTGCCCATCCATATCTGCAGCAAACAGAAACTCCATTCCATTGGTTTTAAAGTACTGAGTCAGCTTGACCCCTCCTACTTGACCTCATAGCTCTCCTCCTTCAAACCAGTCCACACCCTTTGCTCCTCTAAGGCCAAGTTACTCACTTCACCTTGATCTCCTCTAATCTCTCCCCAAACTCTGTCTATGTCCCACCTCTGGCCTGGAACAATCTCTCTCCTCACATCTGACAGACTACTACTCTCCTCTCCTTCAAAGCCTTATTGAAGGCACATGTCCTCCAAGAGGCTTCCCTGACTAAGCCCTAATTTCCTCTTTTCCCATTCCCTTCTGTGTCACCCTGATTTTCTCCCTCTATTCACACCTGAATCATCCCCACAGCACTTATGTAATTATCCATAATTTATTGATTTATATTATTGTCTGCCTCCCCCTCTAGACCGTAAGATCATTGTGTGTGGAGAATGTCTACCAACTCTGATATATTGTTATACTGTACTATCCCAAGTTCTTCGTACTTTGATCTGCACACAGTAAGCGCTCAATAAATTGTTTTCTTTGATTTACTGAATATTTCTAGGAAGTAAAGAAGCATCATCATCATCCCCATCACCACTGCAATTTTAAAGAAAACACAGAAAGGTTAAGAGACTCACCCAAGATTATGCAGCTCTACTGTTCTGTCTTCTAGTGCAGAAATAATAATAATTGCACTTTTGTTAAGCACTTGATATGTGCCTAACACTATACTAAGCACTGAGGTACATACAAGATTATTAGATCGGGCACAGTCCCTGACCTTTTATATGGAGCTCACAGTCTTAGTAGGAAGGAGAATAAGTATTGAATCCTCATTTTATAGATAAGGAAACTGAGCCTCAGAAAAGTTAAGTGACTTGCCCAAGGTTCATCTAGACTCTCCTTTTAGACTGTAAGCTTGCTGTGGGCAGGGAACATATCTACCAACTTGGTTATATTGTTATTCTGTACAATGCTAGGCACATAGTAACTTCTCAGTAAATATAATTGACTGATTGATCATACAGCAGGCAAGTGGAAGAGCCAGGATTAGAACCCAGGTTCTCTGACTCCCAAGTCTGTGTTCTTTCCACTAGGTCATGACCAAATGACAGGCTATGCTTCTTTCACATGCTCAGTTGGCCTAGACCCTTGCATCCAATAGCTTCATGTCCCTTTTTAAAGTCCTTCTTTTTTCAGTTAAAAATAGATGTATATGCATATATTGTAATTGAACCAGCCCCGAAGCATCTGGATGCTAATATACCATAAACAGCCTCCAGATTTAAATTAACTATTTTTACTCTACACTATGCTTCATTCCAAAATCCAAACTCTAAATTCCTAGTTCCAAACCCATTTCAGTGTTAGTGTTTGAATGTAGAATTTAAACCCATTTTGGTGGAGTATTTTTAAAGGACCAAATAGTATTCATTTTCATAAATAATTAGTTCATTTTGGTATAATATTATAACTTGCAGTGTTAGCCTTATGACCACTTTTTGTGCATCTCACATCCTATGTTGTATGGAGGCGTTTTCCTTTTCCCTCAGATCCAGATTTCTTCCAGATGGATTCCTCTTAAGCGTTTTTTGAGTTAAAATTTAAAATCATTTCTAGGTGGCAGATAGAAATGCTCTCTGTGCATGTACACTGGCTGTATACACTGACAATGTGTTTATTTGCATCTTCATTCAAATAGTTTCTAGTTACATAATGGTCTTGTACACAGTGGGGTACTTAACCTGATTTATATTGATCTCAATTGCTCTCATTTGTGCATACTTAATTCAGAGAGGTAATCAAATTGATTTCCAAGTCTTACTTTTTTAAGAGATTGTCCTAACATAGATATACAAGAGGTTGCACTAACTAAATTGTCTGAAAAGAAAAACATTTTAAACCCCTGGAAGTCATTTCGATGGTCATTTCATTGTGTTCTGTATTTCTAACATAATTAAATTTCCTTCACATTGAGGTCTGTTTGAAATTTAATTGAGAAATATTTTTGAGTTCCATTGGGCAGATAACTTTGTTTAGCCATATTTGCACTGTGCACATATGAAATGGTCTCTAGTGGATCAATATGCATTGCTTACACTTAGAAAAGATGCAGAAAAATGACATCTTTGAGAGGTAGATGAAGTATCTAGTTATTCATAACAGTTACTGCTTCTGGTTATTGCAGCTGCCCACTTTATAATTGGGAAACGTCAGCGCGCTTCATGATCTAGGATTTGTCAGTACTGAATTTTGCTGATTCAGGTGAGCAGTGGCCTAAACCTCAAACGCTCTGTGTGAGGAATTTCTATCTGCTAATGTAGTCTATGTATTTTTAATGGCATTTGTTAAACACTTACCATGTGCCAGGCACCATTCTAACCACTGGGGTAGATACAAGATAATCCATATTGGACATAGTCCCTGTCCCATATGGGGCTCATAGTCTTAATCTCCATGTTGCAGATGAGGTAACTGAGGCACGGAGAAGTAAAGTGACTTAAGTCACACAGCAGACAAGTGGGGGATGGGTGGAGAGGAGGGGGCATGATTAAAATCCAGGTCCTTTCCCGCTCTTTCCACTAGGCATCACTGCTTCTCAGTCAGGTCTGGCTGATGGGTGGCCAGAAGCCTCACTGAGTGTGGCAAAGAGGAAAAGGGAAGGAGTACTGGAATGAGAAGGAACAGAGGAACATATCACTTGATTCTCAAAATTATAACCTCCAAAGGTAATTGAGAAATCCTCTCCCAGGAGAAGCGAACTATATTACTCGTGTCTTTCTACCGCATGGAGTAAGCTCCTTGAGGGAAAGGATTTTATCTACTAACTCTATTGAACATTGCCAAGTACTCAGGAAAAAAGTGCCCTGCACGCAATAGATGCTCAAAAAATATGATCGATTGATTAGGTCAAAGAATGAGCATCACAATAAGGACTGGTCCAAGTCTGTCCCTCCTTTCTTCTTATTTCCTCCATCACCAAAGCATAATGAACCAGGAAATCTTTTCCATCTCTAGTTCCATTTATTCCATTAAGTACTACATACAGTAATCCACGATGATGGTTTTGCGGTATTAGAACTTTGCCGTGATAGTAATTTTTACCATCCAGAAATCATGGCCTATCATTTCTTTTCCATCGCTAGTTATCTCCTAATCTCTCCAGAATTTCTCTGGGTCTCTGAGCCTCCATGATGGATCTCCGTGCTACTGGTGCTCAATTGCAGCCCTTGTAAGCAGCTGAAGCCAGGGTTCAGTTTAGGATTTGGCCTGACTAACTGCAGAATTTGCACCAAAATGTTTACAATACCTCACAAATATACAATTCCTGGTGTGTCTTTTCCTCCTCAGAACTCATGGTTCTACCGCTCACTACTTGCCAATACTTATTCAGTCTTTGCAGCATTCCTGGGAGCTGGGCATCAAGTATATTCTTCCCATTTTCTGGAGAGAAAACAGAGGTTTGTGTGAGGGCAAGTAGTAAGTTAGTGGCTCCGCTGAAAATAGGTCCCATGACTTTCAGAACACTGGGTCATCCAATACCTTAACTCTGTCATTGAGTGGTGTCATTAGATTGCCTCCCTTTGTCTTCTCATATTTATAGAATAATAATAATTGTAGTATTTAACAATAATAATTGTGGTATTTGTTAAGCGTTTACTATGTGCCAGGCACTGCACTAAAGACTGGCGAGAGACAAGCAAAAAGAGTTGGGCACAGTGTCTGTCCCCATTTTTCAAATGAGGTAACTGAGGCCCAGAGAAGGGAAGTGATTCATCCAAGGTCACACAGCAGACAAGAGGCAGAGCCAGGATTAGAACCCATATGCTTCTGATTCCCAGGCCCATGCTCTACTAGGCCACGCTAGTATTTGTTAAGTGCTTACTATATGCCAAGCATTGTACTTGGTGTATAGCTCACAGTCTAAGTAGGAGGGAGACCGGGTATTGATTTTCCATTTTGAAGATTCATTCATTCATTCACTAGTATCTAATGAGCACTTACTGTGTGCAAAGCACTGTACTAAGTTCTTGGGAGAGTACAATATAACGATAAACATACTTTCCCTGCCCACAACCAGTCTAGAGATGAGGGAACTGAGGCAACATTTGCTCAAAATGGCATACTAAGAAATCCCCTTTAATTGTTGGGTTCAAATCCCCTGATTCCATGGTTTTTCCCTTATGGGAAACTTGATCTTTAGGAGGAGCATTTGCTCTTTCATCTCTCTTGGGAACCATTTGATGAATCCCAGCAGTGGAAGCACAATATATTTAGCAGTGCACTAGTTGGGCCCCCAGTAGCCTAAGAGAATAAGTGCTCCTTTGAAGGTGCCAGACATCACTAGGGCGTCCCTTAGATCCTGGGGTAGTTGGGAGTCATTGTTCTCTGGCTTAGCTGAAGAAGCTCATTATAAAACACTCTAGTGTCTAGATAAAGCTTCTGGTGAACAAGAGAAGCAGTGTGGCCTACTGGAAAAAAACACAGACTTGGGAGTCAGGAGTCCAGAGTTCTAATCCCAGCTCTGTAACTCATCTGCCATGTCATTTGGGCAAGTTACTTAGCTTCTCTGAACCTCAGTTTCCTCAGAATAATAATAATGATAATAATGATATTGGTATTTGTGAAGTGCTCACTATGTGCAGAGCACTGTTCTAAGCACTGGGGTAGATATAGGGTAATCAGGTTGACCCACGTGAGGCTCACAGTTAATCCCCATTTTACAGTTGAGGTAACTGAGGCACACTTAACTAAGTGACTTGCCCACAGTCACACAGCTGGCAACTGGCAGAGCCGGGATTCAAACCCATGACTTCTGACTCCCAAGCCCGTGCTCTTTCCACTGAGCCATGCGGGATTAAACCCTACTCTCTCCTGCTTAGACTGTGAGCCCCTTGTGGACAAGGGGACTGTGTCTGACCTGATTGTCTTTTATCTCCCCCAGCACTCAGTACAGTGCTTAGCATCTAGTGCTTAACAAGTACTATAATCATCATAATTATTATTATTATTATGTCAATAAAAGCAAAGTCTCACCGGCAACTACAAAGTTTAAAAAATAACATCAAAATTTTAGTTTGCCTTCATTGGGTTATGTAGGAGATAAGCAGTCTTTGCCAGTATCCATAAATTTTAAGAAGGGAGCGGAAGAGCAGATCCCTAAATTCAATGCGTTTTTCTATCCCCAAAACTTTGACTGGACAAACCCCAAGAACAAATACATTATCCACACAATAAGTCCAGATTCTGGACTCTTATCAGAAACTCTCATTAAGACACTCAGGTCATCATGAAGCTGGAAGTGCTAAAGAGAATAGCTTCAAGTCATATTGTCCCATTTTAACCTTTTTTGGTTGCAACATCTCCATGCATTGCCCCTTTATCACTGTTTCTCAGCCTATTGATTATGCATTTAAGTTATGGATACTTATTAAGAGTATGCTCTTTATCGGACTGGCTAGACACGGCCTTTTATATTACACAAATCTTCCCAGAGACAGCCCCATCCCTCCAGTATCTGGTAGCTTTTATTCTGTGCAGTCCATGTTGATCTTGGTGAAGCGGCAGTTTATTTTAAAAAGATAAGGTTTCTGCTCCATAAGATGCCCTAATTTGAAGCATATATTTTAAACAACCTCAATATTCTCTCCTGACCAAAAATTACTCTGAAGTTTTAAATGCTTCAGTGGTTTCATCTTCAAACTCTTTTAATATTCATTACTGTTTCCGTAAAGATTATAACACTAATTACAGTGGCTTTTCAGTTAATACACTTTGGTGATTCATTAATCTCTCTTTCTCTTGGTGCATCGAATGTGGTCATCTTTCTAGAATGCATCCAAGGGGTAATTATGGCTTTTCCCTTGAATTATTGTCTAATGCCATTAGGTTTACTCCACATATTAAGAAGAGTTAAACAGGGCAGCCTCTTTGGTGTGGTTCGGCCACAGTCTGGAGGAACAAACGAAATATTGGATTTAGGGGAGGAAGTTATGAGTGAGAACTCTCATCTTTTAACCACGGGAGAAAAGTAGGAACTCAAGGACTTTAACGACAAACTAGAAAGAACGTTGCAATTTGTCAGAACTGAAGGACAAGGGAGAACAGGAGATGATCACTGAAGTGAAAGTGCTTCTAGGTAAATCCTGGCTCATTTTTAGAGAAGAGGAAGAGAGGAAAAGTGAAGTTGGTGGAATGGCAACACAAGCACGTCCCATTTTTGGTGTTATCTGCAGTTGGTGGTCCTTCGCTTCAGAGAAGTGTTCTCAGGGCTGTTTGTCAGCAATGGTGAGTACTCTGACACCAAGCCATGAAAATTAGAAAATTCTGACTCTTCATTGCAATTATAGCTCACTCAAATAGCCTAAGCATTCTGAAACGGTCTATATTTGCCAACCTGTGGTACTCGGGATGGGTTGGCGGAGCTGCTGTCTAGGCAGCCACATGTGCAGACTAAACAATCCCAGCTGGGCAAGTCTCCTCCAGCTATATTTGATTACCTTCCCAGATTCAGCTCTTTAATGACCGCCTTAATGTCCATTGGAACATGCTTGCCCTGTCGTTCTGTCATATTTATGCAGACAGAATTTTTGTGCACACGGTTCATGATGGCAAAACCCATTTTTAATACTTTAGTCTAAATTGTAAAAAATTTCACAATAACAAATTTTTGGATTAACATTTATCACTGCTAAGCAGGGAGCCTGGCTTCAAAAGGAAATGTAAGGAACTAATTAAATTCTTTTGTAGAAGTTAGCCTGACTAAAATAGCTTGAAGGATCTGAACAGAGAAATGCCACAATAATTAATTACTTTGATTAGGTTTAAAAAGTCAAATGATTATCTTAGGCTTTTATTAATGCATCACTGAAAGTAGCATACAAAGGCTGCTACTAGCATTGCTAAATATAAGAGAAAATTATTTAACAGATTGAAACTAAGAAATGCTTTTCCAATAACCCTTGATTTCAAATGAGAGGTCCCAACTAGTTCCTATTTTTTGGCTTTGATAATGGATAACTTTCTAATATCAGCACCATCACCTTGGGCTAAACCATGGTTAGTCTCAGAGAAACAGGGCGTCATTGCAGTTTTTCTCGTCTTTTCCAGAACCATCCATTGGGTGGTATTTCAAGCATTAGATTGCTTGACTCCAGACTGTGAGCTCGTCTTGGGTCGGAATGTGTCTGTATTTTGTGATACTGTACTCTTCCAAGTGCTTGGTACAGTGCTTTGCACACAATAAATGCTCAATTAATGCAACTGAATTAGGTAGTTAGCTAGGATAACTTATGGTACAGCATATATTAGTACTTTTTATGTGCCAAGCACTGTGCTAAGTGCTGGAATAGGTACAAGATAAAGACTGTCCAAACTGATTAGCTTATATCTATTTCAGTGCTAAGTACGGTGTCTGGCACTTTGTAAGTGCTTAATGAATACCATAAAAAAAATCAAAATCAGTAGATCGGTAGATCTGTAGATTAGTAGATCAAGAGGTCAGGTAGGCAAGTGTCACCCCAACTTTATAGATGAGGAAAATGAGGTCCAGAAAATAACTTGCCCAAGGCCACACAGGAAGTCAGTGGCAGAAGTAGGGCTAGAACCCAGATCTCCTGACTTCCAGAACCCCCATGCTGCATTGGCGCCCATCTCTCTGCGTCTTGGAAATGACTTACTAGGGTGAGGGGATGATGCTTACAATGAAGTTGGTTCAAGAAGCTGGCACATTTGAGCTAGAGTTCAGCAAGGAGATGAATAGTAGTTAACTCATGGAGCCCCTTTGGATGGGGGCTGGGTGTTCTGTTCCCCCTATGGCAACTTTACTGAATATTAATTATGCCCTTAAAATGAGATGAATATTTCTTGATGGTTGCGGCTGAGCTCTGGTGAAAAAATAAAACTAGGCTACACTACCATAAAGTTTGGCATAATAAGTGGGATACCTTGTGTTCAAATGAAAAAGCTCCTTTTTCATTCATTCAATCGTATTTATCGAGCACTTACTTTGTGCCAAGTACTGTACTAAGCCCTTGGCAGAGTACAATATAACAATAAATGAGCACATTTCCTGCCAACAATGAGTTCACAGCCTAGAGGAGAAGGTAGACATTAATACAAAGAAATAAATAAATTACAGAAAAACTCACCTTTATTAGACTGCCATTTCTTCTTCAGTCTCTAAATCAGGCCCTCTCTCTTTTAAACAAATCTTGCAATAAGCCAAAGGGCTAGTCTCATGAATTATCTGTAACTGAGATTCTACATGCTAGGACTTTATTGTGTTAAAAGTGGAATCATTTGAGAGGATGGGGGGGAGGGTACCTTTTTATCATGAAAGGGCTACAACCCACTTTATGCATTTTGTTTGCTGCGTACCAACTAACCTTGATTTTGATGACCCAGTCCTCTCCTGCGTTCTCCTTTCTCCTCTCTGGTTGATCCTTTTCAATCTCTTTCACCAACTCTTCCTTTACTCCCTATCTGTGGGTGTTCCTCAAAGCTTAGTTCTAAGGCCTCTTTTCAACATACACTCACTCCCTTAATAATGTTGGTTTTTGTTAAGCGCTTACTAGGTGCAGAGCACTGTTCTAAGCACTGGGGTAGATACAGGGTAATCAGGTTGTCCCACTTGAGGCTCACGGTCTTAATCCCCATTTTACAGATGAGGTAACTGAGGCACAGAGAAGTTAAGTGACTTGTCCACAGTCACACAGCTGACAAGTGGCTCCCACAGCTTCAACTCCCACCTCTTCATGAATGTACCCCAAATCTAACTCATCAGCCCTGTCCTCTCACCCCCTTTGCGATCTCACACCTCCTCCTACCCCCAGGAGAACATTTGCATGGATGCCCCACTGACAGCTGAAGTTCAATACTTCCAGAACAGAACACTTCATCTTCCTTACCGAATCCTCTCCTCCAACTGATTTGCCTATCACAGTTGACAACACCACCCCTTCCACCTCTCGAGCCCTATTCCCTATTCTTGTCTCCTTCTTCTTTTTCCACCTCCGTATTCGGTCTGTGGTCAAGTCCTGATGGTTCTTCCTCTGTAACATTTCCAGATCCTCCCCTCCCGCTCCACCTAAATGGCCACCACACTGGTTCAGTCACCTGTCATAGCCTGACATTAGCCTCCTTGTTGATCTCCATGCCCTCGCTCTCTCCCCTCTCCAGTCTATACTTCACTCTGCTACCTGCTTCATCTATTTAAAATGTCAAACTGCATACCTCTCCCTAAAAATAATTATTATTATGGTATCTATTAAGCACTTACTGTATGCTTACTGTACTGAGTACTGGGGTGGATACAAGCAAAGCAGGTTGAACACAAGCCCTGTCCCATGTGTGGCTCATAGTCTCAATCCCCATTTTGCGGATGAGGTAACTGAGGTAGAGACATGAAATGACTTCATTCATTCAATCATAATTATTAGGAAAGTTACTATGTGCAGAGCACTGTACTAAGTGCTTGGAATGTACAATTCGGGCAATTCGACTTGCTCAGGGTCACACAGCAGACAAGAGGCAGAGCAGGGATTAGAACCTATGACCTTCTGACTCCCAAGGCCTGTGCCCTATCCACTCAAAAAATCTCCAATAGTTACCCATTCCTCTCTCTATCAAGCAGAAACTCCTAACCATTAAGGCATTCAGTGGTCTCTCCTTCCTTCTTATCCACTCTCTTCCCCTATGATACCCAGCTCACATGCTCCAGTCTTTTCAAGCCAGCCTACTCACTGGTGTCTCGTTCTCATCTCTCCCACTGTCCAACTCCCAATCCCACCCTCACCACTGATAGGCAACAGCTTTCCTCATCTTCAAAACCTTTTGGAAATCACATTTCCTCCAGGAGGCCTTCCCTGGTTCATTTTCATCTCCCAACCTTAAATCCCCTCTACTGCCATTTCAGGATTTTTGGAACAACTAAGCATATGTGCCCTCACACACACTTCCCCTGCCTCTAAACACCATCATGCTTCTTCCTATCTTTTTAGTGCCCATCTCCCCAACTAAATGATCAGCTCCTTAAAAACAAGGATCATACTCAGTAATTCTCTTGCCAATTCCCAAGATCTTAGCACAGACCTCTGCTCACAGTAGGAGCTCAATAAATACTTCTGATTGTGACTGATCAAAAACCAAAGCTGAAAACTGAACAAAAAGGACCAAAGCTGGATCTAGAACTAATTGGGTACAGAAGCCTATGGCTTTGCTTACTAATGATGTGTATATATCTATGATTCTGTTTAGCTATTTCGGTAGTACTGATGCCTGACTACTTGTTTTGTTTTGCTGTCTGTCTTCCCCTTTTAGACTATGAGCCCGTTGTTGGGCAGGGATTGTCTCTATCTGTTGCTGAACTGTACATTCCAAGTGTTTAATACAATGCTCTGCACACAGTAAGTGCTCAATAAGTACGATTGAATGAATGAATGAAAACTGTGCCACGCACTAAATAAATTCCAAGTGTCCGCGTGGTCAGTCAGTCCGTCTGTCAGTCAGTAGCATTAATTGAGCACTTACTGTGTGCAGAGCACTGTATTAATAGTAATGGTATTTGTTAAGCGCTTACTATGTGCCAAGCACCGTTCTAAACGCTGGGGGTAAATACAAAATAATCAGGTTGTCCCACGTGGGGCTCACAGTCTTAATCCCCATTTTATAGATGAGGTAATTGAAGCACAGAGAAGTGAAGTGACTTCCCAAAGTCACACAGCTGATAAGTGGTGGAGCCAGGATTAGAACTCATAACCTCTGACTCCCAAGCCCATGCTCTTTCCACTAAGCCATGCTGCTTCTCATTGGGAGAGTACAATATAACAATAAACCGATATGTCCCCTGCCACCTCTCCACCTTCTAATGGCACTACAATAGCAGTCACAGAAACGGTGTTGCCCTGCTCTCTCTCTTTCTAGCTTTCTCTCTCATTTCTAAAATAACCATATTGACAGAGCCCTATCCACTAGGGCCAGGGCCAGGGTAAGTACAGGGATTTTTCATCAATCAGTCAAGCAATGATACTTATTGAGTGTTTACTGTGTACAGAATGCTGTACTAAGCACTTGAGAGAGTGTAATAGGCATAAATGTGACTTGGTGATCCAATACACCAGGAGGGAGGGTGCCCATCACTAGACACCTAAATGCAGTCCAAGGTGAGAGGCATTAGGGGTGGTGTAGGATGCTGATAGAGAGAAATTGCAAAAACTTTGGTCTTTTAGGATGACTTTTACTAGTGCCGAAGGGTTCACTGAAGAAAAATGAACGTAAGCGGAATGAATGGTAATGGCTCTATTTCTTTAACTAATGTCGGGCGACTCCATTATTCCAGTTTTCAAAAGGCTGTTTATGGAGTGGCATGGACCCTTTTTCCAATTATTGCCTTCAAGTGAGTGGCTTTGACCCCAACCCTACTCAGTGCTGGTTGAGAGGAGCAGGGCGATCATGTCCTGCTGGAGCAGTTGATGATTTGTAGGAGCAATTCTCAGATGGAAACGTTTGGGGATCACAATGAGCTCTCTCTGGCCCTCTTTTCTGATAAATGCACAACCAGGAAAATCAGTCTCCCTTCAGGTTCCTTGTCAAGAGCAAAGTTAACAGTTCAAGGAAAGTATTTACTGAATGCATTGAGAAATAGAGCTCTTCTGCATTATTTATGATCAGATAACAATAGCTGTAATATGCAGAATGTATTTGGACATAAATTAATGATGTTAGGACACACCTTGCCCTTTCCAGTGGTCAAAAACCTATTAGGATCTATGGCAAATATGTAAAAGCTCATCACATCTTGTGCCCTTTGCTGGCATGCAGGGAATTGGATTTGAGACAAAAGACTAAATAAAATACTATTAATGGAAAAAAACCTTAACCTTCTCTTTGCTCTTAGTGCCCGGTAAAGTGGCATCAGCAGATGATGTTCTCAAGCCCAGGCCAGGCAAATCATTTTAAAATCATGAATTCCCTTCTCTCCTCCTCCCACCTCCCCCCCATTTTTCATGGTCTGTCAAAAACCAATCTGGATTGAGTCCACTTTTTCAATGCTTTAGAGCTGTTCTGCTGACAGTGCTTCTGGAGCAAGAACTCTTTCAGTTATTGCAGATGCTTTTCCTTCTCTGGTCCTTGTGGCCTTCACCCGTTATGCCAATTCCACAATGGTGCCAAATGTCCTCATGGTATTTTCAAAGAACCCCTCTGATGAATGGGGGGATGGGGGCATCATGGTTCCATATGCTCACAGCCTAGCCCACAGGAAATTGATGTGGACTGAAGAACCCTGTAGATGAGAAAGAGGAGGAGCCCAAGATAGAGGCTAGAAGGTTGAGAAAAAGGAGGATTGAGACAGCAATAGTATTTATTTAAGTACTTACTGGGTGCTAAGCACCGGGGAGATTACACAGTGGGGAAATAGGGACCTCAATCTAAGAATAGGCCAGAAGACTACTAAAAAGAAATGACAGGAGAGAAAGGAAAGGAAACAAAAGAGTAAAAGGAATGACTGAATGGAGAATTTTTTAAAAAGATCTGAGAAAAATGATAAATTGGAGAGGGGGAAATATGCAGAAACAAAACTCCCAAGAATTACTCGCTCAAAACATTTTTTTTTTTTTACTTATCTAATGAAAGTGGCTGTTCGTAAGTCATTAGCTCACTAGTCTGTAGGTCCTAATACCTATGTCAGGGGTGTGTTGTCCCTAGACTCTGGAAGAATAAGGACTGTATCTGTTCAACACTATGAACAGAAGTATTGAAATGCCTCTGATAATGAGGATGGTTAAATTAATGACACTAGGGTGAGAACAAAAGCTAAGCACTGTGTCTAGTACAGTACTTTGCATTCTCTTAATACAGTGCTGTTAGTGGGTGGAATAGGTGGTGAGTGCTATAAAGACAATAAATTTGAGGTATGAGTTCGAATCCAACTCATATCCTTCAGAATGCTGAGCAAGTTATTGATTCAGTCTTCTAGATATCCACAAGCTAGTCATGTTTTAAGCCTGGAGTTGGTAAAGAATGTTGATTTCATGAGTTTCATTTGTCTATGCGATGGTGGTTTTAAATCAGTAATGTTCCAGGCTGGTAATTTTTCTTAAACTGAATGTATTTGAAGTTGACTATGAAATGCATCTTTAAATAATAGGGTGAAAAAATTATTTTAAAAAATGAGAGAATGAATGTTTCTTTAAAAGCCCAGATTTCTATTGTGACATCTCAATTTCTTAATCTAAATTAAATTATGCACAAGTTTTGGAATAGTCGTGTTATCAAAGGCAAACTAAAATGCCTTCTTTTAAATTTTATGGGGATCCCTCAGAGAAAATACCACATAACATTTTATTCTTGAGCACTAAATATCAATATATTAGAAAAGTGAATTTTCATCAGACAAAAGATGTCAGCTCTTTATAAAATTCTCAACTTCCTCACCTGTCTTGGGGAAGGAGAGAACAGAGGTTCATTGAAGTGAATTAGTGCAGGAATAAGAAATACTTCATTAACTTAAGGAGAAAAATGAATGTGGATAAATGCCAGAAAAACATTTTTAAAAATCAGCGGAAAGAGTCAAGTAGAAATGTAGCTGCAGTCTGCAGGCAGAGAGAGAGGAGGGTAATCCTAAGCAGGAGTGAAGCAAGATGGAAGAAATCCATAGGATGGAAAACTTCAATGAGGAAAAGCAAATGTAAGCCATAAATGAAGCACAAGTAAAAACAGGGGCACAGGGTAGGGAGTTTATAATGAAGAGGAAATATCATTTACCTTTAAAAATATTCCGCCTTTACTAACTAAGCTTCCCAAATCACACTGAAATATCAGAATGTTGCTGGTGGAGATTGTCTCATTTATGTCTAGTCTTTTGGAAAGCTGATAGATGTGTTGGGTAATTTTTCGTGGTCTGTGATGCTAAGCTATCTGAAACATCATTCACTTCCTGGGGGATTCTGCAGCTAACTGATCCTCTTTCTGTAATTTCTGACAACAAGCCATGATTTGTATTGTGCATTCTGAAGGCCAGCACCCCAGAGGAGACATTTGCCTGGGCCTAGAGCTGCCCTCCTTGGGGACTTTCCACTGCTATCAATAGCCCTTGCATCTGTGTTCAGCTGGGAGAAGGAATCATATAAGAGAAGAGACATTCCCATCAGGGGAGACAGGATATCACTCCAGTCAGCAGGCCAAGGCAACATGGAAAAGCAATGGGAGAGAGTAGGCCAAGAAAAGAGTCACAGTCACCATCGCAGAAAAGCCAGGGAATGATTCTGGCCCTGCTTTTTGCAAGCTGCTTCTCGAATGAACTAAAGTGTGGATGTTAGTTCTTGTGGTCCAGTTCTTTGGTCCATCAGCATTTCCTCTGGGGAGATTCCAAACCAAAATTTCCAGAATGGGTTTGAACCCCTGCCCTTGAGTCCGGGAAAGTGGGGTCCAACCCAGTACTCATTACCATGGGCACAGACTCATCTCTCAGCACTTATGTACATATCTTTAAATTATATATTGTAATTATTTATTTATCTTAATGCCTGTCTCCCCCTCCAGACTTTAAGCTCATTTTGGGCAGGGAATGTGCCTGCTAACCCTGATGTCTTGTTTTCTTAGTGCTTAGGACAGTGCTCTTGGCTTATGGTAAGTGCTCAATAAATATCAGTGATGATGATGATGATGATGATGATGACGATGACCAGAAGCTGCTGGGAGGTCCAATTCAGATCAGAGTTGCCCTTGGCCAGAGATGAGTGGTCATCTCTTAGTGGAACCCCCGGACACTTCTGGAGACAGATCAAAACTTTGATCTGCTTTGAAGTAGGCTCAGGGTTTGAATCGGCTCTAGATCAGGCTCTGAATCTGGAACCAGAACCCCAACCCTAGCCCAGGTCTAGACTCAAACTCTCAGATCGCCTCCAGAGCCTAACTGGTCTCCTGAGACTCCTGGAATGAGAAATGTTTGGGGATTGGGCTAGGTTGGAACTGAACTGACATTTTGGGGAGGGACGGGTGAGGAGAAATTTGCAGTGCTACCTGCCTCACTCTGGTTAGGCATGGGGGAGGAGAGATGCTGAGGTACGGGATGGATGGAGGACACATGGCCATCTGGACCACCCCTCCCTATTCTCCCCTTACCCCCTTGCCTCACCTCACTTCATTTGCATTAAGTGGGCCGCTTCTAACAGCGCCTTTATCCCTTCCATTCAGATCCACAATGACCTTTGTCACTGAAAGGAAAATTAGTGGCAGGTGAAAGCCTTTCTTTTCGGCAGGAGAAACCACATGGTTAATTACCTTCCCAGTTAGAACATGCTGCCTCCTCCTCAGACTGACAGCCAGATGAAAGTGCAGGATGATACACAGCCTCTGTAACTCCTTTCTTCCTTCTCTCTTCCTCTTTAATCTCCTCATGGAATGAATTATCATTTGCCTTTCAAACCTTTGCCTCCAAAACACGTGCTGCTCAGCAAGGGTTACATGCAACCCCTTGGTGCCTGTTTCAGGAGAAAAAGAAATCCAAATAAACCTTTCTTTTTTCTGAGTTTTTCTCCGCTCCACAGGACAGAAAGGTCTTTCGGGTTTACTCACATAAGCAGATTTGAAAGTGTTTCCTTTTTATTTGGCTGCTGTGATATGATTTTAATTAGGCATTTTCCCTTTCTCAAAGAATAACTTATCCATTATTTGCTCATAGATTAGAGTCGGATGCATCATGCTGGAACAATTAGCCCCAGCTTGGTTCTACGGCTGTGGTTAAATCAATGCATAGGTCTTGAGCATGGGGGCTGGGCAGAACCCCTGGACCAAGAAGAGGGGTACTAGCTCTTTCTTCTACTAGCTCTTTCTTCCTCTTTTCCTATTAATCCTCCTCTGTCTCCTCCTCCTCCTCATCTTGAGTTGCATCAGCCCTCCTTTCACCTGCTATGTCCCATATCCTTTGTTTATGATCACAGTTTCTTTTTTTTATCCTATTTGTTCAGCACCTACTATATGTCAAGCACTATTCTAAACTCTGGGGTAAATACAAGTTAATCAGATCGGACATAGTCCCTGCCCTACATGGTGTTCACAAGTCGAAGAGGAAGGGAGCACAGATATTGAATTTCCACACTTCAGTTGAGGAAATCGAGGCACTGGGAGGTTAAATGACTTGCCCAGAATCACACAGCAGGCAAGTGCCAGAGCTGAGATTAGAATCCAGGGCTCCTGACTCCTAGGCCTGAGGGCTCCAGAGAAGGAGTCCTAATTGAAAAATCTGCAGAGTTTGGGCTCAGCACTTACCCAGTCCCAGCACAGAGGCAGAATTTCCCCTGGGAGGGTTGTGCAGAAACAATTTGAATCCTGCTTAACTATTTGCTTCATTCTGTCATATCCTAGAGTCAGAATGCTTGCTTTACATTTCCTTTTGTAATAATTTGTATTTTAACCCCAGGAAGGTTTGGTTGAGAGACCCTTTCTTCAGGTTGTGGAACTTTAATCCATGTTAAAATCATTCAGATTAGAACAAAAGCTGACTTTAGAAATCATTCCAAAATCTCACCTTTCTTTCAGTGGTATGGAAGGAAGTGGAGGACAAACAGAACATAAATGGGCTTTCTAAATCAAGCCCCGGAGCCCTGGTCTCCCTCAGATCTCCCTCAGAAAGCCAATTCATTTATAGAGCCTCTTGATGTGGTCTGCAGTGTATTTTCACCCTGACCCCTAATCTAATCATCTCAACCCATGATAAGGTCCAAGTGGCACTCTGACTTAGATTTTTCAGAAGTCTTGGAGGGTTCTGAGTCATTTACCCTCTCCCCAACTCAGCCAGCTTCTTCTGTGTTCACCCTATCTCTCAGAACTGCTGGATGCTGTTCTGCCACGTGTCTGTTTTCCTTTAACTTCTCAAGAAAGCCCCTGGGACAAAACCCAGCAGGATGGTAATTTCTGACAGAGAGCACCCTAATGAATATGCATGAGAGGTATGCAGAGTGGTTTGGTTATTTTAATTAACTATAAATGTATCGTTTGGAGGTGAGGAATTAAAGCAATTCCAGAGCTTCACTTCCTGGCTAAGACTTTGGTGGCTTCCGAGGGTTACTAAGGAAGTGTAGAATGGATTCATCCTTCCTTGTCTCCCTCCATTGTGCTGAACATGTAGTCTTTAATATTCTTTTCTTAAATGAAATAGAAATTAGATGAAATAGATGAACTGACCACCAAATGTCTTCTGGGAGAATGGACATTTTACTGGCATCAACTCTGCCTAGTCTACTTATTAATCGTATTTGTCTGAAAAATTGAGGTGCACATGACTAAGGAATGGATTGACTTGACAAGACTCTTAGGGTTTTCAGGCTGTTTGCCCTGTGGTAAATGCATCTCCCTCATCACCACTGCCTAGCATTACTGAGCACCTATCATTACTGAGCACTGATAGGTTGCAAGATCCAGGACTGGGCAATATGCAATATTGACCTGCATGGACTGATATGTGATTCAGTCAATCCTAATCAATCAGTATTCATTGAGCAACTACTGTGTGGAGAGTACTGAACTAAGCACTTGGGGGTATAATCGTGGTAAAACACACGATGTAGTGAGGTTGGTAGTGCATGAAGAGAGTTGATCGGTAAGAGGGAGAGAGAGAACTGATGAAGTATAGGATGTCTGAAACCTTTGTATCCTGACAAACGTCTCCAGGAACATAAGACAAGAAATTAAAGGAGGAAAGGTCCCACATAACACTTCAGAGGACCTGCATCCTAATCAGTCAGAGGCCTGGACTGGGAAGCAGCATGGCTCAGTGGTACCAGCATGGGGTTGGGAGTCAGAGGTCATGGGTTCTAATCCCTGCTCCGCCACTTATCAGCTGTGTAACTTTGGGAAAGTCACTTAACTTCTCTGTGCCTGTTACCTCATCTGTAAAATGGGGATCAAGACTGGGACAAGCCGATTACCTTGTATCAACCCCAGCGCTTAGAACAATGCTTTGCACATATTAAGCGCTTAACAAATGCCATAATTTATTTTTTATTTTAATCCTGCCTCCAACTCTTGTTTGTGTCACCTTGAGCCAGACACTTAATTTCTCTATGCCTCATTTACCTCATCTGTAAAAGGGGGATTAAGACTGTGATCCCTAGATGGGGCAGGGTCCTTGTCCAACCTGATTAACTTTTTTCTACCCCAGTGCTAAGTACAGTGCCCGGCACATAGCCATTTAAAAAACAACAACACTTTGCTCCTCTCATGCCAATCTACCCACTTAGTATCCTCTCCCTGTTAACACCTTGCTCATGTCGTTTCTCCTGTTAGAATGCCCCTCCCCCTTCATATGCAACAGCCCACCATTCTCCCATCTTCAAAGCTCTACTGAGGCAGAGTGGAGAGAGCACAGCTTGGGAAGTTAGAAAGTCACGGGTTCTTATCCCAGCTCTTCCACTTGTCTGCTGTGTGACCTTGGGCAAGTCACTTCACTTCTCTGTGCCTCAGTTACTTCATCTGTAAAATGGGGATTGAGACTGTGAACCCCATGGGGGACAGGAACTGTGTCCAACCTGATATACTTGTATTCACCCCAGCTCTTAGTAAAAGTGCCTGGCACATAGAAAGCACTTAACAAATACCATCATCATCATTATTATCATTATTATTATTATTACTAAAATCACTCCTCCAGAAAGCTTCTCTGTTTAACCTCCCTTTCCCCCATTTTATTCACCCTCACTTTGCATCACTTATGCGCTTGAGTCTGTACTCTTTAAGAACATCAATACTTACCCCATCCCAAGCCTCATAGCACTTATGTACATATCCTTCTACTCTTCTGCATTTCCTATCTGTAACTCATTTTAATGTCTATCTCTAAACTAGACTGTAAATTCTTTAAGGATATCATATTGTCCTAGCTGCTTAATACACTGTTCTACACCCAGTAAGCATTCGAAATTGATTGATTGAAAAGCATCTGATAGCCCAAATTCACAGGGGAAGCTACATCTGAGAAGCAGCATAGCCCAGTGGAAAAACACGAGCCTGGGTGTCAAAGGACTTGAGTTTTAGTAATACACCTGCTACTTGTCTGTTGAGTAATATTGGACAAATCACTTCTCTGTGCCTCAGTTTCCTCATCTGTAAAATGAGGATTCAATACCTATTCTCCCTCCTATTTTTAGTTCCCTGAGAGACAGGGACAGCATCCAACCTATCTTAGAACAGTACTCGACACATAGTAAGTGCTTAACAAATACTATAATTATTATTATCATCACACATGAGATGTTCTCCTTTGGCCACTGTGAATGGGTTCTGTGCACGGGCATAGCAATAGCAGAGTTGCCTTTCTTGCCAGAGTTTATAGCCACCCCAGACTGTAAGCCCAGTGTGGGCAGGGATTGTCTCTATTGCTGAATTGTACTTTCCAAGAGCTTAGTACATTACTCTACACACAGTACGCATTCAATAAATACGATTGAATGAATGAATGAAATAAACAACATGGGACAACATGGGCTTCACAGCTTCAGGAAGAGTTCAAGCCAATTCTGGTCTTTCTTTTCCCATCCCACCCTTTCCTGCCAGGATTGAGCCTGTATCAGGCAAAAGGAGACAAGTAAGTGCAATGCACCCAGGAAACATGAGCTCAACCCCTAAATTTAGACCAAATAGATGACAAGATGAAAAATCTGTATTCTCAATTATAAAATACGCCTCCAAAAAGGAGAGCACTTAGGCTAGTTGTGACTGTGCATATCCGTTTTTCAAAATCTTGTGCCTCCACGTGATATCAAGTTTGAACCTTGCCATCGGGTGGTTTGGGATAGTAATTTTAGAGTCTACCAGATAATATGTTTCATTCTTGTTCAAAATGGAAATCAGAAAATCAGTAAAACCTTCACTCTCCCATAACCAGACCTTTCAACACTTAGACCTGGGGCCCCAGAACTCATACTTAATCTGAATCGTAGCTTTCTGCCGACCTTTTTATATGTTGAACAAAAGAGCATGTGAAGCTGACTCCCTCTTGGCCATTTATTCCCAATCCACACAGTCACTTCTAAGCAGTCACTTGCCTCTCTGTTTGATTCTGTACTCGGAACACTCAGCACAATGTCGATGCTTAATAGGCATCATCGTGAGCGTTCTGGTAAATCCCTCCTGCTGCTCTTTCTCCATTGCGTTTCAATCTGGCCCCTAATGCTTTCTGAGAACGTCAGCGTTATTTGTCTCAAGGCCACGTATTTGGGTTCACGTCGCTTCCTCTGTTAGACTTACTTGCCATCTAAACTATTGGTAGCCACGTCTGGTTGTGCTTTCGGTCCTGCTCGCCCCTTCCCATTGCACCCCGCTGGCCTGAGTGAACCCTGGTGACCCTGAGGCCACACAGACCAGCAACAGAAGGAGGGAATGGGGATCATTTATTCATTCATTAAATCATATTTATTAAGCACTTACTGTGTGGAGAGAACTATACTAAGCACTTGGAAAAGAACAATACAACAATAAACAATGACAATCCTAAAATGCTCTCTGTCAATCAGGCCCACATGGTTGGGGCAGGATTTCTGGGATGGGCTCAGAGGCAGGCTATTGGAAACATGCTTTCAGATAGTTTATCTTATCTGTGCAGTGCATCCGTGTGTTCATTTGTTTGGTGTTGAATGCTTTAATAAATGCCACAATTATTATTAATTATTACGATGGTTTTGAAAATAAAGGTGACACTGACACTGGTGCAGATTCAATTGTGCCTATTTATTCCTGGAGAAAACATGGTCAGTGAAGTGTGAGCTTCTGTTCAAACTAGGTTCTGTTTTGTCCAACCAGAATTATAATGTGTTCTCCGTAAGGATGGGCAAATTAGCATGAGTATTAGAGATTTAACTTTACAGAAATAATGATGGGATTAGGGGTGAGCATTATTTACCCTGGGAGGCTGGACTCTACCATAATCTCTCAAATTCAGTTGTACTCATTTGTAATTATCTTTAATTTATTTTAATGCCTGTCTCCTACTGTAGACTTATGCCTCTTGTGGCCAGAGATTATATATACCAACTCTATTACACCGTACTTTCCCCAGTGCTTAGTGCAGTGTTCTGCCGTTAAGTCCTCAATGAATACCACCATGGCGAGTTCTTATTATGCGCAGGTAACTAACTGTACTTAGAGCTTACTGTGGGCAAAACACTGCACTAGAGCTTGGGGGAGTTCAGAAGAAGAAAAAGACCAAATCCCTGTTCTCAAGGATCTTACAATATAATAGGGGGAGGCAGATATAAATTGTACATAAACACGGAACAGAAGGAAAAATGGGGATGTGGTTGGGAACAACAAGAGTCTGAAAAAAATGAAATAAATGAATAAGTAAATCGAATATGTAAATGGATATTCACATAAATGCTAAAGATGGCTAGAGCTTGGGAGAGTTCAGTAAAAGAAAAAGATCAAGTCCCTGCTCTCAAAGAACATACAGTATAATAGAGGCAGGCAGGCAGATATAAATTGTACAAAAACACAGATCAGAAGGAAAAATGGGGATGTGGTTGGGACCAACAAGAGTCTGGAAAAAAATGAAATAAATGAATAAGTAAATCGAATATGTAAATGGATATTCACATAAATGCTAAGGATGGCTGTTTAAATGATACAGTCAGGGGTGACAGAAAAATTATTTTGAGATTGCCTCCTGTAAGAGCTGAATGGTCAGGAAGGCTTGTTCCTAGCGGAACCATGTCTCTAAGCATTTTCCTCCCTCTCTCCTCCACCTCAGCATTCTTATCACTGATTATATATCTTATCTGCCTGCAGAATTGCTCAGAGAATGGAACCAAGTCTCCAAGCATTTTCCTTTCTACCTCTACTCAGTGAATCAATCAAGTTTTATATATATACATATATATTTGTTATTGAGTGCTTACTGTGTGCAGAGCACTGTACTAAGCACTTAGGAAAGCACAGTACAGTAGAGATGGTAGATGTGATCTCTGCCCACAAGGAGCTTATGGTCTTATCACTGCTTATTTATTTCACTTATCTCCCTACAGAATTGCCCAGATCATTTAGAAGCTCTTTTCTTTTATTTGGTATGTGTGAAATCTCAGGAAAAAAGTGTTCCTCCTTTGATATATTTATTCATTTTGAAAGAAGTAAAAAGGCTGACCAACTTTATTCTTACAATGAAGTTGGAAGCCTTTTCTTACTTCAGCTTGAGAAAATGTTTATGTCAGCATCTTAAGTCTTTTTGTCGGGGGAACCTAAGGAAGGTGCTTTCTCCATGTCAAGGGTCTACAGGTTTCTCGAGAATAACAATTCCCTTCCTATCAACTTCTTTCAGAAGTGAAGTTCCTTTCTGACTCGATACAGTGCTGAAACAGACTGTTCCAGTTTTGCTGTCTCTCTGGCCCTATCAGCACCTCCCATCTCAAGAAGACAAACTGGGAAGCAGGGGGGTTATTGACAGCCATGAAATTTGCACAATAAAGTTTAACCGTTTACATCCATTGTACAGTTTCATCAATGTTTTCAATGGATCACCTGCTCAGTTTATGGGTACTTATGCATACATTGATTCTTCTTCTTCTCTTTCCTTTCAAGCATGTAAACGCAAAGAACAAGAACCGAACAAAGACAGGAACAATTCCCAGAAGAAATCCCGCTTGGTTTTCACCGACCTCCAACGCAGAACACTCTTTGCCATCTTCAAGGAGAACAAACGCCCGTCCAAAGAGATGCAGATTACCATTTCCCAGCAGCTGGGCCTGGAGCTCACCACCGTCAGTAACTTCTTCATGAATGCCCGGAGACGCAGCCTGGAGAAATGGCAGGACGATTTGAGTACCGGAGGTCCCTCGTCAACCTCCAGCAGTTGTACCAAAGCATGATTGAAGGAATCTAAATTGGGCACAAGACAACTGTAAAAGAAAAGCAAGAGGAAAAAAGACCCCAGAGTCTTAATGGGGCCCTTCACTGGTGATTTGAAAGCACAATTATCTCAGAAAGAAATTTCTATTCTAGCTGTAATCATAGGACACTTGTTCTTTTTTTATGGCTCTTTAGTCTAAGTGCAAGCTGAAAAATAATCTCTTCCAACCAAATGCGATCATCTAAGCACGCTAAGCATACCAGAAACATAAATGGGTCTCTCCGGAAACTAGTTTATTCACTATTGTCAAAGCCAAGCTCACAAGCTCACGATCACTTAAAACATCACCTTGTCTCCTTCAGGCAAAATTCTCATCGGAGACCGGGGGATTTTGCCTGTGTGAGGACTTCAAAGATTGGGCCCTAGGGTTGCTATATTAAGAGAAGAGCTGTAGATGCATGCGACCTCATTTACTTTCCGAATGCTTGGCCTTTTTACACCCCAGTTCACCCGAGTTCACAGTCACACCCTAAAAACCCCGAAAATGAAAATTACTGAGCACAAAGTTTAAAAACGGAAATTAAAACTTCAAGAACCTGTTTTTCCAACTCGGGCATCTTTTGGTTAAAAAAGTCAAGGAAACCTGTAGGTGATCCAGTTTAAGGTTTCCCTTTTTTTTTTAATTTTAAATTCCACATGGTCTTGGATCAGTAAAAATCCAGTTCACTTGAGCTCAAAGTATCAAGCACAAAGAAGATAAATACAGAAAGAAAAGAAAAAAAAGGTTCTGGATTCTCCACATCCGCATTTCAAGACAGTCTGATGATGAAGTCCTTGTGAATAGTATGGGAACATGGCTTCAAGCACATTTTGCAGTTTGCCACAAATTCTGTGTTTGTACATGATGCAGACACACACTCAGGAGGTCATTTTAACTGCTACGGTACATGGAGCAAATGCAACATAATGAAAGATCTAGATTCTTTTAGGTCATTAATGTGCCCTCTTTTGTTATTCGTCACCCAGTCCCTTCTATCATGCATTGTTACCACAGCATCATTTTCTTTATCACTAGAATACATCGAGGCTTTTGGTTGTTGTTTCATCTATCCCCGTGGTAGAATACCTCAGTATTTTCTAGTATTTGAGACAGGTTTGCTCATGATTTTCATATGAAACCCAAATCCCTTTCACCGTTAAACCATCCCCGCATAACGGACCATTCAAACTGGAGAAAACACAGCACACCAAAGAAGCAGAATACTGCAAACCAAAGACATTTATTACTTGCCATTTTCTAGCCTAAAAATACTGTGATTACTTTTAGAAATCAGAAAGCCTTTGCAACCCCAAATCGCATCTGGCGCTCGCATTTGGCTTGCCATATTGCTGAGCGGAAAGGCAACCCTGAGAACATTGGCCAAGTCACACGTGGAGTGGCCCAGCCTCTCTAGCGACAATTAATGGTAGTCAACTTCAGTCAGCGCCTACAGTTCTTATCGCTTACCCCAGAGATTGCGATGGTCACTTAATGTGCGTATTTACCAGTGAATGGCCCCTTTTAGAACACCAACTACAGTGTTCAAAAGCAAGCCAAACGCTGCAATGATTCTTTAAAGACACTTGAGACTTTTTTTATGTATTACTTAATCGAAACCAAAGAAACTTTTTCTGCACCTACTTCTTCTGCAACAACAACAACAACAACAACAACAAAACCCGTCCATTAAAAAAATAAAAACAAAAACCAACAACAACAATAACAAGGAAGCACGCCAGGAAAACAACGTAACACACTCTGTTTGGACAAACCTCTTGGGACATTTTAGGAAGCAGATTTCAAAGAAAGGGTTGAAACCAGAATGAAAACCAAATTTGAAGCCTATGTGGTTGCTGCTTCATTCGACAACTCACTTGGTAATCTTAAAGTTGAAGATTGTCTTTAATTTGTGCCTATGCAGTTTTTCAAAAGAACAAGGAACAGAACAACCAGAACCTCAATAGCTACAATACCAAAGATGAGGATTTCTCACATCTTTTGTTTCAGTTCATTATCTCTTCTTGCATGGCTAAAATGCTAATAGCACCATTGATCTGTGTAAAGGTAACCAATTCTGTTTCTTAGAATCACAAGAGAAAGGGTCATATATTTGAGAGGGGTTTTTTTTTTTTAAGATTTTTGTTTTGCTTTATGGGTTTCTACCCCAACATGGAATCGCTCCATGGGATTCCATGAATTCCAAGTATAAAATGTTGAGATACCAACCTAATTTCTCATCCCCATCCATGAGAGTCTGTGGGAGGTTACTGTTACTTGAATGTTTCTTGCTTTAACACCTCAAATTAGTTCCATGTATGTCCAGAGCTTTAACCATCACCCTACTCTTAAAAGATTATATATTAACAAGATCACCTCTTCATCCACTATGCCAAAGAGTTTGCAAGATAATTACTGCTGCATTTCCATGTGATTGTGACATCCAAACAGGGCTTCATTTAAGTTCAAACCTTAGTTCCATTTATGAAGAGAAATATAAATATATGAAACTATCTTGAGATTGTGAAAGAGATAAAAAAGATATTGCCAACAAAAGTCATGTTATTACTGATTTGAGTCCTATGGCTGTGAAGGATTATGGTAGTTTTCCATGCCTTTTGCGAGACAGATAGCTACTGCAGACAAATATTGTTTGAAGATTGCTTTGAAACTATCTGGGTAGAGTTAAAACAGTAGTTGAAATTTCTAGTCAATGAAAAATGAGTTTCAATATGCAAGTTGTTCATCATTAATTTTGTAGTCCTCAATCTTCCAAATCACCACCCCAAACAAGTTGTCAAGCCCCATCTATTATTTGGCCCCAGACTCAGAATGTCTCCAATGATAGTCATTTGATGCGACTTCATGGGAATATTCACCACAGAGCTTTCCTATGGATTGTCAATGATAAGAACCTAGTCTTTTCCCTAGCAACTTCCACATCATCCCCTCCAGGTTTTCGCTGCACACATTAAGTGCTCAATAAATAACCACTGATTAATTCTGAATTTCCCCACTTGCTGGAAATGCTGAAATTATTTCTATCAAGGGAGAAATCCAGCATTTGCAGAACTTCCTGAGCTCACGTTGCTTCAGGCACATCAGGTTTCCTCAGGGTGATGACTACCAATTATATTGAAAAGCCTGAATGCAACCACAGTCAGTTCTGGGGCAAGAAGCATCTCCTCAGTGGTGAGAAGCAAAGTAAGTTTAGGGAGAACTGGATTCTTCTGGAGTTTCTGTCCTTGGAAGCTCTATGATTTTAGTACATCTCTCTCCCCATGTATGTTACTCCATCTGAATCCTTAGTACCTCTGGGAGCGGAGTGGAAAGTATAAGCAGGGAGACTAGAGCGCTCAATATCTCGTAATTTAACATATGCTTTTAGCCTGAATGAATTTTCCTTTACTTCCCACTTATTGTGAATCTCATTTTTATCATTTTTCAAAGGACTAATAGAAGGAAATGTCCTAAAGAAAGGAAATGTTAAATATGGAAGATCATAAAGGTGAGATTCATGGTGGATTTTTTTTTCCTAAATCCCAGGCTAAAATTTGAATTTTTGGCCACTTGGATTAATGAGAAAGGAAACTGTGGCTTTAGGTTTAGGAAAGGTGGATCATTTCTATTGCATTTAGTAAACAGTTCTTGTGATTATGTAACCTTGGCATTCGGGACCTTGATGCATTCTAAATTCACAGAAAATATCTAGAGCAAAGGGCATGTTGTTTTTGGACATTTCGGTAGTACTTTCAACCTCTTTCTAGATCACCAGTTGTGACCAAGGAGTGATTTTTGCAGGAATTGACTTCAATAATGTTAAAGTATACATCACAGGGAGAATCTCGCCACATTAAAAAAAAAAAACCCTCAGATTTTCAAGTCCATGCTCTGTGACCTGAATTCCAAAATTCAGAGGGCTATGATTTATTGTAAAAAAGAACCTTAAGAATGTTATACAGTCAGATAATGGAAAGTAGCCCTGAAATTGTCTTGAATTTCCATTTTAATACTAAGTATACATGTTTGGGCTTAAAATCTCCAAAAAGCCCAGATCTCTGAAGAGGGATGGAATGGACTGGAAATTCTGACTTGACTCTTATTTGCCACAGAGACCTACAGTTATGGGCTTCAGCAAAACAGCAGAAACAGTATCACTTAGGAGTATACATTTGTCAAATATCAGTTAAACCAAGAGTCTGAAATCCACCAACACAAGGGAGCTCAAGATTTAAAAAATAAAAGAAAATACGTTTGCCACATATGATTGAATATTACTAGGTGTGTTCCATTATAAACGTGTCTGTTCAATTGTACCATTAAATGCCCATCATGTGATTCACATGCAAAAGTACATGGCAAAATTGCAAGGACATGGGAAACTGATGGAATTACAAGGGCACCCGATGTCATTGCCATGTAACGATAGCCGTTTCAGTGTCCCCACATTCATTTGTTTTTCAGGAAGTTGTACTGTATGAAGGCTTTTTTTCTGACAAACAGCTGTCTTTAAACAATGGAATGGAGAGAAAAATGGCACTGTAACTGTGTTGTCATGCTGTGTGTACTAAAAAATAGAAAAAGAAAATTGTGCAATTATTCAGGTTTGCAAAGTGGTTTCTGAACAAAACAGCCTTGCAGATAACCAAAACACAAGACCTAGAAAGGTTCTTAACAATCCAGTCTCAGAGATGGTGATTCTATTTATTTTACTGTCTATGGGCTTCAGGCTGGGTAGATGGGGTATGGGAGAAAGCAGTCTAATCAAAAGCAACACTTGCAGACTTGCAAAGATTTTATATTTATCAGCAAGGCTTTATTGATGTGTCACATTAGACTCAATCTGGGATCAACCCCCTTGAACTGGAAATCGTACGTCCGGATCAAAGCCTACTCTTATTCTATGCTTCCATAGTGATCTTTAATAGTGGAAGAGGAAGCACTGCAGTTCACAGGAGAAAACAACTGAAACCTTGTCTGCTTTCCCATAGCTGGCCCAGTCATCCTGCTCCTCTACACTGGAAATTTTCTTTTTCTATTTTTTAGACCACATCGTGTGTTTGACTCTAGACTCAGGCATACTAATGAGATACAAAAGCTGCTATTAAAATTCTGCTGAATCTCTCGGGAAGTGGATAAAAACTCACATATAAGGCCAATACTTTAGGCTTAATGCTCTCTTTGGATTCCATTTAGCCTGAATAGCATGTATAGAAAAATCATTGACTGTTCAGAGACCCTCGGTAATACCTATGACAGAGTGAGGGAGGTTAAATATCTATTCTCAGCTTTATCCCCAAATTCTGAGTTGGATGGTTTAAACTAATCAGTTAATATCTTCTTAATGTAGGAGCTAATGGGAATCGATGTAGTGCTGCAGGTTTGGGCCTCTTGTTTTGTCGGTCATCCCATTAAGGTCTTTCATCCCATCATTTACTGCAACAGGCCTTTACGTAGCACGGACCACAGAGGCAAGTGTTGCTGAGAGCATGTTTGGTATGTGGGTACCAAAATGAGTACAGATTTGTATAATGTAGACAGGTGTTCACATATGTCCACAGAATATATAAAAAATAGTGCTTTATCTACAAACATATATATGTATTTGTCATGCATGTATATGTTTACCTTATTTAATGCCTACTCAAAATAAATGGAAAAAGGCTACTTCATATGGATGTGTTAGATCTTCCATATGCATCTTTTTTAATTTATTTGCTGTACTTATTTAAAACCAAAGTTCAAAAATCAAATTGTATCCCAGCATCTTCATGTATACTTGGAATTACTATCATGGGCACATCCAAGATGAATTCAACTTTCAAGAAACCTTGGATATTGTTTAATCATCTGTGAAGGAACAAAGAATGTGCTTGATTACTTCGGTTGAATAGCTTTATTATGGATCTCTCTTAACTGAAGCGAAATCCAAAGACCTGAGAAGGACTAAACCAGCAAAGCAAAGCTCAAACCTATCCAAGGAAGCAAGACTCTCTCCTTTACCAGCAGGTCGAGGCAGCAGTTACTTGGCTTTGGAAGGGCTGGACTAGCTATGGAAATAAAGTTATTTTATTTTATTTTATTTTGTTATTTGCTTGTCACAATAGCTAAGCATTTTGGGGAAAGTGAAACAACTTTGTCGATTACTTTGCCTGCTTTGTATTGTTAGGGGATTGAAAAATGTCATTTTTTTCTTTTAAGGATGAAGACACAGACCTTTAAGATGGTTTTCTTTTTTCTGACACGCTTGGGTAATAACCCAATATATTAACTGTTAAATACTATAATTTATTTAATTAGTTTAGACCAAAAAATTGGACTTTGGGTAATTATTTAAATGATTTTGAATTAGTTTGATTTTATTCATTGTACTTATTTATCAAAATCTAGACTTAGTGCATCAGAGATGCAAATCTTCTTGTTAGAATACTTTGAAGTTAGTTTGCTTTATAAAGCAGCCAGATTCTGTTACAGACAGGGAAGAAATACAGGTTACAAAAAAGACATTTGAAGTATTTTTCTTCTTCTATTAATTTTTTCAATTGTTTGAATAACAACCGTTAAATTATTTAAATTAAGCCCACAGCCACACCTGGTCAGAAAGTGGGCCTCAGCTTTTAATTATTGGGGCACATGAAGCCTTCATAATGTAACTTATTTATTTAACTTATTCAGTACCTGCTGCAGGTGCACTTGTATAGTTTATATTTTTTATTTAAAACAACTTGAAGCACTACAATTTATTTGCTGTCGGAACAACAGAGCGAATTTTATGGGCAAGCAATGAATATTCAACCTGAAACTGTGCATTCAGCAACAAAAGGGAAGATATTGCTTCTCTTGCCTGAACTTTGGGGCTTCTTCAACATAAACTGGAAAAAAAAATTTAAAATCATGACGAGCAAAAAGAGAGAAACCCTTACACTAGCTGCTTCCAAGAATGAACTCTGTGTGTGTAAAAAAAAAGCAGAAAAAAGAAAAAAAAGAAAAACTTTCTATTTCTAGTGAGAACCAAAGAAGGCTACCTCACTGACTTTCCATTTGTAATTTTAATCGTGTTGATGATACCAAAGATACCAAAGATTTCTTTCTCTGTGCGGTCTGCATTTTGCTTGTGCTCTTTTATAGTTTGAACTATTCTCTCTGACATATGGTATGTACAGCTACAGCTCAGATACCCCAAAGAAATAAATACCTGTGTGGTGAGGTCCTGCTAATTTGGGAGAAGGATATTTTCTGTGATTATCTTTTTGGTTTGTGGACAACTAAGAAAAGTGCCCAGGTGCTGAAAAGCAAGTTCCTCTGACCCAATCTTTAAATCCCTGCAAACTTCTAGGACAAATTGAGGTTCTAATTTGGAGGATGGGAGTCATTTGTGTTGAGAATTGGTTGGAAATGAATGTAGCTTTTTTGAGCTATTTCTGGCATTCCAGGGGTGATTTAATAAATACAAAGTAAGAATGAGGTGGCAAAAAGCTAGAAAAATAAGTAGCTGGAAGTTTCTCAATAGAAAGAATTGTGAAGAAGTCCTAATTTAGTGGAAAAACACTTTTCCCATTTTCACCCTGTGAATGAATATTCGGTGTAAGGTATCGTCAGATTTTCAATTTCTGAATCTCTAAGTCCAGATAAAGGAAAGATGAAAACATGGCTTTTGAAATGTCCTTTTCATGGCCTTATGACCTCTATCATGTAACTAGCATGCTATGACAGAATAGTTTCATTCATTTTGAAGAAAGTTGCACCCACATTCCTTATGGGATAGGCCTGGGGATATTTTTGAAAGAAAACCCCCTCCTTTACCTCTATGACATACATGGAAGATTTGACTGGAAAAAAGGTCACTTTCATCATCATTCATCATGATACCATGTACGGGTCATCAATCGTCAATGGATTTCAACCCATTGATATTGTGACGTAAAATACATACATTGAAACAATCAGTATTGAATTTTTTTTTTCAGTGATTTCATCAGTTAGACCAAATCCAAGATTTCTTCATAAATCCCATTCACACCAGCTGATGCTCAATGGAGTTTTAGGTATCTAACGAGTCAGAATGAATGCTGCCCCCGCTTTCTTTTCCAGAAATGAACAGTGACCTAGAAATACATGCTTACCAAAGAATCTACATGCCAGGTTAAGAAATGGTTACTTAACAGTTGCCTCTTCCTGTCATGAAATTAATTTCTGTTCTTTTTATTTGTTTCTTTTCACCTCCATTCAGAAATGGTTACTTAACAGTTGCCTCTTCCTGTCATGAAATTAATTTCTGTTCTTTTTATTTGTTTCTTTTCACCTCCATTAAATGATTAAATTGCTGTTAAGATCCATTCATCAGAATGGACTTGTCTGTTAGCCAATGAAAACATTCTCACCCCTAGATCAAATGGGTTTTAGACACATGCAAATAACTGTCTCGTCCACAAGACTATTTACCGAGTAATAGTACGATGCACTTTCACTCAACATAGAACTCAGTCTCTGAGCTCTTAAATGGACCATTTAGTCACAGTGGCTGGCAAAAGAGCAGCCTTATTAGATCATCCAGGTCATACCCTTGCCAAGGCAGGATGTAATGCTTGGTAAAGGACAATAGCACTCAATCGGGTACAAAAGGCTGTGAAGAAGCTACTGTAGAGAACAGCTGTTGCTTCCCTGCCTGAATCTGCAATGCACCCATCCTGTCATGATCGCCATTTATTTTCATCTCTAAACTCAACACAAATGCTCTTCCTTCTCCCCAAACTAGGTCCAATAATGAAAGCTTTCTTTCCTCAAGAGACCAGAATGGCAGGGTAAAAGAGCTTTGGCTTTCAGATTCTCCTGTCTTGGAGCCAGAGTTCTCAGGGGGCCTGCTAGGTTTAGAGGAAATGATCTATTCAGTGCAACTCTTTCCTCTCTCACTTCCCCAACCTGCACCCAAAAACACATTTAGAGCCCGACGGCAGCCGGAACACAGAAAAATATCCCAAATTGGCAGAGTCCTCTACAGCAATCGCATTTCCTATCAGACTCATGCTTCACTTGCAAAGTGTGACATAACCATGGGACGAGTGCCTTGCTTGAACCAAAGCAACGACTTTGCCAGTCTGGACCTCTCTGTGCTTTTTTTATCCTTCCTGTGAATAATACCTCAGCTTCAACTGGGCCTCCATACTGTACCTGGTGGGCTTATTGTACTGTGGTGCTTTGCAATGCAACCCTGCAAAGAGCAAGATTTGTAATAATACCAAAGGTTCTTTCTCTAGTCCCTCCTCTTCTGTCTCCTCTTGTTCTTCTCCCTTTTCTATTTCTTCACGGTTCCAAAGCTTTAATATAAAACTGGGCATGTTGGCAACGCAGACCGCGCAATTCCTTACCGAATTTTCTCAGATATACCTCATAGATAATAGTGTTTAGAGTAATGTTATTATAGCGTATGTAATAAATTATTCACTGTTTCTTTTGGTAACTGTGATTTAAAAAAGCTTTATACGTTTTAGGTTGTGCTTTTGTAATAGACGAAAAGGTGCGCTTAAAAATGTAAGTCATTTTTTTCCCCTTTGGATTTTATTTATTATGGATTGGGGAAAATTGCAGAATGAGCCCAAAGTTTACAGTTTCATATTTTGCTGAAGAAACAATCTGTGTTCATTTGCTCTGTTGAAAAAAATTATTTTCTACATTTGTGCTACTTGGTCTGAACAATTAATTGTTCTGTGTTAACGGTGTAATATTATAATTAGCAACTGCCAATCAGTGCTATAATTTTATGCATGAGGCTAAAAACCTAGCAGTGTGATGCATTGTGGTTCTTAATAGCAACATTTTTCATTTGGAACTAGGTCTTTCCCTTTTGTTAAATGGACTTTATTTATGCATGGGAGCCTGTTATTTGTTAGCAATTGTGGACAATTGTGTATACATTAAACTGTGAAAATGTGCACAGTTCAGCCTCGGACAGTGATGATATTGGTTTACACTGGGAGATGTCTCACCCTTAAAATACCTTAAGATCAGTATTTGTATAAAGTTGGATTCTTATTGGGTTCAGATACCAATTTGGGGTCCCTAAGGCCCACGTGCACCTAGTTTATGCGTGAATGGTTTCAAAATACCCATAGAAAATTGATTAACTGCATTTTTTTTTCACCTCAAGGAGTTCCTTTGGCTTTATGGCAATAAACACCATTAGACAGAACATGCAAGGTATCTGGAGGAAAAAAAAATCATCCAAAATGTAAATTTCTCCTATTGTTTTGGCTGGGAATGACCATTTTTGACTCTTTGAAACTGGTTCCTTCTTATATTTGTAAGAGGGTCAGGACACAGCTTGAACCAAAACAACTTCAGAATGAGCAAGCCCACTGTAGCTTTGCCGCCTGTTACCATTAACGACAATGCAGGCTCTTCCAGTGATTCAGTCTAAAGGACATGATTGGAATCTACACCCATATGCCTTGCCTATGCAACTGTACTTCCATTATCTTTAGAGTCAGACATGCAAAAACTCATTTTACCTAAGTCTTACTGAAATAAGTTTGCATAGATTTCCCCCCTACTCTCTGGGATGGAGTCTCTGTCTCATTCCTCTCTTCCTCTCAATCTTGGCTTCTTAAGGTTGATAAAAGTACATTTCTGGACAGTATTCCAGAAATGCTACTATGAGCCAAATGCCCTCATTTCTCTGAAACCTCCCACACCTCCAAAATGATGGTTTAGCAGCACCAGGATTGATAAATTCATCTTCTTTTATAACTGGGCTCCGACACTCAGTTGGAAGGTTCACACTGACTTAACCCATCAACCACGCTTAACATAAAGCCAAATCAACTACCAAACACACTTTACTTTGCATAGGAGACTGCGACTTAGTCAACGAATAGTTTAAAAGTGGCAGTCTGCTATGCAAGACATTTGAAGTCAACGTCAGTAGAGTGTCGATATTGTCTGTCATTGAGAATATATTGGAAATGTGCTTTCATTAGTGCAAAAAAACAATTTTTTATTTGGCCTTATAAAGTAGCTTGTGATAATGAGAGCTTTGTAATATAGTCTGTTTATTTTTTTTTCTTATTTATCTGCCAAAGATGGTAATGGAAACAAGGATTTTAAATAGGTTTTTGTAAGACAGTTAATGATTGTAATAGTGTTTAATCTTCCAGAAAGCTTTATATGTTCTTCCGCAATAAGCCACATCGATATTTGTTTCAATAAGTTCTCCCCATGCTAACAGATCCACAGACTATTCCTACCAATGCGGATGTTGTAATATCTTCAAAGTTCATAATGCATTTTCAATCCAAAGAGAACCAAGGGGTATGTGAGACAACTGACAGTGTCCAGCACTGTTGAACGCAAACAATGCTTGGGCCAGCTCACTAAGATTTGCCAAGAATACTTGTATGATGAAATTTAAGGTATATTTTATTATGCCATTTTATGTCATTTTTTTAACTTTGTGGAAGGTGGTATGTTGAATCGAGTGTAAGCTGAGTTTTCCAGACAATTAAAGTAGCTACATCGTGAATGTTATTTTATTATTAAAGGGTTTTTACTCAATGATTTGTGCCAGTAGATGTCCTTTTCTGTGGAAAAAGAGGTCCATGTAACTATCCCATATTTGGTTTTAGATTACTAATATAATTATGGTTGATTCAAGTAAACTAGAAAATGAGAGCCCTGAGTGGGGATGTCAAGGCATGGGACTGAAGAGGTATTAAGAGTGCTGTTCCCTTGAATTCCCAATTCCCAGAGGTGGCAGTCTTTAAAGTAGAACAGGATCAATTTAAATGACCTCGGCCCCCACCACCCCCGCCAAAACCCGTCAGCCCCCCAGGTCCACTCACTGCATCAGCAATCTTCCTAAAACATCATCTCCAAGATTACCTATTTAGGTCTATTGTGGGATCTCAGACTTAACATTTTAAGCATAGGAAGAGTTGGACAGAAAGGAAAGAAATACTAAGCTGCCTTCAGATATTTTTGCTGGAAAATTCATTTTCCTAGATAACCATATAAACGAACTCCAACTTTTATAAATGTTCTTACAAGTAGACGGTGACTTACTTGTCACTGCTTATTTTGCTGATGGTCCAGTTTCCCACTGAAACATTGGATTCACCTGAGGTCAGTTGTACTTTGATTCGACAATAGGTCACATGAAAGATTCCTACAGAGGGGCTAAATCCATATAAACCAATAGCAGCACTCTCCCCTATAAAGTCCTTCTTGAGAGTAATTCATGGCTCTTCCTTTCCCACCTTACAGGCCATCCTCCAGCTTTTATGTGATATTTCTAACTTGGATTGAGGGTGGTAAGGACTATGGAGAGGTTGGTTGGGGGAAGGAGGGACGGTAGAAGGGGAAGAATTTTCGGGGTATGGTGGATTTTTAGCAATACAACTAACTTTATCTTTGGGGTTGAAAGAGGTAAACGAGACCACAAGCCTCATTATTTGTCTCTGTCTAGCTCCCCAGCTGCTAATTACAGGCCATTGAAAATGACTGTGTTGGTTCTAGATACAGTCACTTTGGGGTTGTGGTTTTCAAACTAATTGGCATTTGGCTAGGACATCAAGATCTGGAAAGTCCTATCTAGACAACGGATGATAATCTGTGATCTCAATGTTGACATCCTCAGGCTTCTGTCATTTTACCCTAAGCAGGAAAAAAGCTTTTCCTCTGACTTAAAAACTTGTTAGTTTGCTCAGCATGACGTGACCTGAGGTCTAGATGATATTTGGAAGGCTTCTGACACTGACCTGACTGTGTAGGTAAGAATAAAAGCCCAAAGCCTAGACATTGCTGTGATGATCATCCCACCAGTTGCTTTGAAATCTGATGTTGAACTTAGTTTTCCTGAAATAACGTGGAAAATTACACAAGAACAACTTGGATCGAAGGGTTTCTTTGCATGCCATTAATACTGTAGCAGCAATAAAAGTGTCAAGAGAAACCATAAGATGAATCAAATTGAGATTCCAAAGACAGACGGGTAAGGTCTACAACAGGAAATGGATAACTTTATCTTAGGTGTTTTCCATTTTATTCAAGCTTCCAGTGTTAATGTAGAGTTAGACACTACTGAAGCTTTACTCACTGGATCTGAAATACCACGCTTTTTCACCAACGAAGCCGTTGGCCAACAGTTCAATCCCACTTGTCATATTTTCCTTATCAACTGGATCCAGTCAAATTAAATAATTATTCAAGGAAAAAGCACCAAATGTGTAATTATAATAATAATGTTGGTATTTGTTAAGCACTTACTATGTGCAGAGCACTGTTCTAAGCGCTGGGGTAGATACAGGGTAAGCAGGTTGTCCCACGTGAGGCTCACAGTCTTCATTCCCATTTTACAGATGAGGTAACTGAGGCACAGAGAAGTGAAGTGACTTGCCCACAGTCACAAAGCTGACAAGTGGCAGAGCCGGAATTCAAACCCATGACTTCTGACTCCCAAGCCCGTGCTCTTTTCACTGAGCCATGCTGTTTACCTTTTCATCAAAAGAAGGAGTTTATTCAATTATCATTTTCTATCTTAAGACTACTGTAGAAGAAACTAGATTCCTACAATAGATATAAACATGACTTCCATATCTCACCTTCAGTCTTTTTCACTCTGGGTCTCTGAAATATCGTCAAATGATAAAGGATCTAAGCTACAGATCATTGGAGGTTTAGGGTCCCACTCTCAAGTGCATCTATTTCTTGCCAAATTACAGGTTTAGAAATTGATCCTCCTCTTCTCTTCCTACTTTTTCGATATTGATGTTCACTAGAGTGGTGAGGCTGAAAGCAACTGATTGCTCTTTCTTTGGACCTAGGATTTCAAGCTTAGAACAGTGATTTGCTACTTTTTTCATTTCACTCCTCATTATAAGCCCAGGGTGCATTTTGGTTTTAACATCCTAGGGCCTCCCTTTGAGGAAAGAGTGGGAAACAGCAGACCTCTGGCTGTTGTTTGAAGAGGTGGATTAAATCCAAGATTTTCCCTCTGTGGATGTCAGAAGGAGGGTACGTTTGAGGATGTGTCTACCAACTCTGTTATATTGTACTCTCTCTCAAGTGCTTAGTACAGTGCTCTGCCCATAGTAACCACTCAATAAATACGATTGATTGATAAGTCTGACACAACTCCACTTTGAATTACAACTTTCATTTGCTATCATCACCAACTGGGCCGTTGTTCACTAGTGGGAAAAAGAAACACAAAGTGGAAATGGAGAGATGCCTAGTTCACCTAGCTCATCAGGCTGTCCTGGTCCCCGTTTTCTTCTACACACCTGCCAAATGCTCTGAGAAGGTTACTGTCAACTGCTCCAGGGGTACAGCTTTTTCATCTGCTCCTCCTTCTGCCATTGGTTAGAAGTTCATAGAAATGTAAAATCCTCAGGTAAGATTTTTCACCCTCCAAATTCCCAAAGAAACATCACAACCAGATGGGAGAGTCTTCACCAACGGAAATACATTCTCTCATAGATAGAAATCCTCCCCTCTAAACAAATCATTTCTAATCAAATCTGCTAGGAATCTAGGAGTCACCTATTTTTTCCGTGTCTACATTTTGACTTGATGCTACTACTAAGAGAAATAATTTGAGACTGCAAACAAAAAGGGATGAGGGGAAAAGCCATCTCTTCTCCATATGCCCTGGACACTCTCCTTCACTTCCTAGGTATTGAGTTGCCCTTTGCCTGCCAAAGCCTCACAAGTGAGTCTATTCTCAACTATCGAAATTCAAACCAAATTGTTTTGTCGCACACATTCTTCCTTTCTTTCATCTGATAACTCCAGAGTGCATTAATAGTAAGATTTCCCATTTGACATTGTTAGTCATGACCTGAAAAATTTGGTCAAAAGCTAAGGAGTTATAGGTTTCAATTGCTACATTGCCTGGAGTTTCAATGTTGTTGTGTTGTTTAAATCATTAGGGCACTTTAAATCCTTTGCTAAATTTCCTCTCCTTTGGGAGATTCAGTTGAGTGTTAATTACTATTTTCGATTGCTAGTTTGCTAACATGGTGTCACCCACCTGTTTTTGTCTGCGACATTGCTTACACTGGATTCTTTATATTTTTATTCCTATCATTAAATGGTAGTGCTGTAAATTCTGCGATTAATGTCAAATAAACTGCTTTAATTCACCTGCAGTGACTCAATTGATTTCTTCTACTTGCATGAAAGTGGGAATCCCATGTAAACATAATCACCTCCCAGATGGATCCAATGCGATCAAATGCTTAATGTCTTCTACAAGAACTCACTGTCCCATCCTTCATCAGGACATTAAACCTGACAAATTGCCTTGGATGAAATGGCTCTATATTCCTCGCCTCTTCTTCCTGGAAGCCTATTTGAGAGTGCGAGCAAGCCTCCAGAACCACTGCCAGTGGTAGAAATAGGGAAAACTCAACCTCTCAGCTCTACCAGCAGGCAAACAACTCAACTGTAGGCAAATGGTGTTACAGGAATGAAGGTAGGAATTGTGGAGGAAATAAATTTCTTTCCTTCTCTGAGGATGGCTGTTCATAATCACATAAGAAGGTTTCTTGAGGGTAGGGATCATTTCTATTAGTTCGATTGTACTTTTCCAAGTGCTTAATACAATGCTCTGCACACAGTATGTGCACAGTACATACTATTGATTGTTATCACTCAAACGAAAGGAATGAGGAAGTGGGTCACACAAACATCCTGATTTTCCCAAGTTTCCTGGCTGATCATGCAATAATACCAAAGAGTAGCAACTGGGTTGGATAATTATAGCATTTATTAAATAATTCTATGTGTCAGGGGCACTATGCTAAGCAAGGGAAGGACTTCACACAAGGTCCCTGTACTACGTAGGACTCACAGTCAGAGCTGGGCACAGTAAGTAAGATCATATCTTAGCCAGGACTTCAGGAGAACATTTTTTACAACACGGTCTCTTGCCAATGCTAATGAGAAAGTAGAAAAGTTCACCAGTGAACCAGGAAGATCAGTTCCTTAGAACTTTCTCCCCAAAAGTGTGCTTCCAGAATTTGAAGAATTCAAGAGGTAGCATGGCTTAGTGGAAAGAGCATGGTTTTAATCCCAGCTCCACCACTGTGGAGCTGTGTCAGCTGTGTGACTCTGGGCAAGTCTCTTAATTTATCTGTGCCTCAGTTACCTCCTCTGTAAAATGGGGATTAAGACTGTGACACCCCCCCACATGGAGCAACCTGATTACCCTGCATCTACCTCAGCACTTAGAACAGTGCTTGGCACATAGTAATAATAATATCGTTGGTATTTGTTAAGCGCTTACTTTGTTCCAGGCACTGTTCTAAGTGCTGGGGTAGGTACAAGGTGATCAGGTTGTCCCACGTAGGGCTCAGTCTTCATCCCCATTTTACATATGAGGGAACTGAGGCACAGAGAAGTTAAGTGACCTGCCCAAAATCACACAGCTGACAGGTGGCAGAGCCAGGACTTGAGCACCTAGCAAATACCATCATTATTATTATTTTTATTACATTTTTCAATTTTTTTAAACTAAAATTAACGTGAACTTCATTTTTTTTCTTCATTTTAAATTAGTTTGGATTCTAAGTTTTTCTCAAGTTGATGACTTGAAATTCAATTTTTGGCTTGAATTTTTGTGCCAAATACTGAACTAAATGCTTGGAAAAGTACAAAAGGGTCAAAGACCTGGTTCCTGCCCTCAAGGATCTTATAATCTGAAGTGAGGGACAACAGGAAAATGAAGAAAAAATCAGAGATACAAGTAGTACATAAAAAATATGGAAAATGAATAAATAAATAAAACATGATCAATATGCCTTATAAGTCTAAGGATAACTGTTGGGGTTACATGAGTAGAGGAGGTGATAGTGATATTTCAGTTGGGAGATACTTCACAGAGGAGGTAATTTTCAGGAGGACTTTGAAAATGAGGAAAGATTTGAAATCTGCCAGATTTGAAAGGAGAGGCAGTTGCAGGTAGGGAGAAGGGTGAAAGCAATGGGTCAGAGATGGGAGAGTAGAGAGTTAGAAGGTTAAATCAGGCCAGATATAAATCTTGGGAAGAAGAAAACACCTGAGATGCATAATATCTGTCCAGGCATATATATGTATATATTTAAATAGCACATTGGAGAAGCAGCGTGGCTCAGTGGAAAGAGTCCGGGCTTGGGAGTCAGAGGTCATGAATCCCAGCTCTGCCACTCGCCAGCTGTGTGACTGTGGGCAAGTCACAACTTCTCTGTGCCTCAGTTATCTGTAAAATGGGGATTAACTGTGAGCCTCACGTGGGACAACCTGATTAGCCTGTATCTACCCCAGTGCTTAGAACAGTGTTCTGCACATAGTAAGCACTTAACAAATACCAACATTATTATTATCTGATGACACTGTATTCCTCCCTGGCTTTTAGAGGTCAATTACTTAAGTAGCCATAGCAGATTAGTTAAGGATTCTTCAGTTATAAACATTATTGTCAGCTAAAGAACTTGTTTTCCTTTCTTCTTCATTTTTCTTTCCCAGATTTCTTATTTCTTAGCTAAAAAGGGAAACTAAGCAAAGAAAAAAAACACTGAAACACTGGCAATTCTGTCCTTGTTTCTTTCACCAAGTCACCTATTTCTGCTCTTCATCATCCTAGGATATTCATTGAGCCACACCACCTGAAAGTCTCTAGGAACTTGACATACTTTAATATAGCGAAAGCAGGGTTTTTGCCTTCAAGGAGCCTACACTGAGCATAGACTACAGGTTCAGCTGTTTGAGGACCCAGACTGTATATAGATTCTCAATGGACAAAAGCAAACTGGTGGCAAATAATAATGGTGGTATTTTTTAAGTTCTTACTACGTGCCAAGCATCGTACTAAGCTCTGGGCTAGACACGAGATAATCGGGTCAGACACAGTCACTATCCCACATGGGTCTCACAGTCTAAGTAGGAGGGAGTATAAGTATTGAATCCCCATTTTTGAGATGAGGAATCTGAAGCAGGGAGTTGAGTGACTTGCACAAGGTCACACAGCCGGCAAGTGGCAGAGCTGGAATTAGAATCCAGGTTCTCTGACTCCCAGGCCTGTGCTCTTTCTGCTAGGCAGTGCTACTTTATACACTGGGACAACTGGGTACTTAATGCCCAAAACTTCCCCTGCCTCAGAGCTTCACAGCAGGTCTCAAGGGGATCCACAAGGCTATAGAAGGGTGTACTCCATCCACCCAGTGGCCCGTCACCGTCAGAGCCAACTTCAGATATTTGACTTCCCTGAGGCAGGAAAAAATTTGCCACCCCATCCTTAGAGTGTCCACCCCGATGTGTGTGGCACTTAATTGTTATGCCAGGCATGAAGTGTGGCAGAATGACGTGATAGGAAACAATTTGCAGAAGTCCTCTTGATTCTGCCTGAACCCACGTCAAGAATGTAATAATAGTAAAAACAAATAGTAATTGCAAATTACTGACAATTTTAATTGCACAGTTAGCAGGCCTCAAAGTTGCTGGGTTTCAGATGTTCTGAGTAGAAAAATCAAGTAACTTCTGGTTGTAGAGCACTATACTCGTTGCTTAGAACCATGTAATAAAAGTAAAAGACCCTGGTCCTCAGGGAGCTTATAATTGACTGAGAGACAGGCAGATCCAAAGTATATACAGGAAAAGGGAGGGGAAGGGAAAATATAGCTACAGTTTGTACAAGGAGGGTTTTAGAAAGTAAATTCAGTGTAGGAAGAAATGATTTTGGACATTAACATGGCTCTGGCCATGGCTTGAGGCTTCTTTGCTTCCCAGCCTCTGCCTCAGCCTTACTTTACTCCGTATAGTACTTTGCATTTTTGCAACAACATTTGCTACAGTAAAATATCAATAATAATAATAAAAATTATGGTACTTGTTAAGCACTTACTATGTGCCAAGCACTGATCTCAGCAGTGGGGTAGATACAAGGTAGTTAGAATGGACAGAGTGTCTATCCCACATGGGGCTCGCATTCTTAATGTCCATTATATAGATGAGATAACCAAGGCCCAGAGAAGTTAAGTGACTTGGCCAAGGTCACACAGCAGACGTGGCGGAACTGTGATTAGGACTCATGGCCTTCTGACTACCAGGCCTATGCCCTATCCACTAAACTACACTGCTTCTAATGGCAAGGGGTGTAAATCGTTCTGCTTGTGGTGGAATGAACGATAAAATAGGAATTAGTGCTGTAATGTCTGTCATGGTGATATCTTTGAACCATCTACTCCCTTACCCATTCATTCCCACTGAATCAAAAATTGCTTTAATGTGTTTTCCCCATAATGCAAGGTTCTGCACAAACCCAACTATCAGTGCATCAGAGTGCTCCATGTATGCAGTCCTTCCCCTGCCCCCAAACTATTGGAGGAATAATAATAATAATAATTATGGTATGTGTTTAGCACTTACTGTGTAACAGGCACTGTACTAAGCGCTGGGGTGGATATAAGCAAATCGAGATGGACACAGTCCCTTGTCCCATGTGGGGCTCACAGTTTCGATCCCCATTCTACAGATAGGAAACTGAGACACAGAGAAGTTAAGTGACTTTCCCAAGGTCACACAGCAGACAAGTGGCAGGACAGGGATGAGAACCCATGATCTTCTGACTCCTAGACCCATGGTCCATCCACTATGGAAGACAGGACATCCCTTAGAATACCAATTTAAATAAACATCCATGCAAAAAGTATGGATATGCTGATGTAACAAACCCAGAGATGTGAACACAGATGTAAAAATAGGATGTGGGCTGCAGCTGAGACGGAAAGAAGAGGGAACCTGACGCTGGTTTTCCCTATCCTGGAGTTGGTCCAGAACCAAGGGCACAGAACAGACAGAACCCTGCTAAAGCACTGGGATGAGGGCCCTCACTGCGGCAACTCTGTAGCACAGAAGCAGCGTGGCTCAGTGGAAAGAGCCCGGGCTTTGGAGTCAGAGGTCATGGGTTCGAATCCCGGCTCTACCACGTGTCAGCTGGGTGACTGTGGGCAAGTCACTTAACTTCTCGATGCCTCAGTTACCTCACCTGTAAAATGGGGATTAACTGTGAGCCTCACGTGGGACAACCTGATTACCCTGTATCTACCCCAGTGCTTAGAACAGTGCTTTGCACATAGTAAGCGCTTAATAAATACCAACATTATTATTATTATTATTACTGGGAGCCAACATGCTCATTTTCAAACTTTCCTTCTTCTGTCAAAAGCTGCCCTGCTGAGGGATTTAACCTACAATAAGGGACCCTCCATGAGGTACAGCTTAATCCCTCTAGCTTGTAAACTCACTGTGAGCAGGCAATGTGTCTGTTTATTGTTCTAGTGTACAAGTGCTTAATACAGTGCTTTGCACACAGTAAGTGCTCGATAAATACAATTGAATGAATGCTCTGAATACATTAAGTGCTCAGTAAATACGATTGAATGGATGAGCAGAAAAAGTTTCCTTTGGGGTTTACCTCCTCTGGAAAGAGATCACTGAAATCCTGTGCCTTCCAATAAAAAGTATCAATCAATCATTGTATTTATTGAGTGCTTACTGTGTACACAGCACTGAATGAAGCACTTGGGAGAATACAATGCAACAGATTTGGTTATGTTCCCTCCTCACACACGATTATAGTCTAGAGGGGGAGGCAGACATTAATATAAATAAATCATTTATAGATATGTACATAAATCTGTGGTGCTGAGGGAAGGACAAATACCAGATGCCCGACAGGCACAGAGCCAGTGCATAATAGGTGACACAGAAGGGACAGGGAGTTAGGGGAAAGAGGGCTTAACTGGGGAGGAAATGTGACCTTAATAAGGCTTTGAAGGTGGGAAATGTGGTGGGGTCTGGCATAAATGAAGGGACAGGGAGTTCTAGGCCAGAGGGATAACATGGAAAAGAGATTGGTGAGATAGACAGGATTGGGACATAGTGAGCAAACTGGCACTAGAAGAGAAAAGTGTGCAGGTTGGGCTGTAATAGATCAGTGAGGTAAGGTAGGAGAGGGTAAGATGATTGAGTGCTTTAAAGCCAGTGGTAAGGAGCTTCTATCTGATGCTTTGTACTCTCCCAAGTGCTTAGTACAGAGCTCTGCAAATGCTAGTGCTCAATAAAAACTATAGATTGATTTATGTGGAGGTGGATGGGCAACCACTGGAGGCTTTTGAGGAGTAGAGAGACATGGACTGAATACTCTTTTAGAGAAAATGATCCGGGCTGCAGAGCACGGGCCTGAGAGTAAGAGGACGTGGGCTCTAATCCCAGCTCTGCCACTTACCTGCTCTATGACCTTGGGCAAGTCACTTAACTACTCTAAGCCTCAGTTCCCTCATCTGCAAAATGGGGATGCAATACCTGTTCTTCCTCCTACTTAGACTATGAACCCCATGGGACCTGATGTATCTACCCCAGTACTCAGTAAATTGCTTGGCACAACGTAAGTGCTTAACACATACAATTATCATTATATTATTAGCGTTAGTATTGACTGGTATAGGAAGAGACAATAGGCAGTAAGATCAGTGAGGAGATAGATGCAACAGTCAAGGTGGGATAGAATGAGTGCTTAAATCAGTGAAGTGGCAATTTGGATGGAGAAGAAAAGAAGGAAACACACTTACTTCTCTGCTTATAGGATCTTCTATCAGCAGGTCCCTTCTACTTCAGAGTAGAGCTGAGGCAACAAGGAGCTCCGGCGTTGCAGGGGAAAAGGCCAAGAGCAAAAAAGCAAAGAGCAAAGAGAGATACATTACATGTGCCAAACTGTCTTCCCTCCTTCAAAGTCCTACTGGGAGCTCACCTCCTCCAGGAGACCTTCCCAGACTGAGCCCCCCTTTTCCTCTGCTCCTCCTCCCCTCCCCATCACCTCTACTCCCTCCCTCTGCTCCACTCCCTTCCCCTCCCCACAGCACTTGTATATTTGTACATATTTATTGCTCTATTTTATTAATGATGTGCATTTATCTATGGTTCTATTTATCTATTTAGATGGTATTGATGCCCGTCTACTTGCTTTGTTTTATTGTCTGTCTCCCCCTTCTAGACTGTGAGCCCGCTGTGGGGTAGGGATTGTCTCTATCTGTTGCCGAATTGTACTTTCCGAGTGCTTAGTTCAGTGCTCTGCACACAGTAAGCACTCAATAAATGCGACTGAATGAATAAATGAAATTCGGCCACGGAACAGGACCCAGAATCTCAGTTTTAGCCATACCTGGAATCAGCTTGGTTCCACTTCATTTGGCTTTCATCCGGCGCTTAGTACGGTGCCTGGAACATAGCTAGCACTTCAGAAATACCATTATTATTATGTTACCTTTCCAGTGCTGTTTGGCAGTCAACACAAAGAGAGTCACCCCGTCACTATCCCCGGGCTGCCCGGGAGAGCTATTGCAAGTGAGTTTGGGAATTGGGGGGGAGCCAAAATTCCTGACCTCACAATCCCTTCCCCACTTACCCTGCCCTCCTTTAACTTTCTAAGCCACTCGGATGTGGTAGGGATATTCGAGGAGAATGAAGAGGAGGGCGAGAGAAGGACAAGTAAAGAAAAAATTGAAATGGACCAGCTGGGCCACAGGTGGCAGTGACAGGATGACGTACGATAGGCTTGTCTGTGACAGCAGTGCAAGGTGCCCCTCTGGCTCTTAAGCTTAAGAATTCAGGTCAATAGGTGGATTTGAAATTTGGAATGATCTAGATGGGCTGTCTATCCAGCCTTGATTCAGTGGATAATCACCGTGGGGGGCGGGGGAGAGAGGAGGGATATGTCGACCTGGCCTACCATCAGCACCAGGGGTTAGAATGACAGAGGAGAAGATCCAAAGCTGGCAGGAGGTTGAAGCACGGACTGATGGGGAGGGAAGGATTCCAGGGTCCAGGGAACAGGAACAGTGCCTCCTGAGGAAACTTTGGAAGGATCCCGGGGAAGGTTAAATCAGGCAACGCCAGCCAGGAGAGGGGAGTGGAGGTTGATGGGAGAATGACAACGAGAAAAAGAGTAGAAAAGATGACACCAAGACTAATGCAGGTTGTGCGGGGTCATCCCCATTTTCTCGGAGGTCACCCCCCCAGGGAGCGCATTTTCCAGGCACTTAGCAGTGGCCGCATCTGGAATAGGGATTCCCATAGCATTTCATTAGGCTGACAGAAGAGCTGAAGGATGGATGGGTTGAGATTCACTGTCTCAGTGCTACAATCTCACACCCAAACGGCAGCAGTGCTGGCTCAGTCATTTAAAACACTTCAGATTCTTAGAATCCATTTGAACCACCTTGTGATTTTTATGGCCTTTCCCACACTATATTGAAGCTTTACCTGTCACAGCCGTGGCTGACACGTTCAGCTCCCCGTGTCCCTGCATTTTAACGAACAATCCGTGCCGGGGGCTTCGGAGAGAGACACGACCTACCAGGGCTCCCCCAGTCAATGAACGAGGAGAAAGGAGTCGCCGGCAAATCCTACAGGGATGGCATATTGAGTGAAGAGGAGAGGAAGAGCACAGAAGAAATGGAGCAATTACTGCTAGACTCTGTCCAATCTGCTTGGATTCAGTTCTGGCAGTACAAAAATCTAAACAGCGGTTTGCAAATATTCCACATTCTGGTACCTGTGAGGCTACGCCTTTCCTTTGAACCCGTGGAGGGTTCCATGGAGGACCCCACTGCATCTAAGACAGACGCCCCCTGGCCATCTGACACCATAAGAGTGGATCCTGCCTTTCCGACCGTTAGGGTGATGCGCCATTCATAGCCAAAGGCCATTTTCCTGGAGCAGTCAAGAGTTGGAGGAGTGTCTTGTGGAATTTTTCAATTTGATCTTACTGTTGTAATTGATTCCTGCTTTCTGTGGGATTACCTTCGCCCATTTAGACTGTGGGCTCTAGGTGACAGGGACCGTATCTGAATTGGTATGTCTTATTTACTTCAGCTCTTAGTACAGTGCTTGGTATAAAGTTAGTACTTAATAAATGTAGTAATACGATCACTACTATTAATACCACTACTAAAAATAGTAATATTACACTGCCTCAAGAAGGTTTTTAACTTACCACAGTTTACCTGGGCAATACAGCAGATCTTAAAGATGGGAGGAGGGGGGAAGCTGGGGAGTAGGGGGAGAGGAGATATATTGGGTGAGCTCCCTGGAGGTGGTGGCCAACTTGTTTTGTTCATAAATTGCCATAGGCTTCACCAAGCAATCCCTCAGCGCTCTGCAGTTCCCGTCTCCACAACCTCCTCAGCCTTCCTTTCAGGCTCCCATTTTTGATGTGCCTTATGAGACTCTTCCAGGTCCAACTGCACTAAGACCATCCTCCCCTGCTTATTTTTGTGCTCAAAGATGATGGTCCTTGGCTGTGAGCTTCATGGGGGTGAGTTTAGTCGAAAAGACTGACGCATGACAGGTAAATCTTTCCATACGGGGACAGTGAATGCCACAGCAAAGGGTGATTGTCATAGTCACTAGCACCAATTTTCAGCTGTGTATCTTGTCTGTGAGATCTTCCTAAAGTCTCCGCTCTCAAAGAGTTTCCCCCATTCCTGACTGCCTTGGGCCAGGCTAGTTCACTGAGTTGAACCAGCCACTGGAGCTTCCAGCTAGCCCCTCTGTTCCGCCATATTGGGAGCAGCCTGTTTTGGATCTGGCAATTTACGATACAGAACTCCAACAGATATAGCAGTTGAAGCCGCTGAAGGGCAGTCGGGTCAAATAGCATTTTGGAGAGAGGAGGTGAGTTAAAATGACAATCAGAAACAAGAAATGTCCATCCCAACATGGTTATGGCTAAATGGTATGTGCCTTCTGATTCCCATCCCTTGGCTCCATATCCAATAGAGCCCTTCTGTTCCTAGTGCAGAGATCTGTTAAGGGCAGCACCTAGCAAACACCAGATGGTGATGATGATGACAATGATAGTGACCAGACCCAACACCAGCCCTGATCTGATCTTTCAGCCCTGATCTGATCTTTCAGCCCTGCAAGGAACAACAAGAAATTGGATAGAGAAAGGAGTTGGGAAAGGGAAATTGGACAGAAATGGGTTCTGTGAACACAATATGGCCAGCTGGAGAATTCAGGGCTTGAGCAACAGACAGGATTTATGGTTGGTTCCATTTGGGGAGAGTAATAATATGTATTGTGGCAGTTATTAAGGGCTTATAATACAGGCCAAGCCCTGTACCAAGTAAATACTGAGGTAGATTCAGTGCAACCAGGTACGATTCAGTCCCTGATCCACATGGAGCTCACAGACTATGGAGGAAGAAAGAAGAGGAAATTAAACCTCATTTTGCAGATGAGAAAGCTGAAGTCCCGAAAGAGTGACTTACCCAAGGTCATACAGCACACAAGGGGAGGAGCTCAGGATTGGAACCAGGGGACCTTTCCCCTAGGCCATGCTGCTTCTCTTCTTTCCAGTACCCATCAGCGCCAGCTTCACAGAGGATGAGAAAGCACAGTACAGCCTGTCCACTGACTTAGACTGGAGACATATCTTAGCTCTTCTGGTTCATTTGTTGGTTGAAACTGGCTTCCCTTTCTTTGCTTTGTTTACCATTTTCAGGAATAGATCCTTCTAGGCAATACCCCCTGAGCATTCTATTTTGTGTTCCAGAGATCTGTCTCTAACCCAACTCCCACTGCATCTGCAAACTTTTCATTTCCTTTCCAATTTTCCTGCATGGTTTGCAAATATAACACAGCCATCAGTGATACCGAGTCCCTCTTTTCCATTGAGTAGCAACTCTAGGATGGCTGTAAGCAGCTTCCGGGAGATTAGGTCTCCCTGCTTGACTGCTCTGCATGGATTTATACATCATTTATATATCCATTGTGCAATTGCAGCTCATCTCCTCCAGGAGATCTAAATCAGTGCATCAAGTTGACTTCAGTTTTGTTGACTGCATGGAAAACAGCTTGGAATTTCACTGAGTTGTGTGCTTTCTTGCCAAGAGCTGATCATAAAACAAACTGGATTCAGTGTATTTCATATTTAACTGTCAGAGAGGCAGAGAGAATGTGGTCAACAGTTGAGTATCCTAAACTGAATCCAGCTTATTCTCTGATGATACACAGTCTGAGGTCATTCTGAATGGGGTTTAGTATAGCTCGGTGCATACTTTGAGAAGTTGTGAGAGGAGCGTCACTAGACAGTAGTTTTCAAATTCTTCAAGTCTCCTTGCTTCCTTGACAAAATTTTCCTCTTTTTTTACCAAACCAGAATACCTTTTGTTCAAATCTGCAGTGACTTCCTATAAAAGTCACAGTGAGTCACATTCAGCCAGGAATAAATACAGAAATAGTCCCAGAGGTAATTTGGGAAGAAGTTGAATTTGCTGCTCACAATGTAAAAAGTGGAAAGTGGCCAGAATCTCTCAAAGCAGAAAGTATACTTTCATGAAATATGCTGACTCAACAATTCAAGGCACAGATCAATCCAGCAGACTTTCTGGACTCTGACAAAAGGAGTGCTTATCAAAGCCTCTGGCATGCAACATTCAACAAGCTAAGGAACACAGATGGCAAGTAAAGAGGCAAAAGGCTGCAGAAATCCAGCACCTCACCCAACAATCACATATTTCATTTTTGACACATATGGACCCACACAGATCGCCTTGGATGTCTCCACCAACATCGTAGAAAAGGAAAGGAATCTCGACAGGATGGAAAACACTGCAATTTACCTCCTTAGCTTCCTTTCCATAACAGGACCCTGCAAAGACTAGTAAACCTACCAACCTGAGAAGGTATTTCCTTCTCTCCAATAGTTGAAAACATAACCTCCAATCAGTTCTATTTGGAGCCACTGGAGTATCTGAAAAGAGAAGGGTATACTCCAATAGGTAAATTAAAATGTATCTATCTATAAGATATATACAGCAAGGCTTAGTGGAGAGAGGCCGGGCCTGGGAGTCGGAGGTCATGGGTTCTAATCCCGGCTCCACCACTTGTTTGCTGTGCGACTTGAGCAAGTCACCTAATTTCTCTGTGCCTCAGTTCTCTCATCTGTAAAATGGGGATTGAGACTATGAGCCCCACGTTGGGCAACCTGATTACTTGTATTTAGCCCAGCACTTAGAACAGTGCTTGGCACATAGTAAGCACTTAACAAATACCGTCATTATTATATATACCAAATACGAAGGACATATATACATATATAGATATGTATCTACCTGGAGAGAGAGAGATGACCTTCATATTCAGATAAGTCCACCTGTGTGAGTGTGTGTGTTGTGTCTGAAAAGATCAATATAGGACCTACAGTCCCAGCACACAAAAAGGCTGTCCCTTGTTAGGTTTGATCTGTGCAACACCAGCCCAATGCCACACAGCAGACAGAGCTGGGATTAGAACTTGGGTCACCCGACTCACAGTCCCACTGACTTTCCACTAGGCCACTCTGGGTCATGCTACCCCCATCCTAATTATTAGATTGTAAACTTCATTAAAAGTTACTTGTGGGCAGGGAACTTGTGTTTGGATTCTGTTGTACTTTCTCAAGTACTTAGTATAGTGAGTGTGTTGCATTCAGAAGGCACTTAGAAAATACAGTTATTACAATCATTAAGAAGCAGGACTATCCACAGTCCTTTCTAGGAGTTGACATTTGTCTTAATGATGCATATGAGGCTACTCAGAAGTTGAAGAGCCAGTTGTCATTAGCTCTATTTTCTGCAGCCTACACTGCTAATAATGTGAGAAGAAATGTCAGATGGTTTCTTTAGGCAGAGACTAATTTGATCCCTTTGAAGTTTTTTGCACAGAACCAAGAGATGGTTGAGCAGTCAGTCGCTTTATAAATGATTAAAGGCATGAGATCATTCTCTTTTGTCAGGGGGCTCCACCACTCCTGGAGACTATATGAGCTGAGCTTGCATCTCCAAGCCCCAGCCTTCTTCAGGCCTGCTCACGGGGTAGGTTTGCTGCACTACCTGGCCACAGAGTGTGTATCTGTGGTGATGATTATTGATTATTGATTATGATTAATATGATGAGGGGACGATGATAATGCTAGGACATGGGGCAAGAACAGTATGAGCAGCATGGGAGGAGGGGTAATGGCACTCTTCTTGGGCCAGTTGAACTGATGTAGCAGAATCTTTAAACTGGCCTACACTACAGCCCTAAATAGTATCTGTGTTCTAATATCGGCTCCATTACCTGTCTGCCGTGTGACCTTGGACAAGTCACTCAACTTCTTTATGCCTCAGTTACCACGTCTGAAAAATGGGGAGTAAGAGCGTGAGCCCGATGTGGGATATGGACTGTGTCCAATCTGATTAGCTTGTATCTACCCCAACGCTTAGGACAGTGCCTGGCATGTAGTAAGCACTTAACAAAAACCACAATTATATTAATAGATTCAGAAACTTACTTTTTGTCTCCTTGGCCAATATCCTAATATTCTCAATGATAGAACAAATGTTTCTGAAGAAATACCATTTCCCTATAGTTACTGTCTCCAAAATCCAAAACTGTGGCCATTTGAGAGTTCACTTCCCTAGGCCAATAAGAAATGTTTATGGTCTATGCAGAAAGGATGCCCGTTTCATTCAATTTGCAGCTTATTGACATCTTAGTAGGAGGATAGGCTGGAAGAGATGGTGTAGGTCCTTGGATTTTGCAGAGCTTTATAAACAAAATTAGTTTAAAAATAGAAGTTCAAATTAGCTTTTCATCCTCAAGCCAGATGCTACCTTTAGCCTAGAGTTCTTTTCCCTCCTAACCCCTGTTTTCCCCTTTTGGTTCATGGGCTCTTGGCAGTGTGTAGAAGCAGTATGGGAGGGTAGATAGAGCTGGGGCCTGGGAGTCAGAAGGTCATGAGTTCTAATCCTGTTCGGCCACTTATCTGCTGTGTGACCTTGGGTAAGTCACAACTTCTCTGTGCTTCAGTTACCTCATTTGTAAAATGGCGATCGAGACTGTGAACCCCACATGAGACAAGGACTGTGTCCAACCCGATTTGCTTGTATTCATCCGAGCACTTAGTACAGTGGCTGGCACATAGTACATACTTAAGAAATACTTCATTTTTATTATTGTCACTGGGAGAAGCAGTGTGACAGTGGAAAGAGCATGGTCCTGGGAGTCAGAAGGACCTGGGTTCTAATCCCAGCTCTGCCACATATGCTGTGTGACCTTGGGCAAGTCACTTAACTTCTCTGGACCTCAGTTACCCCTCTGTAAAATGGGGATTAAGCGTGTGAGCCCCATGTGGGACAGGGATTGTGTCCAACCTGATTAACTTGTAGCTAACCCAACTCTAGAACAGTGCTTGGCACACTGTAAGCATTTATCAAGTCCTATAACTAATTACTTTTATTGCTGCTATTATTATTATTTTATTTTATAAGTGCTTACTATTGTGTCAAGCACCATTCTAAGCACTGGGTTAGATACCAGTTAATCAGTTTGAACACAGTCCCTGTCCCACATGAGGTTCACAGTCTAAACTGGAGGGAGAACAGGTATTTAATCTCCATTTTACAATTGAGGAAATGGGTTCAGAGAAATTATCTGACTTGCCCAAGGTCACATAGCCAGCAATTCCTAAAGTTAGGATTAGAACCCAGGTCTTCTGACTCCCAGACCCATGCTCTTTTCACTAGATCATGCTGTTTCCTTTTCCTAATATCATCTACTCCCATTCTCACCCTCATCCCTTCTTCCACGCCTGCCTCCTCTTTCTGTGTTTTACCCCTTCTGCTCCCCAGATAGCTCTTCTTCCACTCATTATTCTCTCCAGGAACTCATCTATCATTCAGGTCTATTAGTAAATAAGAGGCAATTTCCTCAAGATCAAGGGTCACTTCTAAGCTTATCAGAGTAGTACCTAGGGGGCATGTTCTCCCTAACATAACTGGTGAAAATGCTTGGGCTGGTAGATTTTTGTTCATATTTGCAAAGCTGTATTAACTCAGCTAACATGTTAGGAGGGTAGGGAATTCAACTGAAACTGCCTGAAATTCCCCTTTCCCTGATAACCAACAGACTATCGCTCTCCCTATGTTAAAAGCCTATCTGAGAATACAACCCCCTCCCAGGAGGCCTTCCAATCAAGCAATCGTATTTATTGAGCGCTGTGTGCAGAGCACTGTACTAAGCACTTGTGAGAGTACAATTTGACAATAAACAAATTCCCTGCCCACAACGAGCTTGCCGTCTAGAGGGGGAGGCAGACACTAATATAAATAAATAAAATGACAGAGATGAACATGACTGCTCTGGGGCTGGGAGGGGGGATGAATAAAGGGAGTAAGTCAGGGAGATGCAGAAGGGAGTGGAAGAAAAGGAAAAGAAAAAGAGGCCTCTTGGTGGAGATGTGCCTTCAGTAAGGCTTTGAAGGAGGTGGGGGGTAATTATCTGTCAGTTATGAAGAGAGGGCTTTCCAGGCCAGAAACAGGACATGGGAGAGAGGTTGGCTGTGAGATAGATGACATCAGGATAGGTTGGCAGTAGATGAGCAAAGGGTGCAGGCTGGGTTGTAGTAGGAGAGTAGTGAGGTAGGTGGGAGGAAGCAAGGTCTTTAAAGCCAATTGTAAGGATTGATTTCTAGCAAAGGCTTTAAAGCCAATTGTAAGGATTGATTTCTAATCACCCCACTTTATATTCCCAAACTGCCACTTCAGCACAACCACACTTAAGTACTAGAAACCCCTGGAACATATGTACATATCTTTATTCTCTATTACTTCTTCCTACCTCTAATATATTTTAGTATTTGTCTCCCCAGGTAGATTGTAAACTCTTTAAGGGCAGGGATTAGGTCTACTAATTCTATCGTACTCTCCCAAGTGTTCAGTACAGTGTTCTACACTGAATAAGTAGGTGTTCAAGAGATACTATTGATTGATTGATTCAGCTCATCAGCATTTTGGATCCACTGAGCCCGAGGTAAAGTGGGACTATCTAGTGAGCTGAGAAGCAGAAAATACCGCAGTGAAGTGCCAGATGGCTTCAACCAATGAAAAGGACAGATAAGTGCAGATTTCACTGATACTAGTGGCACTTAGAAAACAGAGAGCTCAGGTAGAACACTTGACCTTGCTCCCACTCCAGCGGTAATGCTTACATAAGGCTGAAAGCTCCTTGAACAAGTTCACTTACGTTCCGGGGTTCAAGTCTGCTTCCTCCCTTAGATCCATCTCCTTGACAAATACACATCGGGTCTTGAAAAAGGAAAAATCCCAATCTCTGCTTATATTTGAGTTCCCATCTATCTCTCCACACCATACCCCTGGATGTTAATACAATATTTATTAAGGCTTAAATAGCATAGTAAGTGCACATGTTGATTTAGAGTAATAGAGTGTGTCAAAGTAAGAAGACTATCCCAAACCTAAAGCACTGACCTCCTAAGAACAAGTAGAGCTGCAATGTTTTATATGGAGATGTTGCTGTTTTTCTGGTTTTCAGAGAAGAGGTGTGGCCTCGAAAAGCAGGGTGGCTTAATGGATAGAGCAAGGCGTGGGAGTCAGAGCTGGGTTCTAATCCAGGTTTCACCTATTGTCTGCGGTGTGACCTTGGGCAGGTCACTTAATTTCTCCCTGCTTCAGTTCTGTCATCTGCAAAATGGGAATTGAATTCCTGAGCTCCTACCTACTTAGAATGTGATCCCTGTGTGGGACCAGATTATCTTGTGTCTACCCCAGCACTTAGTATGGTGCCTAACACATAGTAAGTGCATAGCAAATACCACCCAAAAAGTGCTTAACAAATACCACAAATACTATTATTATTAAAATGTAGAAAGGTCCTCTCCCTCTCCCTTTCCCTCCCCTCAGCACTGTGCTCGTCTGCCCATTTGTATATATTTTTATTACCCTATTTATTTTGTTAATGAGATGTACATCCCCTTGATTGGGGATTGCTATTGTTTTTGTCTGTCTCCCCCGATTAGACTGTAAGCCCGTCAATGGGCAGGGATTGTCTCTATCTGTTGCCGAATTGTACATTCCAAGCGCTTAGTACAGTGCTCTGCCATAGTAAGCGTTCAATAAATAATATTGAATGAATATTGTTAAAAGGGGATCTTTGTCCTTTAAATTTACCAAAACCCCACCAGTCCCAGAAAACAGATCCAGGTAAAATAGACTGTAAACTCCAGCTCCAGAAGAATATAAGCATGAGGAGAACAGGAGAGCACTTTAAATTTCTTGTTAGGGCTTAGAGTCCACAGTTTAGTAATGTTGTCTAGACTGTAACCGATTCCTCCTCCACCATCTCATTCACCACCTCTTCCTCCAAATTCTGGTTCCACCTTCATCAGTGTACCATTGAAACAACTGCAACATCCTGAGAAGCAGTGAGACCTAGTGAAAAGAGGGCAGGACTGGAAGTCAAAAGACCTGGATTCTAATCCCAACTCCGCTGTGTGATCTTGGCTAAATCACTTAACTACTCTGTGTCTCTGTTTACTCATCTGTGAAAAGGAGAAAAGATACTCGTTCTCCCTCACTCTCAGACTGTGAACCTCATGTGGAACGGGAACTGTATCTGATCCGTATCTACTGCGTGTTTAGCACACTGTTTTGCCCACAGTCAGCACAATTATTCATACTGCCGCTAGTATCTGAACTTCTCTTCTACCTTTGCCAGTCCACCCTGGGGCCAGTGCAGCCAGTTTGGTGCCAGTTGGGATGTCTCTGGGTCCTCACCAGGGCTACATAGAGTCATGGACCAAGAGAAAGAGCACTACAGATGATGAGATTGGACGGGAAAGAGTTTGGGTGGAGCCCACAGGATGACAGCAGCAGCTTCAGAGATGGAGGAGAGGACAGCAACCACCCCCAATCCCCACTCCCAATCTCCTGTCCCATTCGCTCTTTGGTTTCCCGTATGGTCCTGGACTAGGGAAAATTGGCCAGAAGAAACCAGAAAGAGACCTCAGTTCCTAGGCATAAGGAAGGCAAAAAAGCTCTTAAAGACTTGAGAGCCGTGTAGCCAGAACTACAAAGAGATGGATCCACCTGACTGAAGCTCCTGGGTTTTGGCAGAGACCTGAGTTAAGAAGGAGCCCAGTATCACATCTAAAAAAAAACTATGGAAAGGAGGAGTGAATCGCTTCAACTCCACAGCCAGAATCTTATGGGCTGATCGCCTCACCCTGACCTGAGGTAGACATTTATGAGCCCACCTTTCCCAACTATGCCAATTCTTCATCCTTTGGATCATGCCGAGACTGCTGCTGCTACCCTCAGGGCCTGCCACTGTTTGTAGCTTGGCATTTTCAACTGGCATCCTTCAGTGTTTTTGCTCAAACCCTATCTTTTTTCCTCTAGAAATTTCTTCAAAATGTGATACAGGTAACTAAAGGAATGCTACATTAATTTATGGTTCCATTTCATCTGTCTCATTAAAACCACAAATCTATCAAATCCTGTTTGTTCTACATTCACAACATTGCTAGTTTGTCCTTTCCTTTCTAACATGTGCTACTATGTGGATCCTAACCCGCCTTGACTGCTGCATCAGCCACCTCGATATTCACCCCACCCTCAGCTGCACACAACACTTAGGTCCATTTCGGTAATTTATTTTAATGTCTGCCTCCCCATCTCGACTCAAAGATCCTTGTGGACAGGGAATATGTCTACCAACATGTGCTCTTCCAAGCACTTAGTACTGCCTATATTAAGAGCTCAATAATTACCATTATTGATTGATTAGAATTAGAGCATCTGGCTGTCAGGCTCTTTACCCTTCGACACAACCAGTACTACTGGGAGTCTGAAAGTGACCCCCTGCCCAGAAAAGTGTTTGTTTGTACTGGTATTTGTTAAGCGCTTACTATGCTCCAGGCTCTGTACTAAGCACTGGGGTAGGTACATGCTAATCAGGTTGGCACAAGCTAAGTTCCACATGGGGCTCACAGTCCCATTTTACAGATGAGGGAACTGAGGCCCAGAGAAGTGAAGTGACTTGCCCAAGGTCAACCCATAGACAAGTGGCGGAGACGGGATTAGAACCCAGGTCCTTCAGACTCCTTGGCTCGTGCTCTATCCACTAGACCACGCTGCTTCTCATGACAATGGCGGTAGCATCCACCAGCTAACTCATACCCTGAAAAAGCACAAAGACAGATTTTCAGGGCTGCACGAGACCTCCGGAGGACATTCGAACCCAACTCTGGTCTAGAGAAGGCCTGATTCCAACCATCCTAAATCTCATAAGTGGAAGAAGATTTGACATTCTGGTCCTAGCCACCTTTAGAGTAGCAGAGTTCTTAAATCTCTACACTGAGCAACAAGATCCTGGTGACCCTTCAGACTTTAAATCCACAGGAAAACAAGACGGGCGGTGGCTACATACACAACAAAACCCCCCAGTGCCCTGCCGATTCTGAACATTCAACCTCCTCCGAAGACTCTAGGGTCCAGCTCACAAAAGCATAATGGCAGGAAGCCATAATATATTAAAACAGTAGATTAAAACAAACAAGAGCATTTTGGATCGGATTACACATCACTTTCCTCACGTCTGACAACAGAAGAAATCAAAGGCGGTAAAAGACAATCGTAGACCATAATGGTCT